>NC_074722.1:13543480-13890980 GCF_947242115.1 Biomphalaria glabrata | reverse complement strand
GTAGCACCGAAAACAAAACAAAAAACCAAGGCATATAGGACTATCACAACTAAACAATTCAAGAGGCACAGCAGATATAATAGTCCAATTGTGATGCACAGGAGCTGCTTGCTTTTGAAATCCACTCACTTATGTCTACGGTGAAGGGCGTTTAAAGACTACGTCATTGAATAACTTAAGACCGCCTTCAGGTCTACGTCTAACTAACCAGCAGAAGTTAGAAATCAAAGTGAGGTACAACATACTCCCGATTCACTTGCCAACTGCAAGTTTGCGTCAGATGAGATACAATCGTAGAAAGCATGTTAACGATACAGTCAGATGGTATGTACATCCGTCAGGCTTTAGATTTACGACTTAAAGAAACACCAGAACTGATGGTCTAGGCCGATAGTCGTCTAAGCGGTAACCAGAGATGCGAGATTCTACCCTTCCGACTAGAGAGAACTGGAGTCGCATTTCATTCCACATTCAGATTACACATTGATTGAAATCACATGGAGCTCTACACCCAAACAAACAAAAACACTGGAGTGTTAACACACTTGGCTTTCTAATCAAACGATCTCGGTGATGACAGACATTTTGAATTCGAGGATTTTTAGGACCTCCCTGTATCCAGACAGTCCAGACAGTTCAAACAGCTACCCTCCCCCTCCCCCCAAATCAGCAATGAGTACCGGGGGACCAGTGGCGTAGCTAGGGAGGAGGGGGGAGAATTTGAAAATCCCCCGGGCCCCCACTTGAGGGGGGTTCCAAATGAGTTTTCGGAATAGTTTTTTTTTTACATTAAATATTAAATATTAAAAAAAAAAACTACAAATGAAAGAGCTAAGAAAGTGCTACAAAGAGCAAAACACTACACCACTACTTCTAGTCTATGAGATGTACATAGCTTAACAACACATCTTTTCTTATGTACACCAAAATGCGAGCTATTTATAGTTTTTTCCGACATTGACGAACATCTCTAATATGCTTATAACTTAGATTTTAAGCTTATTTGCAATGAACGTGCTTTAAATATCGTATGACTGTTTTTAATGGAAGTCTATTACATACCATAGGTTTACTTTTAATGTCACAATTATAAACACTACACAAAGAATGCTTTAATGATGCATTTGTACAAAACTGAGAAACTGATTTTCCATAAACACTCGTTCAGTATTACATCAGCGAGACATTGAAGGCTTTATATAGGATGAGAACATAGGACAGTTGCCACAATGGCAGAGACAATATTCAAGAAGAAATCCCTGAGCTAGAGGAAGTGATTTCAACTAGAGTTTCACTGAGCATAAAATCACACATTACATTATAGTGTACATCAAAACTGCAGCCTCAAAGACAGAGCTCATCAATGTCCTCCACTGTCCACGAAAGCATATTTTCATAATTTAATTAGACATCTACAACGAATAACTGTCTTTGATTTGAGACAGTCAGAAAACATGGGAACAGTTAGGAGGTCTGAGTATAGCCAAAAGACCTAGAGACAGAAGACATTGGAACAGTTAGGAGGTCTGAGTATAGCCAAAAGACCTAGAGACAGAAGACATGGGAACAGTTAGGAGGTCTGAGTATAGCCAAAAGACCTAGAGACAGAAGACATGGGGACAGTTAGGAGGTCTGAGTATAGCCAAAAGACCTAGAGACAGAAGACATGGGAACAGTTAGGAGGTCTGAGTATAGCCAAAAGACCTAGAGACAGAAGACATGGGAACATTAAAAGGTCTGGGTACAGCCAAAAGACCTAGAGACAGAAGACCCGGGGACATGTAGACAGAAGAAATGGAGACAATCAGAAGAAGTGGAGACAGACAGAAGAAGTGGAGACAGACAGAAGAAGTGGAGACAGACAGAAGAAGTGGAGACAGACAGAAGAAGTGGAGACAGACAGAAGAAGTGGAGACAATCAGAAGAAGTGGAGACAGACAGAGGAAGTGGAGACAATCAGAGGAAGTGGAGACAGACAGAGGAAGTGGAGACAATCAGAGGAAGTGGAGACAATCAGAAGAAGTGGAGACAGACAGAAGAAGTGTAGACAATCAGAAGAAGTGGAGACAGAAGAAGTGGAGACAGAAGAAGTGGAGACAGACAGAAGAAGTTGAGACAGAAGAAGTGGAGACAGACAGAAGAAGTGTAGACAGACAGAAGAAGTGGAGACAATCAGAGGAAGTGGAGACAGACAGAGGAAGTGGAGACAATCAGAGGAAGTGGAGACAGACAGAAGAAGTGGAGACAATCAGAAGAAGTGGAGACAGACAGAGGAAGTGGAGACAGACAGAGGAAGTGGAGACAGACAGAAAAACCTGGTCCTTGGTGCTGCTGTTCATTTATGTTTAATATGTTTGTATAATCGTCAGTAACCAGTGCATCTATTTCTAAACACTGAGCTTTTTCTCGCTCAATAGAAGGGACACAAGGTGAAGCCAACCTGCTCTGTGTCATAGAAATTCTTAAAATATTTTTTCCTGTCAGATTTCAATATTCATAGCAATTTTAAATAAATATAATGGTAATGACGTTCTGTAAGAACTATGAACCAAATAAATACTAAGCATTGGTTAAATTTTAATACAATTCCATGATCAATTTGGGCATCTATCTATCTTCTAGATCTTTGTTATAAACCTGCTCTCCAATTCGGTTTCGCCATTCATTGTAATAGCACAAGTACGATGCATATGATGTTTCTTTTGCTTGTTTAATATTTAATGATACTTTTATTCTGTTGTAAACATTTTTAACATACTACAGAAGACAATAAAAATTGTATGATGAAGACTTTCACGTGTTAGTGGGCCTTTAAAGTATAGACTTTGTCGGATCGGATGAAATCCTTTAATAACGTTTCATTAATCTGTTAAATTCTCAGACTTCATACAACAGTAAGTGATTTACATACATGAAAATTACTTATTTACGTATTTTAAATTAAAAAAAATTAAAGAAACAGATTAAGCTTTCTAAAAAATTGAATAATTAGTAGATGTGTCGAAGTTCTCACGTGGGCCCGTCAAGAGTTATGGACCCAAGTGCAATCAATCCGTTTGCGCCATTGTTGCTACACCACGGGCTGTGGGCCCTTAATGGTCGCGGGCCCGGGTTCCTTCGCGCCATGGATGCTACGCCACTGTACACATGTACATCTAGTAATGTGAACTAAAAAATGAAACTAAACATTTTTTTTTCTAAACGTTTAAGTCTGTTCTATGCGCAGCTCCTCCCTGCATTCATACAAAAATTGTTTAAACGCCGGCCAGATACATAAATAGAGTTGATGCATTAGAATACGATAAGACATCAACCTTTGACCTCAAATAAATCATTTTTCCACGAAATCAACGAAGGTACGCCCATCAGTTAGTGTACATATCGGAGAGGGAAAGGGCGGTGGTGTGTGTGGGGGGGGGGGATAGATAACAACCAAACAGCTGACTCAATCGACTCAATCAAGTGAAGAATGCGATGACAGAGGAGCTGTGTGGCTAATTAATTGATCACCAGAATGAAAACAATGGCGGGTCTTTTGAAGGTGGGAAAAAAATATGCGTTCGACATTTTCCACTAAGGGATACGAATCACGACAGACACCCGGTTGGGCTAATGAGACACCCGGTTGGGCTAATGAGACACCCGGTTGGGCTAATGAGACACCCGGTTGGGCTAATGAGAGTGTCATGAAAGAACAGAATACATGACCTAGAAAGACTTACGAAGTGAATAAATCTTGGCCTTATCACACTATATATCGTTTTGTTACCTTCTAGTGCGCATGTTTATAATCTAGTACTAAATTCATCATGAAGGATCTTAAAACACAGACAGTCCAGGTCTGCCACCAGAAATATTTTGTCCCAGAGAAGTGGGTGCCTGTGAGCTCCTCTGCCTCCCCCCCCCCACACACACACATGCCAAAACCTTCAAATAAGTTTTCAAGATGATAGATAGATAGAGAACTGTAGATTACGTCTCTTAATTTCTCCCATCTGATAGAGATGTCTTCTTCATCACTTAACATACACGATCCTCTGGAAAACTATTGAATGTATCAAGGCTGCGGGCAAAAACCAAGGTTAGGAAGCTACTCGTCAGGGAACTCCTGTATGCTGATGATGCAGCTATTGTGGCTGATTCTGATATTCAGCTACAGTCCATGGTTGACAAACTATCTGCTGCTTGCCAGAAGTTCGGCTTAAACATCAGTCAAAGCAAGACTAAGATACTTGTCCAAAACACAAACACTGCACCTCAAGTAAGCATTAATGGCCAACCACTAGTAATTGTTGATCACTTTTGTTACCTTGACTCCATCATATCCAACAACACTCTACTGGATAAAGACATAAACAACAGGATAGTCAAGGCAATGGCCACCATGTCACGGTTGAAGAAAAGAGTCTGGGACAACATATTGCTGACTAGCAGTACTATAGCCCTAGTCTACCGGACCTGTGTGTTGAGCACCTTGCTGTACGGAAGTGAAACATGGTCAACCTACTCATGGCAGGAAAAAAAGCTGAATGTCTTCCACCTCCGATGCCTAAGGCGGATCTTTAAAATAAGGTGGCAAGATAAGATAACCAATGAGGAAGTGCTACATAGAGCAGGATGCCAGGACATCCGCTCTGTTATCAGCAGCAGACGCCTTGGCTGGCTTGGCCACGTTCGTAGAATGCCAGTAGGTCGACTTTCACAGGACATCCTGTATGGCGATCTAATAGAAGGCAGGAGAGCCGCTGGTCTCCCACTTTTACGTTATACGGATGTATGCAAACGCGACATGAAGCTCTTCAAAATCGACACTGGCAACTGGGAAGAGGTGGCACTGGACAGATCCACATGGAGAGAGAGCATAAAGAAAGGGTCACAGATTGCAGATGTCATACACAACAGAAGCAGAAAGAAGGGTGAAAATGCAACGGCGCCTGGTGATTATATATGCCCAACCTGCGATCGCAGCTGTGTATCAAGGATTGGTCTCTTTAGTCACACAAGAAGTTGCAAAGGGAAAAGATCGTCTCTCGAGACGTAAAATGCCACAGAGATAGATCGAGAGGAGAGAGAGTGGAGAGAGAGAGAGAGGAGAGAGAGAGGAGAGAGAGGAGAGAGAGAGGAGAGCGAGAGGAGAGAGAGAGAGAAGAGAGAGAGATTGGGATGATGAGATGTACCCACTACTTACAAGACAAGTGAATGGTGTCAAGAATGTCACTGAAGATGAGATAACAAGATATATGCTCCGCGTGAACTCCCAGAGTTTGAAGATGTTTCTAAAGAACTTGAATGTAACCACATTTAGGTGGCTTTTCAACATGTAAATGAAAAGTCAAATGAAGGAGCGGAGAGTATAAATGGATTTCAATCAGTGAGATAGGTCAACAGGAAGATATAGAGATAGATGGAAGTTCTGGTTCTGTTACAGACTAGCTGAAAGACTGGGAGAGTTAGAATATATGGATGTAAGATAGATATAGATATAGAATTACACTAATACATGTATAAATAGCACTACTCTAACCATCTTCTTTTTTTTGAACTAAGATCGTGACTCATGCTGTCACAAACAAAATATCTGAAAGAGAAAGAGAGAGAGATACTTTAAGAAGATAGCGGATTGAGAGAGAAGGGGGGGGGGGAGAGAGAAAGGGAAGCAACACCCAAGTGGAAAATGCCCCTTCTTCCAACAACAACAAAATGTACCAAGTGCTCCATTGAGCAGACCACTAGAACACATCGACACGATCAATGAAATAATCGCGCCCCCCCCCCATAAAAAAAAACAACTAATTTAAACGGTCAATTAATTAGATCTGTTAAAAAAATATTTCCACAAGAAAACCAACTACACCAAACACATTGCGTAAATCCTTTGCTAGTCACTACTACAACAGCAAGTAGTTCTCTCAATAATTAATATTCTAATTAAAACATTCAACGAAATCCAAGTCACGCCAAACTGTTCAGAAATAAATGATAATTCTATTCCTCCAGGTGACATTGCGACTCAAGAATGTGTCCCACACATCCAGCCGTTGTTTGCACACAACCAAATCGTCTGGCCAGAATGGTTCTCTAACATTACCAAGCGAGACTTTCCCGAGAATTTAGGAGCAGATGACAATTACTGCGCGTTACCGGATTAACACATCGAAGTAGATAAAAGTAAATAGGGCCGACAAATTGGACCAAGATGCGCTGAAGACATAAATGGATGGCTCCCTGGTTGAAACCCTGCCTGTAGCTACCCCCCCACCCCACCCCCGCGGCCGTCCTGCGGGAGGTTTGGGTTAGGATGTAATTATCATCAGAACCTGAAGAAATGTCCGAAACATGTTGAACAATTTGGAAAATATTTTTCAAAACAAAGACTCGTATGAACGAACATTTATAAGATAAGATAAGATCAAATCAAATGGAAATTCAGTTTGACTACAATTGACAACCTCAGCGTAACTACTGTAACAATAACAGTATAGAAGAAAAATTCGAACAACATTCACACACGAAAGACATACACATTTACAACCAACGCTTTATGAATTAGACTTCTATGTACTTCTCGATGACGACAGCTGATCTTGTAACACTCTGACCGAAAGTGGGATAAAGGAGTTTTTAAATCTTTCTGTTTTAGTCCTAATGGAAAGGAGACGACCACTTCGTTCAGATCTAATGTAACAGTGGTTTAATGGGTGCAGCATGTCTTTAAGAATCGTGAGTGATTTGGAAAGGCATCTTTCATGAAAAAGCTCTTCAAGAGATGGTAGCTGTATTCGAGTGATATGCGATGCGTTTTTAATTAGCCTACTTAGTCTAAGTCTTTGTGCAAGTGAAGTATTACCATACCAGCAGGTGATGGCAAAGTTAATTAGACTGCTGATGGTTGCTGTATAAATAAGTTTAATAATTGTTTTTGTCGATGTTAAATTTTCTTAGCTTTCTGAGATTATATGTAGCAGTTGTATCGAAGTGAAGCTGGCTAAGGTGGACTAGTATCACCGCAGCATACGCTTATCCGCCGCTTCGTCCGGATGAAACAAAATGAGTGCTCTGGTGATTCTTTACGTGAAATAATAAAATGACCCTCTCTAGGCCCCCCCCCCCAACTCTTCAGTGAAGTAGTTCCACAATGTAAAAAAAGATATAATTTAAAATAATTTATGCAAAGATTATGCATCTGTGATTGTTTCTGCTGGTGACGTCTTTATTGCATATGGACATAACCCTGATAGGATCCCGTGAGAGATTGAGAACCACTAATGGAGGCCAAAGTAGTGCAGAAATGTAGCGTTTTTTTTTATAAATGTGATAACAAGAATGTCTGGCTCAAGTTGATGGACAACACAAGCGTGTTGCTAGACGTGTCACGTGACCACATAACCAAGGACCCTTTTTTTTTTTAACAAAAATATTTACAGCGGCATTACAGGTACATGTGTACTATTACTATTTGTAGGCTATTTAGTTATTGACAATGATCAGGGCTTATCAGAAAGTTGGTTGACTGATCAAATGATCAGGGCTTATCAGAAAGTTGGTTGACTGATCAAATGATCAGGGCTTATCAGAAAGTTGGTTGACTGATCAAATGATCAGGGCTTATCAGAAAGTTGGTTGACTGATCAAATGATCAGGGCTTATCAGAAAGTTGGTTGACTGATCAAATGATCAGGGCTTATCAGAAAGTTGGTTGACTGATCAAATGATCAGGGCTTATCAGAAAGTTGGTTGACTGATCAAATGATCAGGGCTTATCAGAAAGTTGGTTGACTGATCAAATGATCAGGGCTTATCAGAAAGTTGGTTGACTGATCAAATGATCAGGGCTTATCAGAAAGTTGGTTGACTGATCAAATGATCAGGGCTTATCAGAAAGTTGGTTGACTGATCAAATGATCAGGGCTTATCAGAAAGTTGGTTGACTGATCAAATGATCAGGGCTTATCAGAAAGTTGGTTGACTGATCAAATGATCAGGGCTTATCAGAAAGTTGGTTGACTGATCAAATGATCAGGGCTTATCAGAAAGTTGGTTGACTGATCAAATGATCAGGGCTTATCAGAAAGTTGGTTGACTGATCAAATGATCAGGGCTTATCAGAAAGTTGGTTGACTGATCAAATGATCAGGGCTTATCAGAAAGTTGGTTGACTGATCAAATGATCAGGGCTTATCAGAAAGTTGGTTGACTGATCAAATGATCAGGGCTTATCAGAAAGTTGGTTGACTGATCAAATGATCAGGGCTTATCAAAAAGTTGGTTGACTGATCAAATGATCAGGGCTTATCAGAAAGTTGGTTGACTGATCAAATGATCAGGGCTTATCAGAAAGTTGGTTGACTGATCAAATGATCAGGGCTTATCAGAAAGTTGGTTGACTGATCAAATGATCAGGGCTTATCAGAAAGTTGGTTGACTGATCAAATGATCAGGGCTTATCAGAAAGTTGGTTGACTGATCAAATGATCAGGGCTTATCAGAAAGTTGGTTGACTGATCAAATGATCAGGGCTTATCAGAAAGTTGGTTGACTGATCAAATGATCAGGGCTTATCAGAAAGTTGGTTGACTGATCAAATGATCAGGGCTTATCAGAAAGTTGGTTGACTGATCAAATGATCAGGGCTTATCAGAAAGTTGGTTGACTGATCAAATGATCAGGGCTTATCAGAAAGTTGGTTGACTGATCAAATGATCAGGGCTTATCAGAAAGTTGGTTGACTGATCAAATGATCAGGGCTTATCAGAAAGTTGGTTGACTGATCAAATGATCAGGGCTTATCAGAAAGTTGGTTGACTGATCAAATGATCAGGGCTTATCAGAAAGTTGGTTGACTGATCAAATGATCAGGGCTTATCAGAAAGTTGGTTGACTGATCAAAGCCACCTGTTTTCATACTATAACAAGCGGAATGATATCGACCTACGTTTTGTAAGGTGTGAACATTGAAACCAATATCAACGACAACAAATTAATCGTATGGTAAGCGCTCTGGACTGTCGTCTCGATAAACCTGGTTCGAACCCCCCTCACGCCATTCTGAGGGAGGTTTGGAGCATATAAAACAATCAAATATGAACTTAATTCTGTGTTTCTACTTGATGTTTGCTACTGATGTACAGTTTGTACACCTCCATTTGTAAGGATTTCAGTTCTAAGTAAGCCATGCTCTCATTCTTTCAAGACTACATTTTCCCCCTGTAAACGTTTGTTACCAGCCAATACCTACAAGTTCTATTAGTTGGGAGGCATGGGAGTCAAATGCCTCACTAGAATGTTTCATCACTCATAAAGATTTCCAATGAAAAGATAAGTGGCTCAAAGTCGTTTCTTAAAGGCAATTACCTTAGAAGAACATGAAACAATGGAAGAATACCGACTGTATTTACGAAAGAAAGAGCCTTCAGATTCTAGATCAGTAAGGAAAACGACATGGAATCCAGAGACTTCAGCTCCCACATTAAGAAGACAACATGGAATCCAGAGACTTCAGCTCCCACATTAAGAAGACAACATGGAATCCAGAGACTTCCGCTCCCACATTAAGAAGACAACGTGGAATCTAGAGACTTCAGCTCCCACATTAAGAAGACAACGTGGAATCTAGAGACTTCAGCTCCCACATTAAGAAGACAACATGGAATCTAGAGACTTCAGCTCCCACATTAAGAAGACGACGTGGAATCTAGAGACTTCAGCTCCCACATTAAGAAGACAACATGGAATCTAGAGACTTCAGCTCCCACATTAAGAAGACAACATGGAATCTAGAGACTTCAGCTCCCACATTAAGAAGACAACATGGAATCCAGAGACTTCAGCTCCCACATTAAGAAGACAACGTGGAATCTAGAGACTTCAGCTCCCACATTAAGAAGACAACGTGGAATCTAGAGACTTCAGCTTTCACATTAAGAAGACGACGTGGAATCTAGAGACTTCAGCTCCCACATTAAGAAGACAACGTGGAATCTAGAGACTTCAGCTCCCACATTAAGAAGACAACATGGAATCTAGAGACTTCAGCTCCCACATTAAGAAGACAACATGGAATCCAGAGACTTCAGCTTTCACATTAAGAAGACAACATGGAATCCAGAGACTTCAGCTCCCACATTAAGAAGACAACGTGGAATCTAGAGACTTCAGCTTCCACATTAAGAAGACAACATGGAATCTAGAGACTTCAGCTCCCACATTAAGAAGACAACATGGAATCCAGAGAATTCAGCTTCCACATTAAGAAGACAACGTGGAATCTAGAGACTTCAGCTTCCACATCAGATAGGAATATGTCGAGTGCCTACACCATCATGAGCTTAGTAGTTATCGGGTTAGGTTTCTAAATAACTTTGATTTAAATATGTGAATGAAATCAAAAGTCATTCTAGTTTTAACTCAATACCGGTATACAAAACTTACCAATCAAAAAATATTTTAATGCAAAGCTCTACACTTTCCAGTGGACAAGATTATATTTGAAATAGTTTGTCCACTTTCCAATTCACCTTGAAAGCACATAGAAGCAATCTATCCTACAGATAAAGTCATCACCTCAGGGTAGACTCAGTGAATTGACAATGTTGACATTCCAACCATGTATACAGGACAAACATTCAACCAATCCAACCAAGGGGGATAAAAAACTCTCGAATCACTCCACTGATCTTGATTTAACAAGGAGCCGACAAAGAGGTCAAAGTAAACTGTAGATATTTGCTGTACATTTAGATCACTTAGGACCATGCTTTTTTTTTTTAAGGAGCAGGGTGAAAAAAAAAAGTAGTTCCGGTATATTTTAGCCTGCTGGACAAACCAGTGAGCAAAGTAGTCCCGAGGAAGAAGCTGTCATGCCAGCAACGTCAGCACAATCAAAAGTATTAAAGTATTGGAACACTCGTTCAAACAACAGTAGGCTAGCATACTTTATACAACTGATCAGTGCTTTTTTTTCTGTTAAAAAAATAGATGTCGGTACTCACTAATAAATTAATAATAAACGTTAAAATAAAAGAAAAGTAATAATTTTTTCCACACAATAAAAAAGGTGCCCGGTACGCCGTATCAGTGTGTACCGTCACAAAAAAAGCCCTGCAACTAATTGTTTGGTAAATGAAGATGAGGATAAAGAAAATGGCAGAGCTGAGATTTTTTTTGGAACTCAACATGCTCTATTGTCAACGCAAAACATTGTTAACTGTTGTCGATACGAAAAGATGGCGAATCAGGTCAGTACGCAAAAATCGCAATGTCATATGCAATAGAGCCTGTTAATATATTTTATACAAGTTTTAGATTACTTTTCAACCAGTTTTTGTTGTTGTTGGGTTGTTGTTTTTTTGTTGAGTCTGAAGATTCCAACCACTGCTCCCATAGTAACCTTGTGGTCGATACATTTTCACTCAGTAGAAACGGAATATATCCATGTTCTAATAGGTAGGATTAATACAAAAAAGAATGATAAAGATAAAAGTAACTCTAATTTTGAAGAGCTTGGAATGCGGTAGTTAAGATAAAGTTAAAGTGTCTTTCTCCTCTTTCCCCCATGTATTGTATATAGATCGGTGATATCTAAGATAATCACAATACGAGATCCGGTATAAAAGAATATATGAATCCACTGTAAAATGTATGACATGTTTCGGATCTTCCATCAGATTTACAGATAATTACATCCTAGCCGAAGTCTCCCACAGGGAGAAGGGAGGATGGACTCGAACCAGGGATCATCGAACGACAGTCCAGAGCGCTCACTACTCGACCAGGCAGCTTCTATATGACATTAATATACACAGACGACCATATCCATGCAATATCCTCGAGCAAGCTATCAAACTAGCTAATGATTGATGATAGTTATTTTACTTTTTTTTTATTAGAATAATTGGATCAGAAATGCTCCAATCTTAGGCGTGAGATGTTAAAGATCTTTTCCTAGTAACGAATTGTGCTTTAAGGTTTATGAATTTAGTCTTTCGGGAATCAACGACGTAAAACCCTTTCTTGAGCAAGTGTCCGATTATATCATTTGAAATTACGTGACCGCATGCATTATTTATACGTACGGGGCTAGAACACAGTCTTGTAACTTGTTAGAGCTACCGTGATGCATGTGTAGTAGTAGTCATTTGATTCTTAAACTTTTCAAGTAACAAGATCTACAGCACAAGTGCTCCACCTGGTGGGATTAAAAAAAACAGTCATACACGTTTTTGCGGGGATGGGGTGGGTATCGGTTACCGAAGCACCCAGCCATATCACGTGACAACTTTTCTGAGTGCCTATTTGATGGGAGGTTAAACAACTGCAATGGGCTGAGATGTCAGCTCGTCTCTGTTGACCCATGAATCCTCCGCAGGATTGAGTCAAGGCAAACACTTAAAGGCATTACTTCCCCTGGTCGTACCGAGACCTCTGTTGGCTGTTGGTACTTCGATTGTTATCCAACAGCCATTCGTAACATCGCCATGAATTGAGATGGTGTAATGACATAGAGGTTTTCAAATAGACACGTCTTATACATTAGGTCCATGCTGATCCTTTTTTTTTTTATGTGCAAGATTTTTTTTACAATACCTCTATTCAAATCACTCCTCCGTGGAGGGTGGAACCTGGCTGGGCGAAACTTGGACACGGATCTCGAAAACGGTTCTAATGATATTTCTACGAATTTGATAGTTGACGTATATTGTTTGGAAAAAAAATACTATCTTGTTGACCATAACAGGAAAACTCTATTTTGACTTTTATAATTCTTTAAAGCAAAAAAAGAAATTAATTAATTTTTTTTTGTTTTTTAAACTAGGTCTAGATCTAGATCTAACATCGGGTTTGAAAGGAGTATCGCGTTCGGGTATTTCCAAATGTAAAGCATCATTGATTCATGAGTTTCATATATTAAATCAGTGGTTCCCAAACTTTATCCTTAACGGAGCCCTTCGCACATTCTGAGTATATAGCGGAACACTTGGCTTTTGTTTCTAGGAGTGATTACTTCACTAGTGGCCTACTATTTCATTATTCTAGTAGTTCGTGTAACACCTATTTAGGCTTCGCGGAACGAACACTGTTGGGGAAACACTGAATTGAAGAACAATTTTACGCAGCCGTGTGCCAATGAACATCAAGTTTTGATGACGCAATAAAACTCTTTTCCAATGTACTCTACATCTAAGCAAAATAATCGCTCTATAAGAAACAAAGAGAATTTCATCAATTTTGAAGTTCTGCTCTATAAGTTGCACGTGTCATTTATCGAAGACACGCCTTTTATTGTAAGTTGTATAGAGGAGAAGTTGTATTTTTTCAAAAGTTTTTTTTTTAATGCGTTTCTTGCTCTTGTTCTGTACACGTTCGTAAGGCTCTGAGAGTAGATGTACTAATCAAGTAGGCTTGAGACATGCAGTGAAGTAGCGTGAAGAAGAACATGCTGTCTTGAGTCAGTACACGTCAGATGAAAGGGAAACTGAGGTGATAGACTTCTAGATGAGAACCACTCAACTTTTAACAAGAATAATAGTCATTTAATACTACAGGAGGCGGTAGGCTGAAGAAAAAGTCATTTAATACTACAGGAGGTGGTAGGCTGAAGAAAAAGTCATTTAATACTACAGGAGGTGGTGGGCTGAAGAAAAAGTCATTTAATACTACAGGAGGCGGTAGGCTGAAGAAAAAGTCATTTAATACTACAGGAGGTGGTAGGCTGAAGAAAAAGTCATTTAATACTACAGGAGGTGGTGGGCTGAAGAAAAAGTCATTTAATACTACAGGAGGTGGTGGGCTGAAGAAAAAGTCATTTAATACTACAGGAGGTGGTAGGCTGAAGAAAAAGTCATTTCATACTACAGGAGGTGGTGGGCTGAAGAAAAAGTCATTTAATACTACAGGAGGTGGTGGGCTGAAGAAAAAGTCATTTAATACTACAGGAGGTGGTGGGCTGAAGAAAAAGTCATTTAATACTACAGGAGGTGGTGGGCTGAAGAAAAAGTCATTTAATACTACAGGAGGTGGTGGGCTGAAGAAAAAGTCATTTAATACTACAGGAGGTGGTGGGCTGAAGAAAAAGTCATTTAATACTACAGGATGTGGTGGGCTGAAGAAAAAGTCATTTAATACTACAGGAGGTGGTGGGCTGAAGAAAAAGTCATTTAATACTACAGGAGGTGGTGGGCTGAAGAAAAAGTCATTTAATACTACAGGAGGTGGTGGGCTGAAGAAAAAGTCATTTAATACTACAGGAGGCGGTAGGCTGAAGAAAAAGTCATTTCATACTACAGGAGGTGGTGGGCTGAAGAAAAAGTCATTTAATACTACAGGAGGTGGTGGGCTGAAGAAAAAGTCATTTAATACTACAGGAGGTGGTAGGCTGAAGAAAAAGTCATTTCATACTACAGGAGGTGGTGGGCTGAAGAAAAAGTCATTTAATACTACAGGAGGTGGTGGGCTGAAGAAAAAGTCATTTAATACTACAGGAGGTGGTGGGCTGAAGAAAAAGTCATTTAATACTACAGGAGGTGGTGGGCTGAAGAAAAAGTCATTTAATACTACAGGAGGTGGTGGGCTGAAGAAAAAGTCATTTAATACTACAGGAGGTGGTGGGCTGAAGAAAAAGTCATTTAATACTACAGGAGGTGGTGGGCTGAAGAAAAAGTCATTTAATACTACAGGAGGTGGTGGGCTGAAGAAAAAGTCATTTAATACTACAGGAGGTGGTGGGCTGAAGAAAAAGTCATTTAATACTACAGGAGGTGGTGGGCTGAAGAAAAAGTCATTTAATACTACAGGAGGTGGTAGGCTGAAGAAAAAGTCATTTAATACTACAGGAGGCGGTAGGCTGAAGAAAAAGTCATTTAATACTACAGGAGGTGGTAGGCTGAAGAAAAAGTCATTTAATACTACAGGAGGCGGTAGGCTGAAGAAAAAGTCATTTCATACTACAGGAGGCGGTAGGCTGAAGAAAAAGTCATTTAATACTACAGGAGGTGGTAGGCTGAAGAAAAAGTCATTTAATACTACAGGAGGCGGTAGGCTGAAGAAAAAGTCATTTCATACTACAGGAGGCGGTAGGCTGAAGAAAAAGTCATTTAATACTACAGGAGGTGGTAGGCTGAAGAAAAAGTCATTTAATACTACAGGAGGTGGTAGGCTGAAGAAAAAGTCATTTCATACTACAGGAGGTGGTAGGCTGAAGAAAAAGTCATTTAATACTACAGGAGGTGGTAGGCTGAAGAAAAAGTCATTTAATACTACAGGAGGTGGTAGGCTGAAGAAAAAGTCATTTCATACTACAGGAGGTGGTAGGCTGAAGAAAAAGTCATTTAATACTACAGGAGGTGGTAGGCTGAAGAAAAAGTCATTTCATACTACAGGAGGTGGTAGGCTGAAGAAAAAGTCATTTAATACTACAGGAGGCGGTAGGCTGAAGAAAAAGTCATTTCATACTACAGGAGGTGGTAGGCTGAAGAAAAAGTCATTTAATACTACAGGAGGCGGTAGGCTGAAGAAAAAGTCATTTCATACTACAGGAGGCGGTAGGCTGAAGAAAAAGTCATTTAATACTACAGGAGGTGGTAGGCTGAAGAAAAAGTCATTTAATACTACAGGAGGCGGTAGGCTGAAGAAAAAGTCATTTCATACTACAGGAGGCGGTAGGCTGAAGAAAAAGTCATTTAATACTACAGGAGGTGGTAGGCTGAAGAAAAAGTCATTTAATACTACAGGAGGTGGTAGGCTGAAGAAAAAGTCATTTCATACTACAGGAGGTGGTAGGCTGAAGAAAAAGTCATTTAATACTACAGGAGGTGGTAGGCTGAAGAAAAAGTCATTTAATACTACAGGAGGTGGTAGGCTGAAGAAAAAGTCATTTCATACTACAGGAGGTGGTAGGCTGAAGAAAAAGTCATTTAATACTACAGGAGGTGGTAGGCTGAAGAAAAAGTCATTTCATACTACAGGAGGTGGTAGGCTGAAGAAAAAGTCATTTAATACTACAGGAGGCGGTAGGCTGAAGAAAAAGTCATTTCATACTACAGGAGGTGGTAGGCTGAAGAAAAAGTCATTTAATACTACAGGAGGCGGTAGGCTGAAGAAAAAGTCATTTCATACTACAGGAGGCGGTAGGCTGAAGAAAAAGTCATTTCATACTACAGGAGGCGGTAGGCTGAAGAAAAAGTCATTTAATACTACAGGAGGCGGTAGGCTGAAGAAAAAGTCATTTCATACTACAGGAGGTGGTAGGCTGAAGAAAAAGTCATTTAATACTACAGGAGGTGGTAGGCTGAAGAAAAAGTCATTTAATACTACAGGAGGTGGTAGGCTGAAGAAAAAGTCATTTAATACTACAGGAGGTGGTGGGCTGAAGAAAAAGTCATTTAATACTACAGGAGGCGGTAGGCTGAAGAAAAAGTCATTTCATACTACAGGAGGTGGTAGGCTGAAGAAAAAGTCATTTCATACTACAGGAGGTGGTAGGCTGAAGAAAAAGTCATTTAATACTACAGGAGGTGGTAGGCTGAAGAAAAAGTCATTTAATACTACAGGAGGTGGTAGGCTGAAGAAAAAGTCATTTAATACTACAGGAGGTGGTAGGCTGAAGAAAAAGTCATTTAATACTACAGGAGGCGGTAGGCTGAAGAAAAAGTCATTTAATACTACAGGAGGCGGTAGGCTGAAGAAAAAGTCATTTAATACTACAGGAGGTGGTAGGCTGAAGAAAAAGTCATTTCATACTACAGGAGGCGGTAGGCTGAAGAAAAAGTCATTTAATACTACAGGAGGTGGTAGGCTGAAGAAAAAGTCATTTAATACTACAGGAGGCGGTAGGCTGAAGAAAAAGTCATTTAATACTACAGGAGGCGGTAGGCTGAAGAAAAAGTCATTTCATACTACAGGAGGCGGTAGGCTGAAGAAAAAGTCATTTAATACTACAGGAGGTGGTAGGCTGAAGAAAAAGTCATTTAATACTACAGGAGGCGGTAGGCTGAAGAAAAAGTCATTTAATACTACAGGAGGCGGTAGGCTGAAGAAAAAGTCATTTAATACTACAGGAGGTGGTAGGCTGAAGAAAAAGTCATTTCATACTACAGGAGGTGGTAGGCTGAAGAAAAAGTCATTTAATACTACAGGAGGCGGTAGGCTGAAGAAAAAGTCATTTCATACTACAGGAGGTGGTAGGCTGAAGAAAAAGTCATTTAATACTACAGGAGGCGGTAGGCTGAAGAAAAAGTCATTTCATACTACAGGAGGCGGTAGGCTGAAGAAAAAGTCATTTCATACTACAGGAGGCGGTAGGCTGAAGAAAAAGTCATTTAATACTACAGGAGGCGGTAGGCTGAAGAAAAAGTCATTTCATACTACAGGAGGTGGTAGGCTGAAGAAAAAGTCATTTAATACTACAGGAGGTGGTAGGCTGAAGAAAAAGTCATTTAATACTACAGGAGGTGGTAGGCTGAAGAAAAAGTCATTTAATACTACAGGAGGTGGTGGGCTGAAGAAAAAGTCATTTAATACTACAGGAGGCGGTAGGCTGAAGAAAAAGTCATTTCATACTACAGGAGGTGGTAGGCTGAAGAAAAAGTCATTTCATACTACAGGAGGTGGTAGGCTGAAGAAAAAGTCATTTAATACTACAGGAGGTGGTAGGCTGAAGAAAAAGTCATTTAATACTACAGGAGGTGGTAGGCTGAAGAAAAAGTCATTTAATACTACAGGAGGTGGTAGGCTGAAGAAAAAGTCATTTAATACTACAGGAGGCGGTAGGCTGAAGAAAAAGTCATTTAATACTACAGGAGGCGGTAGGCTGAAGAAAAAGTCATTTAATACTACAGGAGGTGGTAGGCTGAAGAAAAAGTCATTTCATACTACAGGAGGCGGTAGGCTGAAGAAAAAGTCATTTAATACTACAGGAGGTGGTAGGCTGAAGAAAAAGTCATTTAATACTACAGGAGGCGGTAGGCTGAAGAAAAAGTCATTTAATACTACAGGAGGCGGTAGGCTGAAGAAAAAGTCATTTCATACTACAGGAGGCGGTAGGCTGAAGAAAAAGTCATTTAATACTACAGGAGGTGGTAGGCTGAAGAAAAAGTCATTTAATACTACAGGAGGCGGTAGGCTGAAGAAAAAGTCATTTAATACTACAGGAGGCGGTAGGCTGAAGAAAAAGTCATTTCATACTACAGGAGGCGGTAGGCTGAAGAAAAAGTCATTTAATACTACAGGAGGCGGTAGGCTGAAGAAAAAGTCATTTAATACTACAGGAGGTGGTAGGCTGAAGAAAAAGTCATTTAATACTACAGGAGGTGGTAGGCTGAAGAAAAAGTCATTTAATACTACAGGAGGTGGTAGGCTGAAGAAAAAGTCATTTAATACTACAGGAGGTGGTAGGCTGAAGAAAAAGTCATTTAATACTACAGGAGGCGGTAGGCTGAAGAAAAAGTCATTTAATACTACAGGAGGCGGTAGGCTGAAGAAAAAGTCATTTAATACTACAGGAGGTGGTAGGCTGAAGAAAAAGTCATTTCATACTACAGGAGGCGGTAGGCTGAAGAAAAAGTCATTTAATACTACAGGAGGTGGTAGGCTGAAGAAAAAGTCATTTAATACTACAGGAGGCGGTAGGCTGAAGAAAAAGTCATTTAATACTACAGGAGGCGGTAGGCTGAAGAAAAAGTCATTTCATACTACAGGAGGCGGTAGGCTGAAGAAAAAGTCATTTAATACTACAGGAGGTGGTAGGCTGAAGAAAAAGTCATTTAATACTACAGGAGGCGGTAGGCTGAAGAAAAAGTCATTTAATACTACAGGAGGCGGTAGGCTGAAGAAAAAGTCATTTCATACTACAGGAGGCGGTAGGCTGAAGAAAAAGTCATTTAATACTACAGGAGGCGGTAGGCTGAAGAAAAAGTCATTTAATACTACAGGAGGTGGTAGGCTGAAGAAAAAGTCATTTAATACTACAGGAGGCGGTAGGCTGAAGAAAAAGTCATTTAATACTACAGGAGGTGGTAGGCTGAAGAAAAAGTCATTTAATACTACAGGAGGCGGTAGGCTGAAGAAAAAGTCATTTAATACTACAGGAGGTGGTAGGCTGAAGAAAAAGTCATTTCATACCAGAAGGAGGCAAAAATAAAGCGATCAATTGTAATAATAGACTTCAAGCCTTAGACTACATGCTGTTGTATGCTGTTGTATGTGGTTTATATGTTTAACATCTTTAGTACAAGCTTGCACGTAAGTACTACAACTCACTAGTACAGCCTGTACAATCTTCGTGTGCATACTGTTGGCTGCTATTATGCATAATCTCATCTAATTAAATGTATCAAACAACGCAAATGATTTATAAGGGAAAAATTGCAATGCTAAATTCATGGTTATAAAAAATAAGAACGTAATGATTTGGTATGTGTGTAGAAATAGACGTAGGCTCAATGAACTTGCTGGCTTGTGAAGTAAACAAAACAGAAAACATTAGCCTAGGTAAATAAAATACAGGTAGACCCTTTCCAAAACAAAAATAATTCAAAGTGTCATTTCAAAAACCAGGAGGGGGAGAGGGGAAGTTAATGTCTGATCCAATCAGGTGACACATTCATCCACAACGGTCAGATTCAACTTTGGTTAAGTCACTTTCATCGTCCCATCTTGCGGTCACGTATTGTTTGACCGCACAGTGGCCAACACGTAAGACTATAAACTGGATCTGAAAGTGAGGTCAAAGGTCATCCAAGCTGAGGGTGTTTTGTTTTGTTTTAGTTGGAGGCAACCTTCAAGAATGTAGATACAGTGGAGGCAACCTACAAGAAACCAACCAGCAGGGCGTCATGTGGCCATGACAACGACCAACCGCCTTTACTAACCCCAACTAAAGCCAAGTACCCATTAGAGTTGGGTGGACTCAGGGGCACCATGAAAATCCAGAAATTCAATATCGCCCAGTCTTCATCGAGATTCGAACCCAGGACCCCGGGTTCGGAAGCCAAGCGCTCAACCACTCAGCCACCGCGCCCTATTGTAATCCCAAATCATGACACAATTCTTAACTTTTGGACTGGGGCAGGGGAAGAATGAGGCGGCGTACTCCGATCCCGGAGCTTCGTGCTGGGAATCCACTGCGCATTAGGGCACGCCTGGCCAAGTTGGGAGGAGAAAGTACTCAGGACAACTTTGCATTGAAAACACATTGTGTAGTGGGACTAGATTTATACCAGATGTATTTTCTAAATGTCTTTGACACTGACAGCTCTATTTACTGTATACTGTCCAACAAAAGATAGTGTCATGGCAGAATGCGACAATGTTGTCATCTCCCCTTTTTCAGTCACAAACAAAATTGTCAGTCACCATAAAAGACATGTGTCAATGACTTATGAACCCCTACTAAAGAAAGGGAAACAAATAACAGGTGAGGTTAATATATAAATAGACTAGAGAGAAAGCATGATATGAAAATAGACTAGAGAGAAAGCATGATATGAAAGTAGGCTAGAGAGAAAGCATGACATGAAAATAGACTAGAGAGAAAGCATGACATGAAAATAGACTAGAGAGAAAGCATGACATGAAAGTAGGCTAGAGAGAAAGCATGACATGAAAATAGACTAGAGAGAAAGCATGACATGAAAATAGACTAGAGAGAAAGCATGACATGAAAATAGACTAGAGAGAAAGCATGACATGAAAGTAGGCTAGAGAGAAAGCATGACATGAAAGTAGACTAGAGAGAAAGCATGACATGAAAATAGGCTAGAGAGAAAGCATGACATGAAAATAGACAAGAGAGAAAGCATGACATGAAAATAGACTAGAGAGAAAGCATGACATGAAAGTAGGCTAGAGAGAAAGCATGACATGAAAATAGACTAGAGAGAAAGCATGACATGAAAATAGACTAGAGAGAAAGCATGACATGAAAATAGACTAGAGAGAAAGCATGACATGAAAATAGACTAGAGAGAAAGCATGACATGAAAATAGACTAGAGAGAAAGCATGACATGAAAATAGACTAGAGAGAAAGCATGATATGAAAATAGACTAGAGAGAAAGCATGACATGAAAATAGACTAGAGAGAAAGCATGACATGAAAGTAGGGGAGACAGAAAAGCAGGAACTAGCTGACAAGACCTGCGCTTTCATGTCCGGTCTATCTATACAAGACAACGCCCTCCAATAAATACCTCTATGACTAAACGTGGAGGTGACAATATTCACTGACTGACGTTTCTGTTAACGTCGCATTTATAAGCATTGGGAAACTCGGAATAACCTAATAAATATATTCCCCTTATTTCTGGTTACATATAAACTTTACTGTAACTAGTCTGTTATATTTACACATGGATAACATATATACAGAATTGACATTGGTTGGCAATATTAGGCCTACAAAAGAATTTTTCACACCTGGTTCTTTTATTACTCTTTTTTTTTCCTTATACACTAATTTAATTCATTTTACTTGAGACTAAAAGGGTGGGAAATATTGGTAAAAAATAATATAACAAACAAGCACAAATA
This sequence comes from Biomphalaria glabrata, assembly GCF_947242115.1. NCBI lineage: Eukaryota > Metazoa > Mollusca > Gastropoda > Planorbidae > Biomphalaria > Biomphalaria glabrata. The sequence goes on along the minus strand of NC_074722.1, from coordinate 13,869,458 downwards.
TGTAAATTACCTATACCATAATGTCATTAAAACACACCGATAATCATAATGCAGTGGGGTTTTTTTTTTAGTAATATCATCCAGGTAAACAATACTCTAGGTAAAATTCATATTTCACGCAAGACTAAATTAAAAGAAAACCAGGCCGCTATTTGAGCACTATGGGGCCCTTTATAAGTTATAGTATATATCAGTGCTAAATATTTCTTGGGGGGCTCTAAACTATAACTTATGTTGCCAAAAGGTAAATCCAGCCCTGGGCGCAATGTTTCTGTTTTGAAAGAACATTTTACTATAAGTTGAGAGCAACGAGACGTCGACGAGTAATCCAACTTCGCGAGGGCCTCGTGTGAGAACCTTCGTATGAGAACATACAAAAAGACGTCAACATGATAAGTTCTTCAAGAGAGACGTACACAATGAAAGGAGGATGTTAAATCCTGCCCCGTTTAAACAAACGACGCCTAACATTTAGGACAATATTTGTTTTCTTGGCGTTTTTATTTTTTAAATAGCAGTTTTGATAGGCACGTCGATCCATGGATTTGTGAAGCGTCTGCTTTCAAGACCAGCTGTGAACGGGCCGCATCTAGTAAAGCTTGAACACCGAGTGGAGTCCCGTGCTAAAGTTTCGCATGCGTAGCTTCTGACAACATTCAACTCTGTGCCCCGAATGGAAAGGAAGATGATGAATGGCCCACACGCTGGAAGACATTCCAAGTAGAGAAAATACATTTTGATGAAAATAGGAAACTGGTCAACGAACATAAGATAAAGCCCTAACGCCTAACATTGTATTGGACATATGAAGAGAGCTGATATACAGGGGGCCATATTACAAAAAGTGCATGACTAGATAGTACTAAGATTAGGTTTCAGGTAAGTATCCGCCTCTCCGTGACATCATCAGTAGGTGCACTGCGTTCACATGGATAAATCCGGAACTGATCAACACGTGAGTAGGGTAATAATGTAAGGTAAGGAAGGGGCTAACCTTCATCGACCTGGGGGGGGGGGGGAGGGAGGAAATTACATTTTTAGACATACATCAAGGCCTTAATATGCTCAGTGAGATTTCTTGGGGCTGGATAGCACCGAGTCGAGGGTCGGATATGACCCACTGATCGTAGTTTGTAGTTTGGTTAACACTGATGTGAGGTAGATGTGCAAGCTATTATTTACTGATAGTGTAGATATGCCTATATCTTATGATTCCATCTCAACATCAGTCGCCCACCATTTACCACCTTCACCTAATGTGTTAATATAATAATATTATATTTTTACTAACACTTTTAAAACGAGCTTCCTTGGATACTTTGCAAAGTCATTGTTATTCTTATTTTTTTCTTGCACCAGTCTTTGGAAACAAGACTAGCTTACAGAGTGTGTAAACAATGATCGAAGTCCAATCTTGTTTCCAAGAGAAACCATTTCCTGCTGGCATGCTGTGGGCTGAACTCTAAAATGTCAACGCGATACGGGAATGCAAAAACTAAATAAACATCCGATAACTGCAAGACCTTTACAGCACGTTCTTCGATCACAGTATTCTCGGAAGCTAGGTTCCAGGCTAGATTGTGCTGAATGGGGAAAAAAACGTATCAATCTAGATTAAGTGACCATAAAACAAGTTTGAACCTAAAACTGATAAACATACAAAAATGTAGTGATAAACGGATTGATGGGGTGTTTAATGTTCTGCAGGACCACGCCCAAAGTACTGACACATAGAACACGGTAGTTTGTTATATTTCGTCCAAGTTTAGGTGACATAAAGAGCTAGATTTAGATCTAGAAGTTAACTAAATAACTCTTAAAAAATATAGCTAGATGTAGATCTTTAAGTACTTGTGGTTTAGCGGTTAGAGAGTTGGCAACACGTTTTCTTTTAAATTAAGAATGAAGTGAGACTTAATATTGTAAATTCCACTCATGTCAACAGAGCCTACATCTAGAGCTATATTTACTATATGATTGCAGCAGTGATATCCAAACTACGACCCGTGAACCATTGTGCTACTCGCCCACTATAAACGTTTCCCACAATTCACAAGAAAGCCGCCTAAGTTCTAGTCCACTCGACACTTTGTCGCAGTGATGTCTTAAATGTCTATAGTGCCCAGGCAGAAAATGTTTGGGCACCACTGTTTTACGCAGTAGAACGTAACCACTTAGTGGCTGAAAGTCAAACGTTATTACAAAAAAAAAAAAAGGGGGGGGGGGGAGTCTAATGTAACTGAATTGGCTAGAGCAAGTCATTTGGACCGGCTGAAATAGGAGGAGAGTTGGGCATTGGGCTGGCTACCCTACACCGTGAACAAAACAAAACAACCCACTAGCTATAACAACACCAAACAGCAAATCGAGTCCTGGACCTGGGAAGAAGTCCTCCAGCTGGAAGGTGTATGACGCATGTCGGTGTAAACCAGAGTCATCTGGAAGCCGAGAGTCTGCATCCAACATAACAAGCCCTCCCTGGAACTCCGAAGGAAAGAGGAAGAGGGGACGGCCCAGGAATACATGGCGCAGCGATTTGGAAGCTGATGAAACCACTAGCAATACCAGTTTAGAGAAATGTCCTACTTAAAGTTATTCACAGTAAACATACCACTTTGTTGACATTTTGATTGCTAACATTCGTTTGAAATATTTTTTTTCAGGAAAAAAATAAAGCTTTAAAAAAAGGAGAAGAGAAAAAAAGAGAAAGCGATAAAGAGAAATAATGGAATACACAGGATTTATAAATACCAATAGATAATTAGGGGAAAATAACAGAATTAAAACAACCTAGGGCAGCTCAACCTTTACTAAGGAGGTGTCTAATTCAAACAATTTGTGAAAGTCATTGCTACAATGAATTCAATTTTCTGTCTCTGTCTACCTGGGCTACCATTGTGTCTGTCTACCTGGGCTACCATTGTGTCTGTCTACCTGGGCTACCATTGTGTCTGTCTACCTGGGCTACCATTGTGTCTGTCTACCTGGGCTACCATTGTGTCTGTCTACCTGGGCTACCATTGTGTCTGTCTACCTGGGCTACCATTGTGTCTGTCTACCTGGGCTACCATTGTGTCTGTCTACCTGGGCTACCATTGTGTCTGTCTACCTGGGCTACCATTGTGTCTGTCTACCTGGGCTACCATTGTGTCTGTCAACCTGGGCTACCAATGTGTCTGTCTACCTGGGCTACCATTGTGTCTGTCTACCTGGGCTACCATTGTGTCTGTCTACCTGGGCTCCATTGTGTCTGTCTACCTGGGCTACCATTGTGTCTGTTATGTGAACAATAAGTGACGACATTCCATTCTACACATTCACTTGCTAAAAATAGAAGCAGGCCGTGGCTACAGTATTAGATGAGAACCAACACACCCCCACTACCCTCCAGGCTTCCAGTTTCATGGATATATTAAATCAACGGTTCTCAAACGGTTGTAGGTAACGAAGCGATATAGGCAGGGGTAGACTGGGAGACACAGTGAAGCGACCCCGGGCACAACTGCACAATCTGGACTGGAAGCCTTGCCCTTACTTTTAGGAGGTTATACCACTACGTATTACTGACTTAAAACAATGTCCAGCTAAAGATTTATCAGTACAACACTACGCATTACTGACTTAAAGCAATGTCCAGTTAAAGATTTATCAGGTGCCTGGAGATGGGGGAACTGCTGCATGGGTGTGGTAGCGTAGCTAGAAATTTGCCATCATGTGGGGGCCCGTGGGGGGGGGGGTTGACCTCTTTGGGGGCCCCTGCATTTCGACATTCGACATTATGATATGACATAATGACGTAATGTTTAATATTAAATGTAAAAAAAAAAATTCGAACACCCTAGCTACGCCACTGTATTAGTGACATTGTTCCGAACACAGACAAAGGCTACGCCACTGTATTAGTGACATTGTTCCGAACACAGACAAAGGCTACGCCACTGTATTAGTGACATTGTTCCGAACACAGACAAAGGCTACGCCACTGTATTAGTGACATTGTTCCGAACACAGACAAAGGCTACGCCACTGTATTAGTGACATTGTTCCGAACACAGACAGAGGCTACGCCACTGTATTAGTGACATTGTTCCGAACACAGACAAAGGCTACGCCACTGTATTAGTGACATTGTTCCGAACACAGACAAAGGCTACGCCACTGTATTAGTGACATTGTTCCGAACACAGACAAAGGCTACGCCACTGTATTAGTGACATTGTTCCGAACACAGACAAAGGCTACGCCACTGTATTAGTGACATTGTTCCGAACACAGACAAAGGCTACGCCACTGTATTAGTGACATTGTTCCGAACACAGACAAAGGCTACGCCACTGTATTAGTGACATTGTTCCGAACACAGACAAAGGCTCGGGCTTTCCTTTTATTTTGACGAGATGAAGAAGGGTAAAAGAAAAAAAAAACATTTTAAAAAATACTTTGATACTTTTAAATCTGTAACGAAGTGTAATTGTCTCAATTCGTTTGGATCAGTCGTGTCATTGAGTTTCAATAGAGCTAGACCAACAACAATACATCTATGGGATTAGAAATATTTATATTTAGCGCTACTTCATGATTTGGCTTTCTCTATACGCTATGATCCCAGCACCTGGACCAGTTGAGAAAATGGTGAGGTGTGTCTAAAAGAAAGAGATATTTGGGTGAAGTGTACCGTTTTTTTTTTTTAAATAATTTAAAAAAAAAAAGGGGTGGTGGAGACCTGCTAACAGCAGCTTTTTCCTAAGTGGGCCACTTGAAACTGAAGTTAGAAGGCATTAGTCAATCAATAAGTCAATCAATTAGACAATGAATGAACCAATCACGTACTATACAATCATCTGCTTTGCAAACGACACACGTACATTTAAATCTACACTCAGGTACAAACTGAAAATAGCCATTTTATAATCAAACATTGGGTTAGGGGCAGATCCGGAGGGGGGGGGGGAGATAGAATAATTGGCCAGAATCTCTGTTTGTATGCTTTGATCTTGTAGTAGTTACACAACAAACTAGCCACAGAATTTAAATTACGTTTAAACACACACACACACAGATCTTGTAAAAAGTCTTTTGTCGTTACTGTCTAGTTTTATTTCTTCCATTGTATGGAAGTAATGATCAATTTCGCAGTCCCTAATGACTCTATCAACAGAACAATGCCAACACCCAAGACAGACGACATTCGCTTTGTTTGGGATTCACTGGAGGCAGCGGAGCGTCAATGAACGTAAAAATGAAAGATACCAAAGACTTCCTCCTGGTGATAGCTACGACCACTGACGGTTAAATATCAACTTTTTTTCCATTTTTTCAACAGCTGAACAGAACTGTTTAAAAAAAAAATAGCGTTTTCCAATGCTTTGATTTCTGTGGGCAGACTGGCCTTATAGCCTTGTGAGGTACTGGACAGCCAGTCTAGGAGATGCAAGCTCCGAAATACAAGCTATGACTAACTGATTACGTGTCAGACTTCAGTGCCACAGTGAATGACTTTTAGTGTAGAGAGTGGTATTGGCCTTCGGAAGTCCATCATCACTTTATAAATACTGAGCCGCAGGCTGGAGAATAGGGTTTACAGCGTGACATACTGCACTCCTCCTTAATCTTCTGATTCCAAGTCAAAATTTATATATAATCCAAGAAGTAGTGTAGTGACCTTGTTAAGTTTAGAGATAATGTTAGTTTTGTAAATAAATATATTGTGCATTGTTTGTAGCGACGGTAAAAGTAGTGACGTAGACAGACGAATGACGTTGCAGAATACGTGTACATGATAGGAGAAGAATATGGCTAGGGCTTGGTGCAAGATTTATATTGAACAGGCTGTTAATTAAACGACGGTTAGATTGACAAGACGATCATCCCCAATCTGTAAATAAACATTAGTTGAAGTCTTCACAAATTGTATATAGTTAATTGTTGTCTCCCTTGGATGTGTTCGGACTGGCGTTTAGAATATGTGATATAGTATCGAACAGACAACACACACAATCCAAGCAAGGCGGGACAGTAGTCAAAGTTAGCGACGCCCCTGTCATGAATCACTGAGCGCCTTGACGATCCCTTTATGAATGAATCCTGTAACACAGCGATGCCCAAAACTACGACCCGTGGGGCATATCCAGCCCTAGATGTTGCACTATCCCTCGAATCCTATGACCACAGGACATAACGAAGCCGCACGCAGAGTTTCGATCCCATTAGAGGAGACTTGTGTGTGTGTGTGTGTGTGTGTATGTGTGTGTGTGTGTGTGTGCGAGAGAGAGTGTGAGTTTTAATAGTGATCTGGGAATTAGGTATTCAAAGATCATTAAAAAACAGCGTGTTTCAGTGATTGAATGCCAGATAGGTAATGAAATCTAGCTTTCCCACTAGCTTTCCATTACGGGCGGGACATTTAAACCTCCCCCCTCATATTTTAAAATACTGTTTTAGATAATAATGACACCAGATCACATGAAAACTAACTCCATGTGTAAAGTGATGCCAACCCTGGCTTGACCTGTCCACTACGAGTACGTCATTAGAAAGTGCATGACACCCAAAGCTGGCAATAGGCATAGAGGTTTACATCTGGAACTAATCAGCCATTACTCAATGCCATACAGAAATCGTGCTCTTGGAGCATTTTTTTTTTAATCCATAAAACCATCGAACGAGCAAGGGTAAAAGATGAAATCAATATGATTTCTAGACGCAGAGCTTTGGAGATCAATATTTTTTCATCAATCAATCGATAAGGTGGACTCTCAAAGGCAAGGCAGGCACCAGACCCGATAAAGTGATAACGTCACGTCCTAACTGGTTAGTTCTGGAGTAGAGGAAGTATGGGAATCTGAAGACATAGTGGAACGTTTTAATGTCCACTGAAACTTTATGATCTACGCCCTACGGGAATACAGACATGAAAATCCTGGGTTCCATTCCTGTCTTAAAAGTGATTCCAGGATAAACCACATATACCACTCAGTCATGAGGTCAAGTTATGGGGCTTTGTTATGGCGACATACAACTCTGTTTAGTGAGTGAATTTAACAGGACCAAAGGGCCTTCTGGGTCAGTGCGGTAAAGGCTAAAGGGCGTTGTCATGGTTACATATAACCCTGGTTAAAGGGTGAATTTAAGAGGACCTAAAGACCTTCTATGTCTTAGATTTTGGATGTGATGTGAATGTGTTTACTAAATCAAAGGCTCAGGAAACACGGTGACTGATAAAGACAATAGCCCAAGTTTTTATTTTCTGACAACACATCAGCGTTCTTGTCATGACAGCTTTCAATGCATTCTCACGTAGGAGTTGTCTACAGAGTGTCATGAGAGAGTAGAGACAAAAGAATGAATGATTGCATTAATTAGTATGCAAATATACTTTAAAATATTCGTGGTAACAACTCTTGATATTACATTTACACACGAAGCCTGGATATCACATTTGCACACGAAGTCTGGACATCACATTTGCACACGAAGTCTGGACATCACATTTGCACTCGTCACTTAAACCTTAAGGAAACACAGACACAGTAGTGCTTCACATTTGGGAGTTTTAATTACGGGTTTTGTCGATATCTAAGTATCGATAAGCTTTGTATAAAGTATTTTAAAAGCAAGTAACTTGTATGCACTTTTCGGCAGAGTGTAATAAAATCTCCAAGCTCTTCTTGTAGTTCAATCGAATTTTTATTATTATGAAATATTTCAACAGTTATCGTCCAATATAAAGTCCCTGACATGGATTAGTTTGTCTATTTATTATGAAACATCTTCCAAACCTCCCTCCTTTTATTTTCTGACGTATTTCTCATGGTTCCAAAATATCGACCCTACATATCACTTACATATATATAGATCGCTTTCCTTTCATTTTTTTTAAATTGCTTTTTGATTGATAACCGGATCTTAAAACTTAAAATGTAAACAAAGAGCAGATTACTGAGATTAACTTGATTTGGGAAATCTGGTAATAAGATATTGTAACACGCTAAGATTACTAGCAGACGACGTATTTGAGTCGATTTTGGAATCAAACGTTCGTATTTGCTGGTATTTATTTATTTTAGACATTTCGTGGTTCTTCCTGATTAAGTTTAAGTTTGCATTGTCAATGAATACAAACCCACAGAACCTAATTTGTGTATTAATGTTTTCTTTCAAGTTGATTTTCACTAACTCTGGGAGTAGCGTAATTATCATCTGTAGTGACCTAGTTTAGTTTAGAGATTATGTTCGTTTTGTAAATAAATATATTCATTGCGACGGTAAAAGTAGTGACGTCGTCAGACTGACGAATGACGTTGCAGAATACGGGTACATTATAGAAGAATGTGGCTAGGGCTAAGAGAAAGATGGATATTGAGAAAGATTGCTAAGTAAGCGACGGATAGAGAGACAAAATCTTCATCAGTTTTACTAAGTATAGCATAGTTCATTGTGGTGTCCCTTGGATATTTTACGACTCTCGTGTCAAATGAAGGAGTGTTTGAGTTAAACAACACGCAACATACAAGTCAGGACACAGTAAACATCAAGTGTTAGACAGCACACAACATCCAAGTCAGGACACAGTAAACATCTAGAGTTGAACAATACAACATCCAACTCAGGACACAGTAAACATCTAGAGTTAGACAACACACAACATATAGACCAGGACACATTAAACATCTAGAGTTAGACAATACACAACATATAGGCCAGGACACATTAAACATCTAGAGTTAGACAACACACAACATATAGACCAGGACACATTAAACATCTAGTGTTAGACAACACACAACATATAGGCCAGGACACATTAAACATCTAGAGTTAGACAACACACAACATATAGACCAGGACACATTAAACATCTAGAGTTAGACAACACACAACATATAGGCCAGGACACATTAAACATCTAGAGTTAGACAACACAACATCCAAGTCAGGACACATTAAACATCTAGAGTTAGACAACACAACATCCAAGTCAGGACACAGTAAACATCTAGAGTTAGACAACACAACATCCAAGTCAGGACACATTAAACATCTAGAGTTAGACAACACAACATCCAAATCAGGACACATTAAACATCTAGAGTTAGACAACACAACATCCAAGTCAGGACACATTAAACATCTAGTGTTAGACAACACACAACATATAGGCCAGGACACAGTAAACATCTAGAGTTAGACAACACACAACATATAGGCCAGGACACATTAAACATCTAGAGTTAGACAACACACAACATATAGGCCAAGACACAGTAAACATCTAGAGTTAGACAACACACAACATCCAAGGACACAGTGAACATCAAGACATCTCTAAGAGTAGCGTGCGCATCATTAAACATTAAGACTTCCTTTCATAACAAAATGGCGATTGAAGCGATATTCTTTCAAACTAAGAGGCATTGTGAGGAACTCTCTAACAAAGGTGATCGATTTTTGTCCTCCCTATATATTTAGGACCAGCCCAATGGTGGAATGCCCTAGGCCGTCATAAAAGCTGATAACATCAGAAGCACGGGGATATTGTCTCAATGATCAATTGATACCGACTAACACTGACCCTGATAAAGATACACTACAGATATATGAAGTACAGAACTAATACTGACATGATACAGATATGATATATGTATATGGCGTACAGGAAGGCGTGATGGATAAGAATACGGATATATTTTACTTAATTATAGCGTATATGTTTATCAATAACGTTTTGTAAGTCCTAACACTTTGGCTCCTGTCAATGTAAGGTCTGTTGGTTTACAAAGAAGTGGATCGTCATACAACAGAAGACTCGAAAGAGTCCCACATTCTCCTATATTAAAGAAAACAAAAAGCGAAGGTGACTCTATATCTTGGATATCTATACAATATTGTAGTTTTCTTTTAAGGTATCTTTACTGGGTAACTCTAAAACGTAGCACTAAAAGATAACATGTTGTGCTACTTTTTCAAGTTACGTTATAACCTATATACCATCACAAGGTAGCATCTGTATACCATCACATGGTAGCACTCTTTAGATCTTTATGAGGCTATTTTATTTTGTTTAATGTAGGGACTACTCTGTAACCATAACTTGAAAAAGTTTCACTACGTTGAAATCTGCATGTATTGTAAACACCATAATCGTATTTAGTGTCTTCTACATTAGTTTGTGTAAACTTCTCACCACAAAACGTAGTGCTGCTGGTTTAAGTCGTTTACTTTTTACTGTTTAGATATATGAATGTTTAAGAATTAGACAAAAATAAAACAATACAAGAGTTGTTTTTTTATGTAACGAAATTTGACAAGTCATCAGGGGATTATCTAAATCAGAGATAATTGCAAAACGGAGTGAGAAAAATGTTTCTATAGAATCAGCATTTGTATGAGCAATCAGATTTTAATACCGTACATTAAAATAGATTTAAAAGAGTTTGTGTTAAACTCAGAGGTGGCCCCCGAAGGATGCATCCATAGGTCATTTGTTTGGTAAGCAATGCATGTAAAAATGCAGGTTTCAATATTTTCAGAAGCTATAACAATCAAAATATTAAGAATGTAATGACTTCAGATTTGAGACAGTTGATACTGACCACCTGGAGCCGGGTAAATAAACAACATATCTTAGTTATCTTACCTAGATCTATACAAGCCCAGGGTTCGATCTCAATGTGTTTTTTTTTTGTACTTTCTCAGAGTACCCTAAGAAGTGTTGCTACTGTATCATTCTCGAATATTGTGTGTAAGTTATCCAAGGTCTTGTCTATTGGTACTGAGTAGGTAGCGACTTGACAGGGACTTAAAGACTGGTGGGTCTTAGTTTAACGTATCTATTAAGTCTGGTGGGGGAGGGGGTGCCACGCCTCTCACACTCCTCGTCCCTATTTTACACACACACACACACAGATTGTTATCACAGAGACATTGCAGGTTACAGGTAAAACGCTAATTATAAGTTACGGATTGATAGAAAGGCTAAGATCTATGTGACTTGATTCGCGCTGTGCCTCTCTTGTAGTGCACACACACAGACTGATAAGGCGAGTAAATAAACACACCCAGAATATACTGACACGTACACACACACACACACTTAGCAACACGCTTGTACATAGAGTGTGCGTCTGAAGACAACTGCCATTCAGTGACAGCAACACATACACACACGAACAGGCCTTGCACAGAGTAAAAGAACTTAAGAGTGCGCATTTAAAAAAAAGGATATATGACAATAGCCAAGTACACACACTCACACACACACACACACACACACACACACAGGGAGTGACACTCTGCCACGAGGTTGTATTGAACAATAAATTATCTTGTTTAGCAGAAGCACGTCTTTATCTCTGAGTAGCTTGTTTAGCAGAAGCACGTCTTTATCTCTGAGTATCTTGTTTAGCAGAAGCACGTCTTTATCTCTGAGTAGCTTGTTTAGCAGAAGCACGTCTTTATCTCTGAGTAGCTTGTTTAGCAGAAGCACGTCTTTATCTCTGAGTATCTTGTTTAGCAGAAGCACGTCTTTATCTCTGAGTAGCTTGTTTAGCAGAAGCACGTCTTTATCTCTGAGTAGCTTGTTTAGCAGAAGCACGTCTTTATCTCTGAGTAGCTTGTTTAGCAAAAGCACGTCTTTATCTCTGAGTAGCTTGTTTAGCAGAAGCACGTCTTTATCTCTGAGTATCTTGTTTAGCAGAAGCACGTCTTTATCTCTGAGTAGCTTGTTTAGCAGAAGCACGTCTTTATCTCTGAGTAGCTTGTTTAGCAGAAGCACGTCTTTATCTCTGAGTAGCTTGTTTAGCAGAAGCACGTCTTTATCTCTGAGTATCTTGTTTAGCAGAAGCACGTCTTTATCTCTGAGTAGCTTGTTTAGCAGAAGCACGTCTTTATCTCTGAGTAGCTTGTTTAGCAGAAGCACGTCTTTATCTCTGAGTAGCTTGTTTAGCAGAAGCACGTCTTTATCTCTGAGTATCTTGTTTAGCAGAAGCACGTCTTTATCTCTGAGTAGCTTGTTTAGCAGAAGCACGTCTTTATCTCTGAGTATCTTGTTTAGCAGAAGCACGTCTTTATCTCTGAGTAGCTTGTTTAGCAGAAGCACGTCTTTATCTCTGAGTAGCTTGTTTAGCAGAAGCACGTCTTTATCTCTGAGTAGCTTGTTTAGCAGAAGCACGTCTTTATCTCTGAGTATCTTGTTTAGCAGAAGCACGTCTTTATCTCTGAGTAGCTTGTTTAGCAGAAGCACGTCTTTATCTCTGAGTAGCTTGTTTAGCAGAAGCACGTCTTTATCTCTGAGTATCTTGTTTAGCAGAAGCACGTCTTTATCTCTGAGTAGCTTGTTTAGCAGAAGCACGTCTTTATCTCTGAGTAGCTTGTTTAGCAGAAGCACGTCTTTATCTCTGAGTATCTTGTTTAGCAGAAGCACGTCTTTATCTCTGAGTAGCTTGTTTAGCAGAAGCACGTCTTTATCTCTGAGTAGCTTGTTTAACTGTTGCATCCATGGGTTGGGGGGAGGGGGCAGATCGAAGGCGAGCAACAACCAAGATATAGTTTCCCCTTTCAGACATTGAGATCCATAGGGTTGATGATGTAAAGGTCATCTGTTTCTGTGACACACGGTTAACGAGGATGTCATGTGACCAGCACAACGACCAACTGCCTTTACTTTTTTTCCCCTGTTAGGTATCAATTAGAACTGGGTGGACTCAGAGGCGCCCAAAATATCTCGAAACAAGAATTCCCAGTCTTCACCAGGATTCGAACCCGGGACCATGACCGCGCCTCCTAGAACCAAGAGATGAATATGAACTATTTTGCATTCCCATGCCTTACATCTAGCAACAATTGGAAACAGAAACAGTAGGGAAAATGATACGGGCTACCAGACATCAGACAAAAGGAGGACATGTCCTTCCTTTGGGAATTAAGTCCTCCATTTAGCAGTTTTGGCCATTGTGAAATTTCCGGCTTTCATTCTGATTTCTGCAATAGTGTATTATCCATTAATCTAATTCTGTCTTTCATATCTGAGTTAAAGAAACTCAGTTCATGTGTACGCACAGTCAAGGCTGTATACAAAATAAAGTAACCTGTTACTCGGAGCTCCAAACTTTCTGATTCTTTGTTTCGCTTGCATTCCCAGACGTAATTTTAACGTTCATAAAGCGTTTTCATTCATCAATGCGACGTGGGCATTCTGGGATTTTCACAATATATATGTTCATTCCTAGACAATGTCAAAGACTCTGTACTAAACAGCTCACCGTTGTCAACCAAATAATGAAATTAGTTTGTGCTACAGGCAACAAGTGTAAAAACATGATTCTGCTGAGTCTGATGAAAAAGGGCATACAAATTATTACATGCCATTTAAACCATTGTTGATCAACATGTGTAGACTGAGTAGACTCAGCAGGTAGCTATTTATTGCCCTAAGATGACATTCTCAATGAGGAATTAACGTGAAATTGTTTTAGAAAATGGTTGTATCGTCAGAAGGGCTTTTCCCTCATTTTTAAAAACACAAAACGTGTGGTCCATAGGAACATAGCGCTCAGTAATGTGTAATAGGAACATAGCACTCAGTAATGTGTAATAGGAGCATAGCACTCAGTAATGTGTAATAGGAACATAGCACTCAGTAATGTGTAATAGGAACATAGCACTCAGTAATGTGTAATAGGAACATAGCACTCAGTAATGTGTAACAGGAGCATAGCACTCAGTAATGTGTAATAGGAACATAGCACTCAGTAATGTGTAATAGGAACATAGCACTCAGTAATGTGTAATAGGAACATAGCACTCAGTAATGTGTAATAGGAACATAGCACTCAGTAATGTGTAATAGGAACATAGCACTCAGTAATGTGTAATAGGAACATAGCACTCAGTAATGTGTAATAGGAACATATCACTCAGTAATGTGTAAGAAGAACATATCACTCAGTAATGTGTAATAGGAACATAGCACTCAGTAATGTGTAAGAGGAACATAGCACTCAGTAATGTGCAATTAACGTACTTATAGATGGACGGGCGCCACGTGACCAGTTCATTGACGAAATCATATGTCAGAAATAAAAACATCCGCCGCGCCTAAACTAAAATTAAGTTAGATCCAGAAAGCCTAGCCCTAGAACCTTGACTTTACTTTCAGTTGGTTCCTAAAACCGAGAAATATTTCGTAGCTGACCAACCGTAGGACTTTGGAAAACGTATTTTTACTTAGCTTCACTGGCATTGGTAAGAAACAAACGAACAAGTCAGTAGGGCCTCAATGAAGGTCTGTTGGATACAAGGTGGAATCTTAAAGCAGAAGTCAGACAACCGATGCATCGATCTGTACAGCAAATTAGGAAGTTGCTTGTTTAAACTATTTTAAACTCGAGAAATAAAAGTAAAAAAGATCCTAATTATTACAGAAATGCAAAAAGAAAAGGGGGGGGGGGGCGTGGAAGTTCCAAATCATTTATATATTAATCCTAGACTACTATATCTTATAGGACTGCCAAAATGGGGTGGGACAAACTATTTAATACTAAAGGAATGAAAAGGTCCCAGACTGATATTATATGAATGAGGAAAACGTGTGTGTCTGTCTGTCTGTCAGTAGTTGAATTCTTGAGGAATCTTAAAGGGAGGGAAGTCACTTAGGAAATTTTATACACGATTAATGGGAGAGGAATTTGGCGTGTGTGTGTGCGTATGTGTGTGTGTGTGGAGTTTGTTTACAGCCTAACATTTGTTACTTGCGGAATAAAAAGAACAAAAAGGGGGGAGGGGGTCTAGACGGTTGGGAACGAGAAAAACGCAATAAAAAGTGTTTCACCCTTGCGCCTTGTTTTTGTTGTTTTTTTGTTGTTTTTTTTTACATTTTATCGTTTTGTTTGTAGTAAAAATGGATTTCGAGGTGCACAAGGTGGAAACATGTCACCCATGCTTTCGAAATGCACATGATAACCTGTTACACCGTTCCCAAGCATGGCGTAGAATTATCATTGAGGATATATGTCTTTTTTTTTCCTAGTCTCAAAATCCAATGAAATTAAAGTTCTGATTACCAGCGGCGAGTTGATGACAGTCAGTGACATTTGTGTGCCACGACCTCTCGACCTTGTTAAGTTCTGTTGTTTGACGCTTTTACGCCTTTAAGTAGCCCGACAAAATAACCTTCGAATTCACGGGTGTTTTGTTCAGAACTGACCTTCACGAAGAATAGCCCTTAAAGACCGAGAGAGAGAGAGAGAGAGAAAGACAGAGAGAAAGAGAGAGAGAGAGAGAAATTTGGTTACATTAGGTGGAAGGTCCATAAAGACCGAGAGAGAGAGAGAGAGAGAGAAACATCATGTTAAATTAGGCGGAACATGCATGCAAACACTTCTACTGTATTTACTAACGCAGATAGAAATATAGAGTGGCTATGTTTCAAAGTTTTGTCACAAACATTGTATCCAACCACGAACTCCTTACATTACAAGTAACAAACATTGTATACAAACACGAACTCCTTACATTACAAGTAACAAACATTGTATCCAACCACGAACTCCTTACATTACAAGTAACAAACATTGTATACAAACACGAACTCCTTACATTACAAGTAACAAACATTGTATCCAACCACGAACTCCTTACATTACAAGTAACAAACATTCCTTAAAAACAAAAACGCAAAATATGTTTTAAAATTATTTTTTTTTAATACAAAGTTTATCTAATGGAAAGAACTTTGTGATTACAACTACATCTCTCAACTATGTAGAAGTTTTTTTCCTTGATCGATATCAAACAAAATAACAATTACCAATAATTAATTGACTAACTGGTGATTTTTTTTAAATCGATGTATGTTTTGTTAGGTCCAATAAATAGTAGTTTAAAGTTTCAACTTGATCCGAGAATGGCTGTGGGAGAAATGACGTGCTCAATTATTTAAGGGGAAGAAAACTCTACATATTTAGCCTATCTGCGAATAGTTAAGGATTTATTTCCCGTGTAATTAATTGACTAATTGTTTGTTTGTTTTTTCAATTGATTCGCGTCTTGTGCATGCCAATAAATAATTGTGCAAAGTTTCAACTTGATCCAAGAATGGATGTGAGAGAAATAACGTGTACAAACTTTTGACCAGACAAAGAGAATTGATAAAAGTTTTAAAAAAGTTAATTCCGTCTCACGCATATACATCTAATTAGAGTCTCGAACTCTGCTGAATCGTTGGTTTTCCTGGTTGCATCAGGCTTCAACGTTCTATGACCTATTGGTACACAGAAAGTAAAGAGAAATTGACGTCTTAGCACACCATCGACATATGAAATAAGAATTGCCTATTTCTTTGCTTTATTATGCTGGCTTTCGTGTAGATTGTATTGTCCTATATAAATGCTCAAAAAGTTCTGCCAGTCTCAAACTGCGGTGTGATGTCAATGTAAGCAGTTTCCAGTATATTTTAAGAAAGGCAAGGCCGCGGGACACATATTTGAATTTGAGACCCAAAGAAAAGCCTTTGTTGACGGCGAAATGAAAACTTATATAGACCGCCCCGGTGGACAACGGTTTTGTCAGGAAGATATGCGGTAAAATATGCAGGTCGCATCAGGGTTTGCGAGGTCACATGAAATAGTGCACTCATTCTTAATCTTCGCAATCGAAGACATTGCCATTATTGTAGATACAAATAAAATATAGATCTAAGTCAGGGAAATAGTGACTATTCAAAAGGGTTTTAAAAAATGGCAATGAATTAATGTTCAATAAAAGGCGCCTAATATTAACAGAAACCCCAAAAATACAAATTTGATTAACAATTGAAGACTAGATGTTTTTATGCAGGACATTGAAAGTCGCGCTGGTTTGAACGGACCAAGAACCAACGTGCTTTCTACAAAGCTATCAAGTGATTGAATTGATTGTTTAAATACTGACCTGAACTATGCAATAATCCTAAACGTAGGGAAAGTAGGTCTGGGGAAAGTATCCAAAACACTTACAATGGGAACTTATAAGTAACTAGTGTACACAAAGTCAAGTCTATTTGAGATCTATGTCACTTGTGTGTGTGTGTTGTTAATACAGACCAGTGTTATTTCCTAGCCGAGACCTCTCTAGGACACATGAACTGAAATGCCAGTGGCTACTGAAGTGTGTCAGGTACACTACCTGTTGCCTTGTTCAACGCTCAGACGATCATTCCCCCACCTCTCCCCTTTAGTTATTGAACTATTCCTCTCTCTTTTTTTTTTTAAACACGCCGTTAAACCCCCCCCCCTCCCCCTCTTTTTCTTGGTAGAACAGGTCTGAATGGGTCGATCGTGTCCTTACGACATCCAGAAGGGCGTGTCAGCGGTATTAAAGGGACTGCGAGGTCTGAAACAGGGGAGGGGTGCGAGTGGCGGAGAGCCACAGGAGTGGAGACAAGAGATGAAGGTAGGGAGGTGGGGGGATTTAAGTGTGTGTGGGGGGGGGAGGGGAGAAGAGATCAGCTTCTTAGCATCTTCCTGATTTCAAATACAAAAATGTAAAAATGGAAACCGATGGACGGAATAGATGTAGTCACGTGGTTTTGACGGATTAACGCGTCCAGTGAGAGAGAGACATGTGGCGAGAGAGAGAGAAAGAGAGAGAGAGAGAGAGTGACACGGAAAGTGACTTTGTTACTTAACTTAGACGAAGGTCAACTGATAAAGGAGAGCAGGGATTTGCACGCATAATATATGGGATATATATGGGATATATATATATATATATATATATATATATATATATATATATATATATATATATATATATATACATATAGCAGAATTTAGCGAAGCAAAATAAAGACAACAAATTAATTACAAAGCACACAGTTACATACAAAAAAAAAGTAAAAAAATTCCGAACAATAAGAATTAAACGAACCAATTAAACTTCATATTCCGATCATATATAAAGACAACATCTAATATTAGTAAATATGCATATCAAAATACAATATACGAAAAGAGGAGATGTTTAATGAAATACATTAATGCTTTAAAAAATAAGTTTATATAAAGTTAAAGGTTGGGGCGACCAAAATCCGAACCCTTCGCTCACGCCTCCTCTAGCCCTAGTAGACATTCCAATCACCCTGCTAGGGAGCCTAGGACTGCGAAACATTGTATAGTTGTGTATTGTTTGTTTAAAATTTACTTTAAACCGATGACATATAAAGGGAACTAATTCAGCTTATATCACCACTTCAGTTTAAATACAATTTCTTTCACTTGTTCGAGATACCAAACAAAATAATTAATAACCAATAATTAATTAACTAATTGGTTAATTTTGCTTATTGATTCTTGTGTTGTCAGGTAAAAGAAATAATTGTGTAAAATTTCAGCTTGATCCGAGATAGGGTGTCGGACAAACAAGGTGTACAAACTTTTACCAGACAGGCAGTGAGTTGATATAAGCTTTGTAAATTACATGTAACAGAAGAGATCATATATATTTCCTTTTTTGTGTATCCCACCCTTTTTTTTACTTTTAAGACTAGAGACACTCACTCGCATCATCTTTCCCGCGCTTTTTAAAAAGCGTCTGTTCATTCATTCAACAACATCACCGGAGAGAAGTTTTTAATAACTCCAAACCTCCGTTTTTGTGTGAATGAAGGTCCAGCATGTTTTCTTTCTATCGCACACCTAGACATTTCCACTAGGGTTGGCCAATCTTTTTCGGGGGCCCTATAGGAATTTCCAACACGTTTGTCATGGACCGCATTATACAAAAAAAAAAAAAACGAATAATCGACTGCAATGGAACCCCGCCTCTGAGGTTTTATTGTGCAGGGATGAGACCTGCATCTTTGGCCGGATGGGACCTGTGTCTATGGCCGGATGAGATAAGCGTCCTTGGCCAGATGGGACCTGCGCCTATGGCCGGATGAGACCTGCGGCTTTGGCCGGATGAGACCTGTGTCTATGACCGGATGAGACCTGCGTCTATGGCCGGATGAGACTTGCTTCTTTGGCAGGATGAGACCTGCGTCTATGGCCGGATGAGACTTGCTTCTTTGGCAGAATGAGACCTGTGTCTATGACCGGATGAGACCTGCGTCTATGGCCGGATGAGACTTGCTTCTTTGGCAGGATGAGACCTGTGTCTATGACCGTATGAGACCTGCGTCTATGGCCGGATGAGACTTGCTTCTTTGGCAGGATGAGACCTGCGTCTATGACCGTATGAGACCTGCGTTTTTTTTTCCTGTCATTTGGTCTATCGGTTTGTTATTTGGACTGAAACTATGAAAATATTAGTCGTTTAGTCTATCATAGTCAGTTGTTTACTGTGTCACGTATCTGTTCTTTTGTCTGACACACATGTCTGCCATTTGGTCTGTGGCTTTGTCTGCCTATCATTTATCTTATTCTTCTGTCTGTCATTTTCTCTGTTACTTGCTCTGTCACTGTCTGCCTGTCATTGAGTTTGTTACTCTGTCATTGGATCTGTCACTTTGTCTGTCTTTCATTTAGTTAGCTTCTTTGTCTGATAACAGAAATAAATACACTTTAAGGAACAAAAACAAAATGAAATGAAAAAAAAAAAAAACATAACGGAAGCTGAAAAAAAAAACACACAGAGCAAAAAAACTTGATCTATATATTAAATGTAACTTCTTGAGCGCTTTCACCAAAGATGTTTGCGCTCCATCATGGACATACGGTGGCAAGACCACACTACAAACAGCGATGTCCTTGCGAACGCCGGTATGGACAGTATAGAGGGACTCCTTATGGTCCGACAGTTACGCTGGGCAGGGCACGTATCTCGTATGGGAGAAGAACGTATGCCAAAGGCAAAGTGAGCTGAAAGGTGGTCGATGTAATTGAGGCGCCCCACGGAAACGCTTCAAAGACCAGCTTAGGCGTCAACTTTCCTTGGCTGACATAGAAGAGCACCTGGTTGCATGCGGCCTCAGAACGAGACAGCTGGAGGTCACTCACGAAGGCCGCGGAATATACATTTGAGACCAAAAGAAAATCCGCTGCTGAGGACAAACGCAGACGGCGAAAAGAAAATCCAAATAGACCACCTGCGGACAATGGTTATGCTTGCCCTGGAGGTGGCAAAATATGTAGGTCACAGCTGGGGATACGCAGCCACGGGAAATACTGCATTCCTCACTAATCTTCGAACTCGAAGACACACCTTATTATTATATTAAATGTACATAGAAATTAGGCTTTCAATCGAAAAATAAAATGGAAAAGGGGGTAAAAATAATAATTTCGATACCAGATTAAGTGTCATAGCTTGACATCTGTAACAAGTATCTCACACTGGATGAAGCACTGGATGAAACATCGGCCTGACATCTGGACTACATCATTCCGGCCTAATTCAGCCAGCACTTGATTCGAGATCGTCTCTTACTTGAAGTAGTCGAGTTTCTAAATCATTCCGTCCCTCCCTTGTATCTGTAGGGCGTGCTAGCTAACCACACAGTAGTTGTTGGTCCAGATTTTAATAGATAGGGCGTGCAAGCTAACCACACAGTAGTTGTTGGTCCAGATTTTAATAGATAGGGCGTGCAAGCTAACCACACAGTAGTTGTTGGTCCAGATTTTAAGAGATAGGGCGTGCAAGCTAACCACACAGTAGTTGTTGGTCCAGATTTTAATAGATAGGGCGTGCAAGCTAACCACACAGTAGTTGTTGGTCCAGATTTTAATAGATAGGGCGTGCAAGCTAACCACACAGTAGTTGTTGGTCCAGATTTTAATAGATAGGGCGTGCAAGCTAACCACACAGTAGTTGTTGGTCCAGATTTTAATAGATAGGGCGTGCAAGCTAACCACACAGTAGTTGTTGGTCCAGATTTTAATAGATAGGGCGTGCTAGCTAACCACACAGTAGTTGTTGGTCCAGATTTTAATAGATAGGGCGTGCAAGCTAACCACACAGTAGTTGTTGGTCCAGATTTTAATAGATAGGGCGTGCAAGCTAACCACACAGTAGTTGTTGGTCCAGATTTTAAGAGATAGGGCGTGCAAGCTAACCACACAGTAGTTGTTGGTCCAGATTTTAATAGATAGGGCGTGCAAGCTAACCACACAGTAGTTGTTGGTCCAGATTTTAATAGATAGGGCGTGCAAGCTAACCACACAGTAGTTGTTGGTCCAGATTTTAATAGATAGGGCGTGCAAGCTAACCACACAGTAGTTGTTGGTCCAGATTTTAATAGATAGGGCGTGCAAGCTAACCACACAGTAGTTGTTGGTCCAGATTTTAATAGATAGGGCGTGCTAGCTAACCACACAGTAGTTGTTGGTCCAGATTTTAATAGATAGGGCGTGCAAGCTAACCACACAGTAGTTGTTGGTCCAGATTTTAATAGATAGGGCGTGCAAGCTAACCACACAGTAGTTGTTGGTCCAGATTTTAATAGATAGGGCGTGCAAGCTAACCACACAGTAGTTGTTGGTCCAGATTTTAATAGATAGGGCGTGCAAGCTAACCACACAGTAGTTGTTGGTCCAGATTTTAATAGATAGGGCGTGCAAGCTAACCACACAGTAGTTGTTGGTCCAGATTTTAATAGATAGGGCGTGCAAGCTAACCACACAGTAGTTGTTGGTCCAGATTTTAATAGATAGGGCGTGCAAGCTAACCACACAGTAGTTGTTGGTCCAGATTTTAATAGATAGGGCGTGCAAGCTAACCACACAGTAGTTGTTGGTCCAGATTTTAATAGATAGGGCGTGCAAGCTAACCACACAGTAGTTGTTGGTCAAGATTTTAATAGATAGGGCGTGCAAGCTAACCACACAGTAGTTGTTGGTCAAGATTTTAATAGATAGGGCGTGCAAGCTAACCACACAGTAGTTGTTGGTCCAGATTTTAATAGATAGGGCGTGCAAGCTAACCACACAGTAGTTGTTGGTCCAGATTTTAATAGATAGGGCGTGCAAGCTAACCACACAGTAGTTGTTGGTCCAGATTTTAATAGATAGGGCGTGCAAGCTAACCACACAGTAGTTGTTGGTCCAGATTTTAATAGATAGGGCGTGCAAGCTAACCACACAGTAGTTGTTGGTCCAGATTTTAATAGATAGGGCGTGCAAGCTAACCACACAGTAGTTGTTGGTCCAGATTTTAATAGATAGGGCGTGCAAGCTAACCACACAGTAGTTGTTGGTCCAGATTTTAATAGATAGGGCGTGCTAGCTAACCACACAGTAGTTGTTGGTCCAGATTTTAATAGATAGGGCGTGCTAGCTAACCACACAGTAGTTGTTGGTCCAGATTTTAATAGATAGGGCGTGCTAGCTAACCACACAGTAGTTGTTGGTCCAGATTTTAATAGATAGGGCGTGCAAGCTAACCACACAGTAGTTGTTGGTCCAGATTTTAATAGATAGGGCGTGCAAGCTAACCACACAGTAGTTGTTGGTCCAGATTTTAATAGATAGGGCGTGCAAGCTAACCACACAGTAGTTGTTGGTCCAGATTTTAATAGATAGGGCGTGCAAGCTAACCACACAGTAGTTGTTGGTCCAGATTTTAATAGATAGGGCGTGCTAGCTAACCACACAGTAGTTGTTGGTCCAGATTTTAATAGATAGGGCGTGCAAGCTAACCACACAGTAGTTGTTGGTCCAGATTTTAATAGATAGGGCGTGCTAGCTAACCACACAGTAGTTGTTGGTCCAGATTTTAATAGATAGGGCGTGCTAGCTAACCACACAGTAGTTGTTGGTCCAGATTTTAATAGATAGGGCGTGCAAGCTAACCACACAGTAGTTGTTGGTCCAGATTTTAATAGATAGGGCGTGCAAGCTAACCACACAGTAGTTGTTGGTCCAGATTTTAATAGATAGGGCGTGCAAGCTAACCACACAGTAGTTGTTGGTCCAGATTTTAATAGATAGGGCGTGCAAGCTAACCACACAGTAGTTGTTGGTCCAGATTTTAATAGATAGGGCGTGCAAGCTAACCACACAGTAGTTGTTGGTCCAGATTTTAATAGATAGGGCGTGCAAGCTAACCACACAGTAGTTGTTGGTCCAGATTTTAATAGATAGGGCGTGCAAGCTAACCACACAGTAGTTGTTGGTCCAGATTTTAATAGATAGGGCGTGCAAGCTAACCACACAGTAGTTGTTGGTCCAGATTTTAATAGATAGGGCGTGCAAGCTAACCACACAGTAGTTGTTGGTCCAGATTTTAATAGATAGGGCGTGCAAGCTAACCACACAGTAGTTGTTGGTCCAGATTTTAATAGATAGGGCGTGCAAGCTAACCACACAGTAGTTGTTGGTCCAGATTTTAATAGATAGGGCGTGCAAGCTAACCACACAGTAGTTGTTGGTCCAGATTTTAATAGATAGGGCGTGCAAGCTAACCACACAGTAGTTGTTGGTCCAGATTTTAATAGATAGGGCGTGCAAGCTAACCACACAGTAGTTGTTGGTCCAGATTTTAATAGATAGGGCGTGCAAGCTAACCACACAGTAGTTGTTGGTCCAGATTTTAATAGATAGGGCGTGCAAGCTAACCACACAGTAGTTGTTGGTCCAGATTTTAATAGATAGGGCGTGCTAGCTAACCACACAGTAGTTGTTGGTCCAGATTTTAATAGATAGGGCGTGCTAGCTAACCACACAGTAGTTGTTGGTCCAGATTTTAATAGATCGGGCGTGCAAGCTAACCACACAGTAGTTGTTGGTCCAGATTTTAATAGATAGGGCGTGCAAGCTAACCACACAGTAGTTGTTGGTCCAGATTTTAATAGATAGGGCGTGCAAGCTAACCACACAGTAGTTGTTGGTCCAGATTTTAATAGATAGGGCGTGCAAGCTAACCACACAGTAGTTGTTGGTCCAGATTTTAATAGATAGGGCGTGCAAGCTAACCACACAGTAGTTGTTGGTCCAGATTTTAATAGATAAGGCGTGCTAGCTAACCACACAGTAGTTGTTGGTCCAGATATTAATAGATAGGGCGTGCAAGCTAACCACACAGTAGTTGTTGGTCCAGATTTTAATAGATAGGGCGTGCAAGCTAACCACACAGTAGTTGTTGGTCCAGATTTTAATAGATAGGGCGTGCAAGCTAACCACACAGTAGTTGTTGGTCCAGATATTAATAGATAGGGCGTGCAAGCTAACCACACAGTAGTTGTTGGTCCAGATTTTAATAGATAGGGCGTGCAAGCTAACCACACAGTAGTTGTTGGTCCAGATTTTAATAGATAGGGCGTGCAAGCTAACCACACAGTAGTTGTTGGTCCAGATTTTAATAGATAGGGCGTGCAAGCTAACCACACAGTAGTTGTTGGTCCAGATTTTAATAGATAGGGCGTGCAAGCTAACCACACAGTAGTTGTTGGTCCAGATTTTAATAGATAGGGCGTGCAAGCTAACCACACAGTAGTTGTTGGTCCAGATTTTAATAGATAGGGCGTGCAAGCTAACCACACAGTAGTTGTTGGTCCAGATTTTAATAGATAGGGCGTGCAAGCTAACCACACAGTAGTTGTTGGTCAAGATTTTAATAGATAGGGCGTGCAAGCTAACCACACAGTAGTTGTTGGTCAAGATTTTAATAGATAGGGCGTGCAAGCTAACCACACAGTAGTTGTTGGTCCAGATTTTAATAGATAGGGCGTGCAAGCTAACCACACAGTAGTTGTTGGTCCAGATTTTAATAGATAGGGCGTGCAAGCTAACCACACAGTAGTTGTTGGTCCAGATTTTAATAGATAGGGCGTGCAAGCTAACCACACAGTAGTTGTTGGTCCAGATTTTAATAGATAGGGCGTGCAAGCTAACCACACAGTAGTTGTTGGTCCAGATTTTAATAGATAGGGCGTGCAAGCTAACCACACAGTAGTTGTTGGTCCAGATTTTAATAGATAGGGCGTGCAAGCTAACCACACAGTAGTTGTTGGTCCAGATTTTAATAGATAGGGCGTGCTAGCTAACCACACAGTAGTTGTTGGTCCAGATTTTAATAGATAGGGCGTGCAAGCTAACCACACAGTAGTTGTTGGTCCAGATTTTAATAGATAGGGCGTGCTAGCTAACCACACAGTAGTTGTTGGTCCAGATTTTAATAGATAGGGCGTGCAAGCTAACCACACAGTAGTTGTTGGTCCAGATTTTAATAGATAGGGCGTGCAAGCTAACCACACAGTAGTTGTTGGTCCAGATTTTAATAGATAGGGCGTGCAAGCTAACCACACAGTAGTTGTTGGTCCAGATTTTAATAGATAGGGCGTGCTAGCTAACCACACAGTAGTTGTTGGTCCAGATTTTAATAGATAGGGCGTGCAAGCTAACCACACAGTAGTTGTTGGTCCAGATTTTAATAGATAGGGCGTGCTAGCTAACCACACAGTAGTTGTTGGTCCAGATTTTAATAGATAGGGCGTGCTAGCTAACCACACAGTAGTTGTTGGTCCAGATTTTAATAGATAGGGCGTGCAAGCTAACCACACAGTAGTTGTTGGTCCAGATTTTAATAGATAGGGCGTGCAAGCTAACCACACAGTAGTTGTTGGTCCAGATTTTAATAGATAGGGCGTGCAAGCTAACCACACAGTAGTTGTTGGTCCAGATTTTAATAGATAGGGCGTGCAAGCTAACCACACAGTAGTTGTTGGTCCAGATTTTAATAGATAGGGCGTGCAAGCTAACCACACAGTAGTTGTTGGTCCAGATTTTAATAGATAGGGCGTGCAAGCTAACCACACAGTAGTTGTTGGTCCAGATTTTAATAGATAGGGCGTGCAAGCTAACCACACAGTAGTTGTTGGTCCAGATTTTAATAGATAGGGCGTGCAAGCTAACCACACAGTAGTTGTTGGTCCAGATTTTAATAGATAGGGCGTGCAAGCTAACCACACAGTAGTTGTTGGTCCAGATTTTAATAGATAGGGCGTGCAAGCTAACCACACAGTAGTTGTTGGTCCAGATTTTAATAGATAGGGCGTGCAAGCTAACCACACAGTAGTTGTTGGTCCAGATTTTAATAGATAGGGCGTGCAAGCTAACCACACAGTAGTTGTTGGTCCAGATTTTAATAGATAGGGCGTGCAAGCTAACCACACAGTAGTTGTTGGTCCAGATTTTAATAGATAGGGCGTGCAAGCTAACCACACAGTAGTTGTTGGTCCAGATTTTAATAGATAGGGCGTGCAAGCTAACCACACAGTAGTTGTTGGTCCAGATTTTAATAGATAGGGCGTGCTAGCTAACCACACAGTAGTTGTTGGTCCAGATTTTAATAGATAGGGCGTGCAAGCTAACCACACAGTAGTTGTTGGTCCAGATTTTAATAGATAGGGCGTGCAAGCTAACCACACAGTAGTTGTTGGTCCAGATTTTAATAGATAGGGCGTGCAAGCTAACCACACAGTAGTTGTTGGTCCAGATTTTAATAGATAAGGCGTGCAAGCTAACCACACAGTAGTTGTTGGTCCAGATTTTAATAGATAGGGCGTGCTAGCTAACCACACAGTAGTTGTTGGTCCAGATTTTAATAGATAGGGCGTGCAAGCTAACCACACAGTAGTTGTTGGTCCAGATTTTAATAGATAGGGCGTGCAAGCTAACCCCACAGTAGTTGTTGGTCCAGATTTTAATAGATAGGGCGTGCAAGCTAACCACACAGTAGTTGTTGGTCCAGATTTTAATAGATAGGGCGTGCTAGCTAACCACACAGTAGTTGTTGGTCCAGATTTTAATAGATAGGGCGTGCTAGCTAACCACACAGTAGTTGTTGGTCCAGATTTTAATAGATAGGGCGTGCAAGCTAACCACACAGTAGTTGTTGGTCCAGATTTTAATAGATAGGGCGTGCAAGCTAACCACACAGTAGTTGTTGGTCCAGATTTTAATAGATAGGGCGTGCAAGTTAACCACACAGTAGTTGTTGGTCCAGATTTTAATAGATAGGGCTTGCTAGATAAACCCAAATTAGTTGTTGGTCCAGATTTTAATCTCCACAAGTTAATTTGGGACCGGCAGAGACTCGACTGAGACAAAACCAAAATCAATGGTTAGACACACACGTATGAATCAGTTATCTTCTTGGCTTATACTTTAAACTACTTTAGAGGATTTCTTTTAAATGCTATTAAGTTTTAGGCTTTCCCATGAGGTATTCATTTTAATTAGAGATTTAAATTGTGACGTGATCAGTTTTGAAGTCTTGTTCTTCAATGAGCTTTTCGTATGTGACATGTCATTGTATGAAATCTTAATTATCAAGAGCTTTAATCATTTTGTGTAGCATTGTTTAGCATAAACATACATTGGACAGTAACAGGTTCAAACATAAGTCTGTGTGATTCTATTGTATTCCCCTTGTAAACTTTGTGGTTCTGTTGTATGCCTATGTATCATTCTTTATGATTTTTGTTGTTGGCTATATGGGCAACTGGGCAAATGCCCGGTGGACCCGTGGAGCTGCGGAATGGGCCACATTAAATGTGAGTAAGCTCAGTAAAGATGATTGGCCTCGAATAGATTAATTAAGATTGCGAATAGATTAATTAAGATTGCGATTGCTCTGTAGATTATTTTTTTTTTTACAAATTGAGATTTCCTATAGCCCCTCCCCACTAAGTCTATTTACATGTAGAAATAAAAATACATTATTAAAACCCATGTTTGCATACATGCGGTCAGTTCTATGCATATCATATGCGATTAAGTTGTGGGCCGGATGGTATGGTAATGCCCGGGTCGATTTTGCAACCCAGTCCGCCCATGAGCCAAATTTATTTTTATATCGTCCCAGACCTGAACTACCATTTCACCAATTTTAAGTTTTGTGTTGGAACCTTTGTAAAGACTTAGTCACAAATTAAATGCATTCGTACGAGCGAATATCATAAAGATACATCAACAGAAGAGGGGAGAAAACTAAGTTACAATACTTTCAATACGGCTTTGCCAGTTACTGCCCTTCTTTGAGCTTCCTTTCAGTTCGTTAAGAAATGTATTAAATAAAACAAAATCTAAGTCAATATTTTTATTCCATTTATAGAAGCCCTTATTCATAAATCCGTTTCGTTATGTATAAATTATGTATATTTATACCCTATCCTACTAATATTGCAATAATGCCTTTAAAAAAAAGAGAATGTATGTTACAAACATTGGATTAAAATCAAATTCTATAATCATACATCTTTCTCATAATGATTAATGTTAGAATTAAAAAAATGTAATAATTATAATATATTTAACTCTTGAATCGATAATCCCTTACATTCTCAAATTCCTGAAAGCGAAAGTCTTTTCGAGAGAGCGATAATTCTCTCAAAACCAATGTTGGATTTAGATCTAGATCTAGTTCTCTAGCCAAATTTAAATGTAGGCCTACTTTTTTTCAATTTGACAATTTATAAGAGTCGAGTTCGAGTTTTCCCTGTATGTCAAATGATCTAGTCATTCTTTTCTCAGTGATAAACATCAACTGTTACATTGATAGGGAAATCGTTAGAGACGTTTTTAAGAGCAGTGTTTCAGATTGCTCTTTCCTTGTTCCATGAAGTTCTGACGTGAATAGAGGTATTGCAAAAAAAAAAAAAAATGCAAGGGAGGCTATCGCATTATTGAAATGTCGGAATAGGTAGGTACATTTTATAAATACATTTTACTTCTTGATACTGAAACTACACAGAAAATTATCCTTCTTTGTTAACATATTGTAACATTATATCCCTTACATTTATGTATAGTTTTAAAATTGGTGTTTTTTTTTTTAATGAAAAAATCGCTTTCATAATTAATTTTAAAAACTAAACGGTTTGCTTTTAGAAAACAAAACGTAGCATTTGCACTAACTTTGCACCTAAACTATGCAAGCCACAACGCATGACGAAATAATATCTTTCATTTCTCTTCTAGTTTTTTTTTAGATCTGAGCTGTGACAGACGGACATTTTGAAAAAAAATCGCAATGACCCTACAGGGCACCATGTGCACCAAGCCAGTAAGTTCAATGTGACTTGCGACAGTTTACTAATGACGAAAGCTGTCCGAATCAATGTGACCTGTGAAGTCAATCGATTTCAAGATAAAGAGATCAGAACTGCCAGCAGATGTCGCCTGGACCAACGTGTGAAGTTGAACGACATACACCAACAGTTTATTGATGACCATTTTGTATAGACATAACATGAGGTAACATCACTAGGCTATAAAGCAGGTAAAGAACATATGGTGAAACAAAGATGGTGAAACAAAGATGGTGAACAAAGATGGTGAAACAAAGACAAGCTCCGAACTGGAATCGAACCACAAAGAGGCGGCCTTAAGGAGTGGCGAGTGGGGCAACCTCTCCAGGCCCCGCGTTCTACAGGGACCCCACGATAAAGCTAATCACCATCAGCCCATCAAACAAATATTCGTGGCCCTGATAGGACCGTATCTTATCTTATCTTATATAATACAGACGTTACTTCAAAAAAGAAGATTATTAGGTCCTACGAGTCATGTATCTAGTCATGCATGTTAACCAATGACTAAAAGTCTGCCCAAGTCATTGATTTTCCTGGCTGTCTCAGGCAACTCATTCCGTGCTCTAATAGCACTAGGGAAGAAGGAGTATTTGTACAAATTTGTCCTAGCATATGGGACGAGGAATGTACCTTTATCTTTGTGTCTTTCTGAGTATTTTATTAGATTTTGTTTTTGTATTTGAAGATTATGGTTCAGTGCTTTATGTATAATTCTGCTTTACTTTTAAGTCTTCTTTCCTGAAGGCTTTCTAAGTTTAATGATTTACTACATGTAATGACACTGGCCCATGGCCCGAACACTACTAAGGCCGCTTCTTACCACAGACCGCTAGACGGTCAAGTCAGATGTTAGCTTAGTACTTGATAACTGCTGGTCACTGAAACCTATTCTGCGTTTAAGTACTAATTCGTCAGCTGGATCACGTGACGTGTGCACCACAATTCATCCACCCTTTATTTAATGAATGAAACGAGGCCAACCATAAAGAAGTAGGTCACACTCAAGATGGAAGTAATTCTCAGCAATATTCTCATTACTCAGGACCAAACTAGGACTCATTATCAAAAGCATCTCAGAATGAGAACTGCCACATTCCCTTCAATCCAATCAGCGAGCTAGACTCTGGTAACATCATGGACACCACAGAGACCACTGATCTGGTAGCAAGCCAAGAGATCAAGCACAAGGATGAAGGGAGATAATTGGACAACAAAGGGGAAAGAATTTATAGAAATTACGAAATACAAAACAATAAAAGAAATATAAAATACGAAATATATAATATCTACATGTCATGTTTACCCTTCCACAATAATTATTAATTGTAAAATAAAATTTAAAGAAGCATTTTTATTTTGGCTAATAATATATGCAATACACATATAAGCCCACATTATAAAGGCTTCTTCAAAGATGACGAAAGTAACATTACACACTGAGCCTTGCATGATGAGTAATGTTATTGAAGAATTGAGAAAGCAAAGACAGAGCCATATAGTAAAAAGTAGAGGAAAGTTCACCTTTCAGACCTTGTGGTCTATAGGGCAGTTGATGTAAAGGTGTAAACAGATGAACTTTACACTAAGCGATATAATAGAAAAAAAAAGTCAAACAAGATTACAAATAGACAGTTTGTGTGGAAACACAAACTCAAAATCGGCCCCCGAAAAGGTCCACCCTGGCAGGTAGAAAGGCAGGTTTCAATATTCTCAGAAAGAACATCCGAATGAAATTCTATCAAAGACAAATGACAGAGAGGAATAGAGAAAAAAGGATCCTGTGTGGTGCCCCATCGGTCCAGCAGACCAAAGGATAGGTGAAAGTGAATGTGAAGTTAAATGTGAACCTGGCCTAACTGATGTCTTATAAACCAGCTAAACCAGGTAGAGGGTATCTGACGTGTCCATGGCACTCAGTACACTGAGGTTCTATCAAACCTAGCATGTGAAGTCTGGACTTGGCGGCCTGTGCGTAACGTCACAAAACTAGACTAATCGGACAGAATGGCAAGTACCAGCACAGTGCTGTGGAGTACTCAAGAGCAGGACAAGACACACAGAAAGTCTCTGGTCATCCACTGCACCCAAACTTGCCCCCGGACGTCTTCACCAAATCTTGCTTCCGGAAAAGGACGGGCTTTAGGGCGAAAGAGTGAGATCGACGTGTTGCGCGAATCCTCCTCACTTTAATCCAAATTCCAGCGCAAGTCACTTGTCATCCCCCCCCCCCCCCCAACAAACACAGCTGGCAGAAGAAAAACGCCAGAAAAGAAAAGCAAGACAAACGACACTAGCTCCAGCTGGAATAACCTGCCCAGTGTGCGGCCGAACATTCCGGGCTCACATAGGTCTCACCAGCCACATGAGGAGGCATAAAACCCCAGTGCAAAGCCCTCAGCCCCCTGGGTGACAAAGTGGTCATCATCGAACCACGATCGACGAACTATATATATATATAATTGATCTAATTGTTTTGTAAAGGGTCAATCTCTTATTCAAATCCTCAACAAAAATACATTTCCGTTAAAAAAATAAAAAAAGTTATGTGTAATATGGTCTACCCTCTAGCAATGCTGTTCACGCGATAATATGAAGCAAACTTAATAATTGTTTTAAATTATGTCCAACTTATATGCATACTAAATAAATTGTTTTTCTCTTTAATAAAAAAGTAAATATTTTTTGTGTAAATGTAGTAGTAAGTATGACAGAACTTACATAACTTAGTAATACAAATATAATTTTAAAAAATGTTTAGACAAAAAGTCTAAAACCATTTGCGTAAATATGTAAAAAATATTGTTAATGGATAGCCCCCCTTCTAAAGAGCCTCCCGAGTTTGTTACTATTAATAGTGAATAGTTGTAAAAGTGGTGTATTTATATGAAAAAACTGCTTGCATAAGTGATTTAAAAAATTAGATTTTTCGCTTTCAGAAAAGGAAAAAAAAGGGGCCGCTGCATAAGAACTTTGAATGGTTTAAAATATTATAGTGTCAGGTTTTCTTTTCTAGTTCACGAGATCTAAACGGGACGGACGGACAGACGGACAGACATTCCACACAAAACTAATAGCTTCTTTTCCCCTTTCGGGGGCCGCTAAAAAGGAAAAATTGAATATTTGCAAAGATTCTATAATAAATAGACAAAAAGAATGCTAAGGTCGCTCTGTTTTCTATTTAGAAGAGCGGTTTAGCTAACTAAATAAACAAAATTACTCCGCACTACAAACGTAACAGCCTAGAAATTTAATTCTGAAGCGCTAGAAAAAAAGCAATATATATATTTTTTAAAAAATATTTCTTATAAATTCTTTTGTATATTTTGTACACCGGATATCCGAAGACTCGATGTATGAAAATACCCCATAGACTTTTTTTTTATGGTTGTAGCGTATTTTATCGAATTGCCAATAGATCATGCCTGTTCCTGGCACAATAAAGAAGCCAAAGTTTCCAAGACAGACATTATATATAAATGGCTGAGATCATAAGTTCATACGCGGGCCGTGTAATCTATTTCAGTCTAGACTTCACATTCTCTGGGGGGACATCTAATATCAGCTCTTAGTGTCTGATCGATCTGCTATAAGCTAACTGTTGGTAGATTTATTTATTACTTCACTTAGTCTAGCCCTTGTTTTTTGTTCCCGCCAGTATTTCACAAGGTGGAGGGCACGACCCAAGCGAAGGTCAATTTTATATTTAAGAATAGTGCCTGCGTATCCGCATCCAGGCTGTGCAACAAGGTCTAGGGGTTAAAATTATCGAGAAATCGTTCATAGTCCATGGTCATTTGACATTCTTCGTTGTTTTATAAGGGCCGCAGTTCATGAATTATGAATCCATCGCCGCAAATATAATAATAATAATGATAATAATAATAATCTTTATTGTCCGTATGGAAATTTGTCTTACAATTTGTGCATTACACCAAACAAAATACATTATAACTATAGGAACATATACAAGACGACAAATCATGTTTAGCTCGTCTGGAGTCTACAGAGAACGAATATCTCGGATATTTTTAACCACTCGTCAATCTGAAATTCATTTCTAGTTTATAACCTTTTGAATATCCATCCTTTTCCTGGTGCAGCCACGTGAAGGTATTCCTCCATTCAAATATGTGTTCATAGTGGAAAGCCAATAGCTTGTGGCCACGTTTAAGTCTATACGACGTGGTAACGAGCTATTGGTCTAAACTGCCCACAGGTTACGACGTCGTACGTCAGTGTTCAGGAGCATCATGCTGACCATGTCCTTCAGAGCTGCCTACTATATAAAAATTAATCCTAAAAATCATTAAAACACTTATTGTCAAATATTGCATCGCTTCAAGTCAATCAGAGAATTATTCAATCATTACATTATTCATAGTCAATCACTGTATCAATCCCAGTAAATCATTACATCAATTACAGTCAATCATTGCATGGCCACCAGTCAATTATTACATCATTCAATCATTACATTATTCAAACTCATTTCGAGGTAATTATTGCATTACACAATCAATCATTGCATCATTCATAGCCAATCAATTAAATACTCCTAGTCAATCAATTCAATACTCCTAGTTAATCATTACATCCTTCATATTCAATCAATACAATACTCCTAAGTCAATCATTATATCCTTCATAGTCAATCAATACAATACTCCTAGTCAATCATTACATCCTTCATAGTCAATCAATACAATACTCCTAGTCAATCATTACATCCTTCATAGTCAATCAATACAATACTCCTAGTCAATCATTACATCCTTCATAGTCAATCAATACAATACTCCTAGTCAATCATTACATCCTTCATAGTCAATCAATACAATACTCCTAGTCAATCATTACATCCTTCATATTCAATCAATACAATACTCCTAAGTCAATCATTACATCCTTCATAGTCAATCAATACAATACTCCTAGTCAATCATTACATCCTTCATAGTCAATCAATACAATACTCCTAGTCAATCATTACATCCTTCATATTCAATCAATACAATACTCCTAAGTCAATCATTACATCCTTCATAGTCAATCAATACAATACTCCTAGTCAATCATTACATCCTTCATAGTCAATCAATACAATACTCCTAGTCAATCATTACATCCTTCATAGTCAATCAATACAATACTCCTAGTCAATCATTACATCCTTCATAGTCAATCAATACAATACTCCTAGTCAATCATTACATCCTTCCTAGTCGACTATTCCATTACTCTAATAATCATCCCGAGTCCCTCGTTAAATCCCCCGCTGTCCATCTCAAAACCAAGGAAAAGAAAACATTTCAAAAACTCAACGACATCAAACTTTAATGTCGAGGCAAACATCGCGGGCGTTCGTCACAGTCAACTCCGGCTCCGTTGTTTCACAAGTACAACCCGATAATATTACAGCAATGTCCACGTGCTCTGTAGACAGGTAAAAGTGGAGGAACTTGTTCCACCTGCTCCCACAAAAAAAAAAGGTCAGCAAACATTCTCCACCTTGTGTGTGTACACTGGCGGAATGAAGGCATCCTGTCTTGTCTGCTAAAGAAATTACCTAAAGCTAACACGCAGGAGCAAAAGAGCATCAGTTTTCCTGTCGGCACGCAAAATGCTGCGAGACCACGTGACTACAATGCCAATCATTTCGCGATCATATTTTGTTGAACAAGAAGAAAAAAAAATATTCATAGGCGTGTAAACATTTGACTTGAAGGTGAGACCTACCTGTAAGTGGAATAGTAGATTGAATTCCTTTAATGAAACGTTGTTTTTTTTTTCTGAAAGTGGAAAATATTTGAAGAATGATTTCCTTCTTAAAGGAACAAGACCTTTGTTTTTTACAAGAAAAAAGTAGTGAGTTTATGTCGATAAAGGAAACTCAACTATTTTTACAAAGGTTATATCAACTCTATTTGTCTGGGAGGAATCTTGTACACCTTAGTTCTCCCACTTCCCTTTCTTCGATTAAGTTGAAACTTTGCACAATGGACCTCATTCACCAATCGTAAACAAACAACATTTAGCCACGTGATAATATTGATAAAACAATGAAAATTACATATCACGTGACAGCCTTTATGGATTGCGTAATTTGTATAGAAGATATAGAGAACCACGTTGCAAAATGTTGTTTGTTTACGATTGGTGAATGGCGTCCATTATTCATTGTCAATGACAACACACGAATAATTAAAAAAAGAAATAATTAGTTAATCAATTATTCGCTATTAATTAATTTTGTTTTAAATAGAGACATCAGGGCGTAGCGTACTAAGCTAAGTGTGTATAAGCAAAAACAAAAGTGGTTGGCCCATAGCGCCCTTATGTTACGTTCAAAGAAAAACAATAAAAATATTTCCAATCGCAATTTATTCTGGCTAGTCTACATCCATTAGAAATATATTAGATGATTGGTTCAAAACAGTTATACAATATCACTAACTATAAGCTTTAATTTAAAAAAATACTTTTACTTGTTTAATTTAATAAATCTTATAGTTGTAGAGTCGTAGATAAAGAACAGAGTATCTAATATAAGATAAAGAATACAGCAACTGATAGAATATATAGAACACATCAAGATATAGCAATTACGGAATAAGACAAGGTTACAAAGACAGTTTTAGTGGAAACACAAACTCAAAATCTGCCCCCGAAGTGGTCCACCCAGGCAGGTAATAAGGCAGGTTTCAAATGTTTTCAGAAAGAATATCAGAAGGAAATTCTATCAACGACAATATGACAGAGAAGAATGGAGAAAGAAGGTTGACATATCTTGTGTGGTGCCCAAACGGTCCAGCAGACCAAGGGATAGGTGAACGTGAATGTAGAGTTGTGAACTTGGCCTAACTGATGTCATTTAATTTTGTCATCTAATTGTTTTGAAAGGTCCATCGTATTCAAAGCCTCAAGAAAAAAACAACAACAACATTTCCGTACAAATTTTTTCTCTTTAAAATAAAATAAAAGTAATATTTTTTTGTAAATGTAGTAATAGATATGACAGAACTTTCTAAGTTATCAATATATTTCTAAAAAAAAAATAATATTTTGACAAAAAAATCTAAAATCATTTGCATAAATATGTTCAAAATATGGTAAATATAGGTCTCCTTTACTAAAAAGCATCCCGTGTTTGTTACTATTAATAGTGAATGGTTGTAAAAATGGTGTATTATTATGAAAAAACTGCTTGCATAGTTGATTTTAAAAATTAAATTTTCGCTTTCAAAAAAGAAAAAAGTATCCGTTGCATCAGAAATTTGAAAGGTTAAAAATATCGTGATGTCGGATTTTCAATATCTTTTCTAGTTTACGCGATCTAATCGGGACGGACGGACAGACAGACCACACAAAACTAATAGCGTCTATTTCCTTTTTGGGGGCCGCTAAAATAAAAGAAATCTATCTGTATCTATAGAATAGACTCAATAGAGCATGCACACTTTCCAAACAACCCGAAAGTTGCGATTGAAAGACTGATACGAGGATGATGCCTCTATCTTGACATTCTAAACTGAAACACTTTTCATAGCACTTCATTACAAAGGTTGATCTCGAAACCAGACCAGGTTTAGCAGTTGCCTATCAGCACCTCAGTTCAGCCAGACATGTCTACAACAGAACCTAACAATGGGACTCAGGCAACTGAGATAGGAGACAATCAATGCCCCCCCCCCCTGCCCCTTCTCTTTTATCTCTTCATCTCGCATCTACATCTGGTGCAGTGGGAGAGGCGGGGAATCTGTGGAGCAGATTGAATCATGCCATACGGGCACGTCACATATTCAAGTCTCTGGTCTGGAACTTGTTAACCCTGCGCCCCATTAACACCCTACGCCCCATTAACACCCCGCACCCACAGCTCACGGACCCATGCTTTAGCAATGACGTTTATTAAGGATCAAACGCCCCCAAACCCTACAAATTTTAAATCGTTGTATACCTTTAAATGAAACGAATTCTGTTCAGCGGCTTATTTCCTTCAGATTCAATACCTTCCGTTACGTAGAGTGTATGCAGTATAGTGTGTTATGTTTTCTTAGTATTGGCTTGCTTCTCCTGTGTACTGACTTGATATATTTCTTATATATTGACTTGATATGTTTCATAAACTGTTTCCTATGTATTGGCTTGCTATGTTTCCTATGTATTAGCTTGCTATGTTTCCTATGTATTGGCTTGCTATGTTTCCTATGTATTGGCTTGCTATGTTTCCTATGTATTAGCTTGCTATGTTTCCTATGTATTAGCTTGCTATGTTTCCTATGTATTAACTTGCTATGTTTCCTATGTATTAACTTGCTATGTTTCCTATGTATTAACTTGCTATGTTTCCTATGTATTAGCTTGCTATGTTTCCTATGTATTAGCTTGCTATGTTTCCTATGTATTAACTTGCTATGTTTCCTATGTATTAACTTGCTATGTTTCCTATGTATTAGCTTGCTATGTTTCCTATGTATTAGCTTGCTATGTTTCCTATGTATTAGCTTGCTATGTTTCCTATGTATTAACTTGCTATGTTTCCTATGTATTAACTTGCTATGTTTCCTATGTATTAGCTTGCTATGTTTCCTATGTATTAGCTTGCTATGTTTCCTATGTATTAGCTTGCTATGTTTCCTATGTATTAGCTTGCTATGTTTCCTATGTATTGACTTGCTATGTTTCCTATGTATTAGCTTGCTATGTTTCCTATGTATTAGCTTGCTATGTTTCCTATGTATTAGCTTGCTATGTTTCCTATGTATTAGCTTGCTATGTTTCCTATGTATTAGCTTGCTATGTTTCCTATGTATTAGCTTGCTATGTTTCCTATGTATTAGCTTGCTATGTTTCCTATGTATTAGCTTGCTATGTTTCCTATGTATTAGCTTGCTATGTTTCCTATGTATTAGCTTGCTATGTTTCCTATGTATTAGCTTGCTATGTTTCCTATGTATTGACTTGCTATGTTTCCTATGTATTAACTTGCTATGTTTCCTAAGTCTTAACCTGCTATGTTTCCAAGCATGTTTACAGAACCCCACCCATTTCGCCATGGGCCGCAGCTGACGTCATGTTCTTACACGTGTATTTATGCCTCGAAGAAGAATTTAATCACGTGACATAGACCCGATTACGAAAGTAGCTCCAGTGATAGGATCATTAGCTCGGCTGCATCCAAAGACGTTTGAAGTGGACGCTTCAAGTTGTGGGACAGAACTTCAAGATAAACTATTCAGGAGGAACAAAGTACAGATAAAGTGCACAGCGATGTGAGCTCATGGAACATTACGTAGATCAGAGTTATTTCTCTTGGTTTACATTGCTCTTATTCTGGTACTGAACACTTTCACTGTAAAACATGTTGTTCCGCCATTGGGTGTCAGAGAAATAACGTGTGCAAACATTTTACCAGACAGACAGACAGGCAGACAGAGTTGATAGAAGCTTTTTACAAATGAAACAAAAGGTGTGAAGCTGACAGTGACATTAGTAGGCCTACTGAGTTCATTAAAAATTGTTCAATGAACGTAATTTACAGTTTGTGAATAAATAGCGCGCACGCACACTCTCTCTCTCGCTCTCTCTCTCTCTCTCTCTCTCTCTCTCTGTCTCTGTCTCTCAGCATATGGTTAAATCATTCAAAAAGTAATTATTCTCTAGTGGTAGCGAGACAATGATGGAGCCCTAGAGATCTTTCAATGGCTGCCTGGTCGTGTGATACGTGATAGGGACTGTCGTCACACTCGTCACTGTGGTCCTAGTTCAAATCCCATCTGCTATCATCCTCTGTCGTCCTGCAGGAAGGAAGTACTGTGACGTCATCTTCTGAAGCAAAGTCCGAGGCTTAAAAGTCTTTTTTTTAACACTGATGACAATTTGATCTAACCATTCACAATGGCAATGTTCTATTCTAGCACAACATTAATATGCAAAGGGCCAGTCTTAGATTGCCTTCTTAAAGTTAATAGTATCAATTATGAGGATCAAGACATTGGTATGACTGCTAGACATCCTCACAGTGCCAGATATTCTCGAAGATATTTGTTAGTATTTTAATCATCACCTCCTACATAAATCAGTTCAGCTATAACTTTATTTATGCCATATTGTCCTAAGTCCCTTCACGTTATGACTCAGTGAAGACACCCCCCCCCCCCCCACAGAATTCAGTATTTTTTTAAAGAAATATACCGTTTGATCGTCTAAGAGCTGAGCCGAAGGCTCTTCGAGCTCTAGGTTTGAAAAACAAACCTGTTTGAGCGTCAAACAGTAAAAAAAAAAAAACAACCTGTGTGAACACACAGCTCTGTCTGGAAGAGACCCAAGTCAATGCCTATGTAAAGCATTGCTATTTCCGATGCATCTGGTCCCCGAGCGCATGGGCTAGACATGGTCGAAGACCGAGTACACCGGGAACCTCCGCCATTTTCCTATGTTGTACCAAGCTAACCATGGAGGACTCGCCATTAGAGTAAACGGCCCCTTGAGGAATGGCGCATGGATTATCGACAGGGTCGTGAGGGCTCTCTTTCAACTCCGCTCCGTGCAGTGGGTCGCCAACCCGTGGACACCCCCACGGGAGTTTTGTTTTGCTATTCATTTAGCCTAACAAGTTCCTCTAATGGTCGTTTCCACCCGAGTGCCACGCTGAGGCAGATTAGCGTATTCGCGAAGAAATATACCACAAAATTGAATGGTGCAACTATGTTTCATTTGCTTGAGTTCTTGCGTCAACCTCGCATAGGATGCAACCTGACAAGATGTCAAGGATACAGGTACAACAGGGGGCAAATATTTGAGAACATCTTCTGGATAGTTGGTGAGGGGGGGGGTTAGCGCCTAGTGTATTTGTTACAAGTGAAGTCGTCTGCGGTGTCAACAGAAGATTTGTTGCTTCCCTTTGGTCTTCAGCTCCCTACCCTACCCCTCCCTGTGTCACCTCTTCCAATCCCAAACGTAACTTACACTATTTAGAAGCTCTACCTACTGAGACCCTGTAAGCCGGAAACAACTTTTTTTTTTACATTTTGACGTTGGGGGAAGGGCGGAGGGGGGGGGTAGAGGGAAGATTTGGGGGGGGGGCTATTTTGGTTTCACTTTGCGCTTATTGACGCACTGGTACACAATGCTTTCGTCTGTTAGTACATTGGAGCTCAAGTCAACAATGTCAAGGACGCTCAGCAGAACTGTTGCCTATTTTTTTTTAAAGAATGGAGAAATTTAACAATATCTGACTAGCTAAGTAGCTGATATGGATGGCATATGACAATGTTGTGTGCACATTTTACCACTGCAGAATCAAAGTTTCACGCTCGTCCATTTGTAGCTCAAAATAATAATGAATTAGACTTTCACTCCAGAACTTTTAAACAAGCCATAGAAAAAAAAAGAGTACTTTTTAAAAACAAAGCGCATCTACGGGAAAGAACCGCTAATTACTGCCATTTATCTGAAAATTACCGGGATTAGCTTTCTTTCTGCTATATAAAACAAAATTAATTATTAGTACTAAATGATTAAATAATTGGTTAATTCGATTGATTCGTGTCTTGTCTATGAATGCCAATGAATACTTGTGTACTATTTCAACTTGATCCGAGAATGGGAAGTGGGAGAAAAACGTAATAAGGGGACTAAATCCATATATATATATATATATATTCATATCTCTCATTAAGTGGCATTTACTCCCCTTTTTTCGATATCAAACAAAATAATTAACCCCCAACAATTAACTAACTGGTTGATTTTTTGTATTGATTAAAGTCTTGTCAGGCTCCATGAACTCCGCCGTATGCCGGTCCCAACTCCGCCGTATGCCGGTCCCAAGCCCGGGTGAGAAAGGAGGAGGGTTTGGCGTGGGGCTAGCGACCCCACCCTGTAAAACCACTATTGCTACAGAAACGGCAAACTCGACACATAATGAAAACTATACATGCGGCGAGGGCGGCCAAACCCTGATGACGGTGTTGGATCAAAGCCAACTGGAAGTCCAATACCCGATACATGGCAAGCCTTTCAACGCAAGGAAACCGACTCTTATAGGCACGTGGAATGTAAGAACCCTGAATCAATGCGGTAAACTGGCCCAACTTTTAAGAGAGTTTGACTCTTATCGGCTGGACATTCTTGGGATCTGCGAGATGCGGTGGACGTCAAGTGGAAAAATTATCAATGATGGCAAGACAATAATATATTCAGGACATGACAAGGAGCACATTGGTGGTGTAGGAATCATCATGTCTAAAATAGCAGCTTCAGCGCTAATTGCTTGGAAGCCGATCAGTGACCGCATCATTACAGCTCGACTCCAAACAAAGCAAATTAAAGTCACTACCATCCAAGCTTATGCCCCTACAGAGGATGCAGAAGATACCATCAAAGATCAGTTCTATAATCAACTACAAACCACTCTTGATGAAACACCTACTCACGACCTAATTCTACTGATGGGAGATTTTAATGCAAAAATCAATCCCAACCGAACTGGCTTTGAATATGTAATGGGACCATATGGCTCTGCAGAAAACATCAGTGATAATTGCGAGCGTTTGATTTCTCTCTGCGCATCCAACAGCCTTTCAATTGGAAACACATATTTTAAGCACAAACAAATACACAAAAAAACATGGCGATCACCAAATGGGGAAACCTTCAACGAGATAGATTACATTTGCATCTCCAAACGATGGAGGTCATCTCTGTTAGACGTGCGGACCCGCAGAGGAGCTGATATCGGCTCAGACCACTACCTTGTCAGTGGCAAATGTAAGCTCCGATTGAAACGCCAACCAAAACGAGCCACACGACCCCGCCCATTTAATGTAGAGAAGCTTAAAGACGGCAATACTGCAGCACAGTTCCAATTGAAACTAACGAACCGCTTTGAGGCTCTTGCAGATATATTGACCCTTGAAGAAGAGTGGGCCAACTTCAAAGATACCACTATTGGGTGCGCAGAAGAAGTTATCGGAAGGAGGCGAGGTTCATACAAGGAACGGTGGATACAAGACAGAACATGGAAATTGATAGATGAGAGGAAAGAGGCCAAACGTAGACGAGATCAGAAAAATGAAACACAGGATCGCAGCCTAGCGGAAGAAGCCTATAGGGAAGCAGATCTGAAAGTAAAGAGAAGCTGTCGGCAAGATAAACGGGACTGGATTGAGCAGAAGGGACAAGAGGCACAAGCAGCTGCAAGCAGAAATGACACAAAAACCCTCCATCGTATTGTCCGAGATCTCACTGGAGCAAAGAGTGGACATAGGGCACCAATAAAAGACAAGCAAGGCAAAACTTTGTTAACGAAAGAAGAACAGGATGCAAGATGGGTAGAGCACTTTAAAGAGACCCTTAACCAACTGTCGCCAGACATAACTTACATATTCAAGGACCCCTCTCCAGACAATGATCTCAAGGTCAAGACAGACCCAATAACTGCTGAGGAGGTTACCATGGCCATTGCAGTGCTAAAGAATAACAAAGCACCAGGACTAGACATGATATCAGCAGAAATGCTAAAATATGGGGGACAGTGCATTGTTAACAGAATGACTGATCTCTTAAATCTCTGTTGGCGAACTTCAAAAGTCCCAGAGGACTGGCAAAAGGGAGTGATTGTAAAGCTTCCAAAAAAGGGCAACTTGGCAGACTGTAACAACTGGAGGGGCATTACTCTCCTCTCTGTCCCAGGCAAAGTTTTCAGCACTGTTTTGTTGAGACGGCTTCAACAGTCTGTAGATGAAAGGCTCAGAGAAGATCAAGCAGGTTTCCGAAGAGGCAGATCATGTACAGAGCAGATTTTCGTTTTACGAAATATCATAGAACAAAGTTTTGAGTACCAACAACGGCTAACGATCAGTTTCGTGGACTTCAAAAAAGCGTTTGATAGTGTCCACCGAGAATCACTATGGAAAATAGTTAGAGAATACGGTATACCAGAAAAATTCGTCCAGATCCTACGACACCTTTACAGTCAGTCTAGTTGCTGCATTAAAACAGAAGAGGGAACAACAGAGTTTTTTACAATCGAGACAGGTGTGAGACAGGGGTGCATCTTATCTCCCTTCCTTTTCCTCCTAGCCATCGACTACATAATGAGGAGAGCAATGAACCAGACTGCCTTTGGTATTCCATGGCATGAACAACTCCGATTGACGGACTTGGACTTTGCTGATGATGTTGCACTACTCGGGGCTACAAATAAATGCATTCAAGAAATGACGGAGAGCCTAGACAGAGAGGCACCCAAAATTGGCCTCCGCATAAACTTGGATAAGACTAAAATTATGCGAGTGGGATATAAGGCAAAGGGTGTCCCCGTCAGACTTGGCGAGTCAAAGCTTGAAGAGCTGGACAAGTTCACGTACCTTGGCAGCATCATAACAAATGATGGAGATGCTTACCATGATGTAGCGTGCAGAATAGGAAAGGCAGGGAGCATTTTCCAAAGGCTGCAGCCTATTTGGACTAGCCAAGCCATTGGACTCGAGACAAAAATACACCTTCTCAACACAATCGTCATTCCAACTGCTACATATGCATGTGAGACGTGGAAGTCATCTGTCAAAATTGAGAAAAGACTAAATGTGGCTCAACAGAGATGGCTGAGACGGATTTTGGGAGTCAGTTAGACAGACCGGATCTCAAACAAGGAAATCCTTTGCCGAACTGGGAGTCGAACACTTAGTGAGGTTGTGACTGAGCGTCGCATGAGGTTTGCGGGACATGTTCTACGTCAAAATGAATTACGCACACCAAGAGTTGCGATAACATGGAAGCCAAAACGAGGAAAGCGCAAACAGGGACGTCCTCGTATTACCTGGCGACACACCTTCATGGAGGACCTCAGAACAGTGGACACCAGATGGGAAGAGGCTTCAGACATTGCCAGTGACAGATCATTATGGAGACAGCTTGCCGCCCAATGCGCCGAACGGCGCGGGAGGACCTAAGTCTAAGTAAGTAAGTCAGGCTCCATGAATAATTGTTTCAACTTGTTCCGAGAATGGAAAATGAGAGAAAAAGCATGTTCAAACTTTTGACCACACAGACAG
This sequence comes from Biomphalaria glabrata, assembly GCF_947242115.1. Taxonomy (NCBI): domain Eukaryota; kingdom Metazoa; phylum Mollusca; class Gastropoda; family Planorbidae; genus Biomphalaria; species Biomphalaria glabrata. Next base: position 13,825,394 of record NC_074722.1, on the reverse strand, counting down.
ACAGAAAGACAGACAGAAAGACTGAGTTCATATAAGCTTTGTTAAAAAGGGCAACTAACATTATAATGGTACTAAAAGGAGATTGATACGAAGATCATCTGCTATCATTGAGGTTTTTTTTTTCCTTCTTGTTTTTTTTTTTTATTGTTTCAAGTGAACTTGTATAGCAGACGACAACAGTTCCGGCCAAAATGTGGGCCATTGGAAAAGTTAAGATAAGATTGACAACAAAACAATATTGATTAGAGAATATACACTAGATGTGTGACCTGGCAGCTGTTACTTCACATCCCCCCCACACACGCACTCCCACACACACACGCACAGCTTCAAAGGTGAGGCAATAAATGGTTGTCCAACTTATCGATAGCTTGGCAAACAGAAGACTACTCACCAAGTTAAAGTGCCAAATGTAGAGTCAACAATCTACTGACTATTTGGACTATCGACACATGCGTTAACTGTAAGCAATCTGGCGTTCTGTTTAATAAAAATGTATACCGGATCTACTGAATTCTTCAAAAATCTAAATTCAATATTTGTTCACACGATGTGACTTCTACAAGAAAGGACAAAGATAAAACAAAGATATAACGAAGTATCCACACAAATTGTGGCAGACAATAAACTGAAATGTGTTTCAGTCATGGGCGTAGCCAGTGGGATGTCGGCGTTCACCCCTCCCCCGAAATGAAATGTTTGATTTTTTGCTTTAATTTTGATTATTGTAAGTGACATTTTAATGCAAATCTATCACTTGCCCAGCGCAGCCAAAGGGGTTTGAGTTTAAAATCCCCCTCCAAACTCTATGAGCGTAGCCAAGGGCGGTTTTGAGTTTAAACCCCTCTCCAGATAGTTTTGACGATAAAAAGTTTTCGATAAAAATATTAAGCAAACTACAATCGCCAAATTTCATGAGCGTAGCTAAGAGGGGTTTTGAGGTTAACCCCATCCCCATTTTAAACAAACGAAAAAGCAAAGCTACAATTACTAAATTGTATGAGCGTAGTCATAGGGGGTTTTGTGGTAAACCCCCCACCTTTTTCCAATAAAATACTAAAGCAAAACTATAGTTACCGTTTTCTACCAGTCGCTGTGCTCCTTTCATAAAGTGCAGTGAATAGCAGATTTTTAAATATATTTTTTGACCTACAATTTTTTTATAGGAGTAGCAGGACAATTCATCGTAGATACCTCAGTATATACATTTGTTTTTTAGTTTCAAAACAGGAAATAAAGTTTGGACCCCGCTGGGTGGGGGGGGGACTCACAGCGTTCCCCTAGTCTCCCCTAGCTGGCACTAACTCAAGGGCTCGAAAAAAGGACAAAAAATGAAGGGTCAGAATGTAATGAAAATTAATTACGTATAACTATAAACACACACACACAAATATGTGTGTGGAAAAAAGGGGGGGGGCAAGAACCCCCCTTACACCCAAAAAAAATTCCCCGAAAAAAAAAATCCTGGTTACGCCCATGGTTTCGGTACAATATATTTTCTGTAATTATTGTTTAACACCCCACCCTCTCCCAATTAGACTCGAACTATTGAAAACATGATGGCCTCCCGGGGAACTGATGTACTGAAAACAAAAGCACCAAACATCGATAGGCTGGAAAGGATCCTAGGAAGAAATGGAAGGTTTCACATTTTGGATGACATTGTTTCATTATTGTGTTCCCCTTTACTAACTGACAGAGACCGTGAAGTGTTCTACCCCGTAACTCTTTAAACAATGGTTGGGGCGCCAATGTTGACTCGTTTACAATTTGACACTATGCGACTCAGCAGTCCTGCTTCAAATTTTACCCTCTTCTCTTGTTTTAAATAAAATCATTTCGTTGATTAAATGTAAGATTGATAGGTCTCAAGTATGTAGGTCTAAAAGATGTAGATTTCAATGATTAAAAGTCTACACGATTAAGTCCTTAATGATGTAAATGTAAATGATCAAGGTCTACATTTCTAAATGATCGTTGACGTCACTTTTGGTATTTACTCCCCCCCCCCCTTTTTTCAACTTCATTTAAGAAACGTACAACAAACGTTTTAAGAAATGAAAAAGAGCATTGACACTCACACACACACTGAAACACACAAGTACTCCCACACCTTCACACACACACACACACACACTGAAACACACAAGTACTCCCACATCCTCACACACACACACACTGAAACACGAAAGAACTTCCACACACTCACACTGAAACAAAAGAGTACTCCCACACCCTCACACACACACACACTGAAACACACAAGTACTCCCACACCCACACACACACACTGAAACACGAAAGAACTTCCACACACACACACTGAAACACACAAGTACTCCCACACCCACACCCACACCCACACTGAAACACGAAAGAACTTCCACACACTCACACACACTCTGAAACACCCAAGTACTTCCACACACTCACACTGAAACAAACAAGTACACACACTGAAACACACAAGTACACACACTGAAACACACAAGTACACACACTGAAACACACAAGTACACACACTGAAACAAACAAGTACACACACTGAAACAAACAAGTACACACACTGAAACACACAAGTACACACACTGAAACACACAAGTACACACACTGAAACACACAAGTACACACACTGAAACAAACAAGTACACACACTGAAACAAACAAGTACACACACTGAAACAAACAAGTACACACACTGAAACACACAAGTACACACACTCACACACACAGTGAAACACACAAGTACACACACTGAAACAAACAAGTACACACACTGAAACACACAAGTACACACACTCACACACACACTGAAACACACAAGTACACACACTGAAACACACAAGTACACACACTGAAACACACAAGTACACACACTGAAACACACAAGTACACACACTGAAACACACAAGTACACACACTGAAACACACAAGTACACACACTGAAACAAACAAGTACACACACTGAAACAAACAAGTACACACACTGAAACACACAAGTACACACACTGAAACACACAAGTACACACACTGAAACAAACAAGTACACACACTGAAACACACAAGTACACACACTCACACACACACTGAAACACACAAGTACACACACTGAAACACACAAGTACACACACTGAAACACACAAGTACACACACTGAAACACACAAGTACACACACTGAAACACACAAGTACATACACTGAAACACACAAGTACACACACTGAAACAAACAAGTACACACACTGAAACAAACAAGTACACACACTGAAACACACAAGTACACACACTGAAACACACAAGTACACACACTGAAACAAACAAGTACACACACTGAAACACACAAGTACACACACTCACACACACACTGAAACACACAAGTACACACACTGAAACAAACAAGTACACACACTGAAACAAACAAGTACACACACTGAAACAAACAAGTACACACACTGAAACACACAAGTACACACACTGAAACACACAAGTACACACACTCACACACACACTGAAACACGCAAGTACACACACTGAAACACACAAGTACACACACTCACACACACACTGAAACACGCAAGTACTCCCACACCCTCACACACACTCTTATATCAAAACAATCGACTCACTCCATTAATGACTTACAATTCCGTCTTCCAGTCAGCCCAACCGGCCACAATACTCACTTGACCTTCTTATTTCCTTCATTAGCACTCACCTGCAACAAGAATGGACGTGACACACACACACACACACACACACACACACACACATACTGAAGCCCTGAAGGCTATGATGACAGTCAAAGCTAGTTTAAGGGCAAGTGGTCGATTGTTCCCTAGAAATGCTGAGCTCCATGTATTCAATACATATATATGTCGATGTCAAGAAACACGATTTCCCAAAACTCGTTTCAAAACACTTCTGACTATCTGACCTTTGGATTTGCATTGATTAGTAATTATTTATTATTTGACACGATTTTCTAAATAAAATGGACCTCCAATATTTGTTTCCTAAAGTGTCATTTATAAAACAACTTTGTGTACATTTGTTCTTAATAACTCAAAAATGCTAGATTAAAAAAAAAAAAAACACAGCATGTAGGGTGCATTCTAGTTGGATGATACAGATTCAGACTTGGCAACATTAAAAGACAGTCTTCTAGACAAGAATACTGGATATAGATGTATGGTATAGAAAAGTCTGGTTTGATGATAGGCCTATAGATCCAGATTTGATAGCAAAGTTCCCCTTTCAGACCAAGAAATCTATGGGGCAGATGATGTAAAGGTCATCTGTTTCTGTGGCCCATGGTTAAAGAGGGTTTCATGTGGCCAGCACAACGACCAACCACCTTTACTTTTATCCAACTTATGTCAGGTACTCATTAAAGGTGGGTGGACTCAGAGGCGCCCAGAGATCCCGAAATTGAAGATCCCAATCTTCACCTGAATATTCGAACCCAGGACCACCGGTTCGGAAGCCAAGCGCTTTACCACTCAGCCACCGCGCCTCCAGATTTAGAAGACAAAAACGCAAAATGTTCCCCAGCGTCTATTTATTTAACTCTTTAATGCTGACATATAACCACCAGACCAATATTAATTTTAGAAGATAATATTTTGAAAACTTATAAGGGTCAAACATGAGTTTTCTCAGTGTGACCAATTAACTAGTAATTCTTTTCCCAGAGATATTCTTAAACTGTCAAATTTCAAAGAAAATCGTCAGAGCCGTTTTCGAGATCCGTGTTCACATTGTAGCTGCTTCCATCTTTTTGTTTCTTCCCATGAAAAAGTTGAAAGCTAATAAGAGGAATTGTAAATAAGGAATGGAAGTAGTTAGTGATACATCATTGGTCTTTTACCCACCAACTACGCCCGTTGAAGTTATACATCATTGGTATTTTACCCACCGGCTATGCCCGATGAACTGATACAAATTAATCCAAAATGTAACGCCTCCTTCAGAAACTATGACATAAATACACAGTCTCCACGCAGACCATCTCCCAGGTGTATTCACAACTTCAACACTGAAAGGAGTCGGGGGGGGGGGGGGGGGGTGGGAGACGATAGTTGGGAGGAGTGGGCGGAAAATGAAGCAGACAATTAACACAGAACTAAGTTGCATAAAGGTAAACAAAAAACGCGCGTGTGTGTGTGTGAGCGTGACAAGAGTACGAGTAAATGTAGTCCCCCAGCCAACCAGGCAGCACTAATCACTTCTAATTGCTGCCTCCATCTGTCAGTGTAAATCATCCAATGAACTAAATTCAACCTGCCTCAACAGGTCAACCACATGACTTGAGTGTGAGTCTTTCCTTACAATCACACACCTGACTTGAGTCTGACTCTTTTCTTACAATCACACACATGACTTGAGTCTGACTCTTTTCTTACAATCACACACATGACTTGAGTCTGACTCTTTTCTTACAATCACACACATGACTTGAGTCTGACTCTTTTCTTACAATCACACACATGACTTGAGTCTGACTCTTTTCTTACAATCACATACATGACTTGAGTCTGAGTCTTTTCTTACAATCACACACATGACTTGATTGTGAGTCTTTTCTTACAATCACACACATGACTTGAGTGTGAGTCTTTCCTTACAATCACACACATGACTTGAGTGTGAGTCTTTCCTTACAATCACACACATGACTTGAGTGTTTTCTTACAATCACACACATGACTTGAGTGTGAGTCTTTCCTTACAATCACACACATGACTTGAGTGTGAGTCTTTCCTTACAATCACACACATGAGTGTGAGTCTTTTCTTACAATCACACACGTGACTTGAGTGTGAGTCTTTCCTTACAATCACACACATGACTTGAGTGTGAGTCTTTCCTTACAATCACACACATGACTTGAGTGTGAGTCCTTCCTTACAATCACACACATGACTTGAGTGTGAGTCTTTCCTTACAATCACACACATGACTTGAGTGTGAGTCCATTCTTACAATCACACACGTGACTTGAGTGTGAGTCTTTCCTTACAATCACACACGTGACTTGAGTGTGAGTCCTTCCTTACAATCACACACATGACTTAAGTGTGAGTCTTTCCTTACAATCACACACGTGACTTGAGTGTGAGTCTTTCCTTACAATCACACACCTGACTTGAGTCTGACTCTTTTCTTACAATCACACACATGACTTGAGTCTGACTCTTTTCTTACAATCACACACATGACTTGAGTCTGACTCTTTTCTTACAATCACACACATGACTTGAGTCTGACTCTTTTCTTACAATCACACACATGACTTGAGTCTGACTCTTTTCTTACAATCACATACATGACTTGAGTCTGAGTCTTTTCTTACAATCACACACATGACTTGATTGTGAGTCTTTTCTTACAATCACACACATGACTTGAGTGTGAGTCTTTCCTTACAATCACACACATGACTTGAGTGTGAGTCTTTCCTTACAATCACACACATGACTTGAGTGTTTTCTTACAATCACACACATGACTTGAGTGTGAGTCTTTCCTTACAATCACACACATGACTTGAGTGTGAGTCTTTCCTTACAATCACACACATGAGTGTGAGTCTTTTCTTACAATCACACACGTGACTTGAGTGTGAGTCTTTCCTTACAATCACACACATGACTTGAGTGTGAGTCTTTCCTTACAATCACACACATGACTTGAGTGTGAGTCCTTCCTTACAATCACACACATGACTTGAGTGTGAGTCTTTCCTTACAATCACACACATGACTTGAGTGTGAGTCCATTCTTACAATCACACACGTGACTTGAGTGTGAGTCTTTCCTTACAATCACACACGTGACTTGAGTGTGAGTCCTTCCTTACAATCACACACATGACTTAAGTGTGAGTCTTTCCTTACAATCACACACGTGACTTGAGTGTGAGTCTTTCCTTACAATCACACACATGAGTGTGAATCTTTTCTTACAATGACACACATGACTTGAGTGTGAGTATTTTCTTACAATGACACACATGACTTGAGTGTGAGTCTTTCCTTACAATCACACACATGACTTGAGTGTGAGTCTTTCCTTACAATCACACACATGACTTGGCATGGTAGTAAAAAAAGAAAACAAAATCACAAGAAAATAACAAAAACTTCAGTTCAAAATATTGGCAACTCTGTTTCAGAAACTAAATTATTGTAAGTGTGCGTGTGTGTGTGTGTGAAAATAAGAAATAAAGAGATTTGAAAAAAAAAATATCGAGAGAACAAGATTATAGCTGGGGAGTGGAGGGGGGGGGGTAACACTGTCCATGGCATGGGCTCGGAATTGGAGGGCTCATATACAGAGAGAGAGAGAGAGAGAGAGAGACGGATAAGTAGAAAGAGAGAAGGAAATAGAGAAAGAGAGAAAAGGAAAACAGAGAGATAGAGAGAGAGAATGAAAAGAGATAAAGAAAGGAAGTGCTTTTTTTTTTGTAATGGTACGCACCGGTACAGCCTACCGGCACCTTTTTCAATGTGGGAAACAATTATTACTTGTCTTGTATTTTAACGTTTATCATTAATTTAGTAGTAGTTAAAAGTTAGGCAATCCATCACCGGCACCTATTCTTTTACAAAAAAAAAGCACTGCTTGTAACTATTGCATTTCTCTTGGTTACACGAACTTACTTAATGTTGGCCTCTACGACTACTTTGAATTTTCTTTATTCAAAATGAATAATATACGAAGTCCATAGTGACTGAGTACAACGGAATCCAAAACCACGCCCCTACTTCAAAGTCATGCCTGAAAATATACACACACACACAAACAAAACACAGATAATGACTTACTCAGAACAGACATACCGTCAGACAGACAAAAAGGTTAGTCAATACATGAGATTTGTTTCAGTCTACAAGACAACAATCTTTGAGTGAGCATCAAAGGAAACACATGACCTCATCAGCGAGTTGTTCCTTGGAGACAGGTTGGGACTGGCAGAGAGGAGCTCCAGATATGTTGAACATTAACATTAACAACATAAGAGTTGGCAGTTCCGTTTGTCGGTGGTTAGGCGTAATATATACAGAAACATCTATCTATCTATCTATCTATCTATCTATCTATCTATCTATCTATCTATCTATCTATCTATCTATCTATCTATCTGTCTGTCTGTCTGTCTGTCTGTCTGTCTGTCTGCTTGTCTGTCTGTCTGTCTATCTATCTATCTATCTATCTATCTATCTATCTATCTATCTATCTATCTATCTATCTATCTACCTACCTACCTACCTACCTACCTACCTACCTATCTATCTATCTATCTATTTATTTATCTATCTATCCATCCATCCATCCATCCATCCATCCATCCATCCATCCATCCATCCATCCATCCATCCATCCATCTATCTATCTATCTATCTATCTATCTATCTATCTATCTATCTATCTATCTATCTATCTATCGATAAAATTAATTTAGATAAGACATATAAAACATATGTATTTGATTGAACTTTAATTTTCTTTACGCCATTAACAAAGCGCGATACGTTCTGGGAGAGAGATAGACCGTTACATTGACCTAGTTGCTAGTCAAAGAAACAACTGGACAATAACACATGAAAAGGTCAAATTCCCTATAAAGTCAATATAAAGATACCGATGTAGGTGCATGTTCACACTTAGCTATAACGATCACACGTGGTCCCCCCTCCCTCACAATGACTGTGTTGACGTCTGTGGTACGCTAATGTTCACACATTATTAAACTGAAGAGTGAATGTCGCCTCAACACCAGGGTGTCACGGTGACACAGATCGAGTCCATTCGTTATAGAACACTGACTTGCGACGTCGCAACCTGTGGGCAGTTCAAACCAATAGCTCGCTGCCACAGACCTGTGACTTGGTAAGGAATTTTTTTTATCTCCGCTGCCCACTGGTTGGGACATTGCAGGTCAGTGTTCAGGCCTTCTCTGGCGCTTGGTCTCGTACAGATACAGATTTTATCTAACAGACTAGCAGTGAAGGAATACAGACAAACACAAAAACGTAAATGTATGTTCCTATCGTAGAGCAAGTTAGTGCGCTAGTTAGACATAATACAACGCAGTAGCGTAGCTATGGTGGAAGGATTTTGGGGGGGGGGGTAGAATTTGAATATCCCCCTGGCCCCCACTTGAGAGTGGCCCCAAATGAGGGTTCGATTTTTTTTTCATTAAATATTAAATATTACACCACTACCTCATGTCAAGACGTCGAATGTCAAAATGCAAGGGCCCCCAAATGATGGCTAATTCCTAGCTACGCCACTGATACAACGTATGTACTCTGTAGCAATAAGTAGTAGACAATGTTATTATTTATTTTCAAATCATTTTGAATCCTTCCGTGAAATTCTAATTTTCTAATGGATGAAAGAGCTTCTTTTAATTAGCACTATTAGCAGTAAACTAATCTATGTTTTGTTCTAGTTAAATATCCGCATACATTAATGGAATCAACTTCAGGGCAATTCGCTAAAGAAACATTCGTATTACAGAAAATATACCGAAAAAAACAAAACAGAATTGACCAATAAAAAGACATGACATATATTTAGAGGGAGAGGGGAGGGAGAGAGAGAGGGGGATAAGAGAGGGTAAGAGAGAGGGAGAGAGAGTAAAGAGATGGAGAGAGAGAGGGAGACAAAGAAAGAGAGAGGAAGAGTGGGAGAGAGAGAAAGAGAGGGAAGGAGAGAGTGGAAAAGAAAGGGGGAGAAAGAAGAAGAGAGGGAAAGAAAGAAAGAGAGGGCGAGAGAGAGAAATAGGAAGGGGAGAGAGAAAGAGGCCAACGTATTTCCTGTTGTATTGTTGTAATGTTTTGTTGACTGTAACTTATGTACAATTGTAAGACAAATGTGCTCAGGGATAATAATAAATTATTATTATTATTATTATTATTATTATTATAACTAATATTACATAGTCTTCAATCTGTGTTTCCAACGCTGTCAATGCCATGACAAACCTGCGATTGGTTAGTATAAGGGAAATATGACAGAAGAGAACAGAGTCTCTCAAAAGTCAGTATTTATCTTCTACGTCATTCTGGCAGCCAGCCATGAACCCAACAGCCTGACATAGTCATTCGATAGAACAACAGTCAGATCTCAATGGATAGTCTCTAGTCTCAGCCAGGTAAACAAGAATCTTTACCTTAAGTGCCATTCTTACCAACCGTTGCTGAAGATAAGTAACGCCAATACACCGACCTGGGGCGTAGAGTCTAGGGGTAGCACTTGAGACCCTTATTAACTTTTCCTCCGGGGACTTGTTACATCAGATAACAAAAGATCTAGATCTACAAGATTATGGCGGTAGGGTACTCACTTGAACTAAGTCGAATGACCTGCACCATCTGTTGGTATTTTATCTGTAAGCTCTTGTGCCCTTGTAGTAAGGGTGAGGGGGGAGTTTGCCGGAACGTTCCAAAGAGACAGGGTAAGCCTGGAGGGGGGGGGGCAGGGGGCGCTGAATGGTTTCATTGTTAGCATTTGTCTTTACTAAATTTAAAATATGTCTTTTAATAGCGTTGTTGGTACTCGGTCATTGTTTTTTTTAGCTCCAGATAATGAGTCGCTAACAACTACAGCTATGAAGCCATATTACATTCTGAATGTAGAACATGAAATCAACATTAGCAAGCTTCTTTTAAAACAAAACCGAATATAATTTTTTATTCATAAATATACACAGATTCAACCTGAAAGTAAATGTATGTATACAGTTTGAAACAAGTGAAATGATCCTTTGAACAAGATATAACTCACTAAAACTACACAAGTCTTTAATGTCCTTTCTGTTTGATGTCTCGTTTTTTTTTTCCTTCATCGATTTTCACACCATTATTTTCTTAACTTGACCTACGACAGACCAGCTCGTGATTTCATCAGAATCTATTCAGCCTACACAACCAAAAACATCTGCTCACGTTTTCTCATGGTTACATCAGGAACATGCACATACATTCCATAAGACAAAACAATAATATAGTTCTTCAATACTCGATACTTACAGTTTTCTCTAGAACTGATATAATCTTAAGACAAACTAAAGCGTGGGCTAAATAGCGGTACAACACCTAGATTAGCTTAGAAGCCCTACAGCTCGTCTAACAAAGAGTTCATTCAATATTTCTAGATCTAGAGCCTAGAGCTCATTCTTATTGGTTTAGTCTTAACAAGAGCTAAATAAAACATTTTTGACTTAAGTATGAAAATAAATACGCGCTTGAAATACTGAATGGCTCATAGTCTTACGCCCAGAGTTCAGGTTACCGGATACAAGCACCTTCCTTAGAGGACAAAAAAGAGGACAAAACATTACATAGGAGGACATACACACAGACAAGACAAATAATACTTTAAAAACTAGGATTGCAATGTATTCGAAGAAATACGCCGATACATTAAAATCTGTCAAAAGTTTCGTAATGTATATAGCGTCGTTTATTATTCCCGTTAATATATATGTAATGTACATATGGTGTTATATAGTTAATTATACCCGTAAACATATATTTAGTTTACAAATAGTTCTATATATAGTTAATTATTCCCGTAAACATATATGTAGAACTCTTAGTGAGAAAAAAACAACATCTCAGTAGGTTTTTGGAGAGACTCTTTATTTTGTTCCCTGTGCGTTGATAGATAAAACGCTTGTTTTTAACACAAGCACGGAGGACAGAGATTGCAAAAGAAACACTCGCAGATCTTGAGAAGCTCTGACTAACAAGATTCTTTTGAAACAGCCCTAAATATACGAATGTTTATGAAGAAGGCTCTCAGGAGCTTCTCAATTGTCTGCTATTTATGACTGAGACTGTGTATTTAAACCAGATGGTAAGAACTTTGAACGATTGATGGAAAGTATACAATTTCAATAAACAACAGAGTGAACGCCGGACATATTCAACCTTTATGCCGAAGCTGCCGACAGTGTCATAATTAGGAGGATATTCTGTTGCCGGACAATAAGTTACACTACCAACCGCGGCAAGAAGGGACAGAACTTTGACGAAGCATAACACAAACTTTCAGTCTCACGTTCTGGAGTCGTCTCCCCTAAGACCAAATGACGACAATGCCATCTATGTATCACCATTTACACCCAATCGCTAACCTCTTCCCACCGTCACCATAGGAACACACACACACACACACTCCATAGCAAGGAGGCAAATATTCAGCCAATCAAATTGAAGGAGAGAGAATACAACTGAAACACCAAACTGAAGACAAAGTCAAGAACTAATGAATTCTGACAGAAGACTATTTTCAATGTGAGCTAATGATTTCTGCAATACTTAGTTTTCAACACCTACACATAACGAAAACAAGATGCCACAACCACTCACACAACCACTCACACAACCACTCACACAACCACTCACACTACCACTCACACAACCACTCACACTACCACTCACACAACCACTCACACAACCACTCACACTACCACTCACACAACCACTCACACTACCACTCACACTACCACTCACACTACCACTCACACTACCACTCACACAACCACTCACACAACCACTCACACTACCACTCACACTACCACTCACACAACCACTCACACTACCACTCACACAACCACTCACACTACCACTCACACAACCACTCACACTACCACTCACACTACCACTCACACAACCACTCACACTACCACTCACACAACCACTCACACTACCACTCACACTACCACTCACACTACCACTCACACAACCACTCACACTACCACTCACACAACCACTCACACTACCACTCACACTACCACTCACACTACCACTCACACTACCACTAACGCAATGATCCAAGTGAAGACAGAAGATAGACAGGCGATAATGAGCTAGAAGATATTTAAGAAACTGTTCCCATCACTGGTGCCCAACCTTTTTCGGTCCAGGGGCCATATCGATTTCCGTCCCGCTTGTCAAGGGCCGCATCATCGAGATAAATCGCCGATTCCAATGAGAGTCCGAGACTCGGAAACGTCATTCTGCAGACGTCAGAAGTATTGAAGAGACAATGAAGTACCTCGACGCGGGCTGGATATAGCCCAGGAGCCGTAGTTTGTGCATCACCTATTATCATCATGAGTAAGACCATTCTAAATTTGTGTTTTGGGGACGCCTTGGATTCTAGTGGGTCTGAGTGGAACAGAAAGCTATAAATTAGGTCAATGGGTGAAAAAAAAAGCACTGAATGTCGAAGCAGAACATTTTAAAACAAACTAATCTTATTCGAGACCTTTGTCAATGCAGACAGGTGTACTGCCCTATGGCCATCAGACACGAACTTGTCAAGACTAGATTTATATGTTTCTAACACATTAACGTGTCCAACCCCAATGACAGCGTGATTGTAGAGCTTGATAGTTTATTAAAACGAGAGAAGGGGTGGCGGCCCTTATCGCTTCGTGGCTTGGGGCGACAAATTATCAAGAAACGAAAAAGATTGGTGAGCTTGCTGAAACCAAAATGAAACAAACTTATGCAAAGTAAAATACAAAATGCGTCAAGTCTCAACTTACATCGAAACGTGTTTAAAATTTAGCGACGACACACAAACAGTTGTAGTTGATATAAGCGACACACAGACATTTATAATTGATATAAGCGACACACAGACAGTCATAGTTGATACAAGCGACACACAGACAGTCATAGTTGATACAAGCGACACACAGACAGATATAGTTGATATAAGCGACACACAGACAGATATAGTTGATATAAGCGACACACAGACAGGTGTAGTTGATATAAGCGACACACAGACAGCTGTAGTTGATATAAGCGACACACAGAGTTACAGTTGATATAAGCGACACAAAGACAGCTATAGTTGATATAAGCGACACACAAACAGCTATAGTTGATATAAGCGACACACAGACAGCTATAGTTGATATAAGCGACACACAGACAGATATCGTTGATATAAGCGACACACAGACATCTGTAGTTGATATAAGCGACACACAGATAGTCATAGTTGATACAAGCGACACACAGATAGTTATAGTTGATATAAGCGACACACAGACAGATATAGTTGATATAAGCGACACACAGACAGGTGTAGTTGATATAAGCGACACACAGACAGCTGTAGTTGATATAAGCGACACACAGAGTTACAGTTGATATAAGCGACACAAAGACAGCTATAGTTGATATAAGCGACACACTAACAGCTATAGTTGATATAAGCGACACACAGACAGCTATAGTTGATATAAGCGACACACAGACAGATATAGTTAATATAAGCGACACACAGACAGATATAGTAGATATAAGCGACACACAGACAGATATAGTTGATATAAGCGAAGTAAAAAGTGTGTCTTCCCTCCCCCACATAATGTTGTAATGGCTTAAAAGATCTCACCACCTAAAAAGACGTATGTATTTCCCGCTTGTTGACCAAATTCATCTTCCCTTTATTCATGGAGAGTCAACCAAAAAAACCCACACTTCTTGCCAGATTTTATTGATTTTAATGAGCATCCTATATCCCTTGTCATTTTTCAATGTTAAAAGATTTATATCAACTCACTATGTGTTTGTCTGATACAATTTTGTACACGTTATTTCGTCCACAACCACTTTCGGACCAAGTTGGAACTTTACAAAATCATTTGTTGTACCTAACAAAACACGAATCAAAATATTAACCGATTCGTTCATTAATTAATAGTAATTTTTTTTTTCGAAAATCCTTCTTATTTAGAGATGTGGTTGTAAATGTGGAGTTATTTCCATTATTATTACCCAATTATTCATTGACGATGACAACACATAAATGAAGAAAAAAAAACAATTGTTTAATCAACTAGTGGTAATTCATTGGTTTTGTATTATATAGGTAATGGAACTTATTCCTGGAGTATTGAGATATATGGCAATAATTTTGCGGTTCTTACTCCTTGATAAGCTTTGTTATTACTTTTATTTTTGGCTACTTTTTTCCTGTTGTCCATCATTATTGGAGGAAAAGTTTGTCAATACTTTATGTCTGATGAAGTCGTTCTGAATCACAGTGCACTGGAGACGTGTCCAGTAGTGGAGATTGGCTGGTGAGATAGAAGCATAGCTGGATCTACCTGTCTCTCAAACTGTGAACAGAGCGAAACATATTTCATGTGTGTTTGTGTGTTTTTTGGAGGCGCGGTGGCTAAGAGGTAAAACGTTGGCTTTAGAACCGAGGGTTCCGCGTTAGAATCCTGGTGAAGTCTGGAATTTTGAAAATTGGGATTTTAGGACGTCTTTAAGCACACTCAGCGCTAATGGGTACCTGACATTAGTTGGGAAAAGTAAAGGCGATTGGTCGTTGTGCTGGCCACATGACACCTTCGTTTACCGTGGCCCACAGAACCTGATGACCTTTACATCATCTGCCACATAGATCGCAAGGTCTGAAAGGGGTACTTTACCTTACTCGTTTTGTGTGTCTGTGTTTGTGTGCCTTATTATGCGTGTTTGGGTGTTCGTGAGTAGGAAATACATTTAAATATATTTACACTAAATTCTAAACAGGTCTTCAGTAAATTATGCACAGATATTTTAATAAATTATAACCTTTGAACTTTCAAATGATCTCGACTTGTAGCATGTAAATATAAAAAATAGACCAGACTGATTTAAAATGTGTGAAAGTGTAGACTTCTTTTTGTACGACAGAGAATTCAAGTAAGTAGTAGGCCTACAATGACTTCCGAGATTGTAATAATGTATAGGGTTAAAGAGACTAAAGCTGTAAAGAATGAGGCTGTAGAGGCTGGGGCTGTAAGTAATGAAGATCTATTGAGGCTCTAGAAAATTAGGCTTTAGAAAATGCTGAATTCATCATTAGAAACCCCCCCCCCCCCACCCCCCGACGATACAAACCATTGGTTTCTTAATATTTCAAGATTCAGATGAAACAAAACCTAATTAAAACAGTCTTGGAGTGAGTATTGTCTTCCTAACCTCGACGAACTCACAAAGAGAACGACAATGAAACAATGTGTAGCTCTTTGAATTGAGTTCGAGCCAATGAAACTGTTTGTACATCAACACATAAGCCTGACATAAGGCACAGACTTTTGTTCCATTGAAGAGCACGAACTATAAATAGATTCTTTTGTATTCTCCTAAGATCCATCGATGAGTCCTGGCCGCCTCTCCAAATGGACCATAAGCTCTCTATAACCTTGCAGTTGTATTGGTTCCACTCTACGTACATAAACATAACATACACCCACAAACTCCACTCACACAAAGGTTCTCAAACATTGCCATGGTGAAACTGACACCTCGCTTTCATCTGTTCTCATTCTTTCAATTTCAATCCAAAAAAAACGTTTTCAAATGTCCCCTTCCAACTTGTGCGGACGGCTTGCATTACAATAGGAAACATTGGACGGAAAGAGTGGTGGGGGGGGGGGGGTGTTTGCTTGGTGGATGAGAACCGCTGCTCTGGTAGATAGAGAGAAACCAGAGCTCACGGTACCTTGTATTATCTCCCCTTGAAGGGGGAGCTTGTTTGTGTCAGAGGAAGAAACAATGTCCTAATCATCTCGGTAAGTCAACATGGACATGCCAGATTTGTTCAGTGATAACCTACTGACCGAGAGAACAGGGCGGAAGGGGCTGTACAGGAAAGACAGTGTGAGTCTGTTCCTCCTCATTCTCCGCCTCTGACATTACTAGTTCACCTGAAGTAGGTACTAGTGATAGTCATCTGATTGTCCAAGCTTGAAAACGCACTGACCACAAGTGAAATAAAGGAAATTTTTAAATAGTGGACACTCTTATAAAACATCATTCTTAGGTTGTCAGGATCTACTTCCCATGTGCCTACTACATGACTGTGTGCGCTTGACAATGTCTTCCTAAAGTAACATGTTGAGTTCTATATAATTTACATGCGCATGAATGAAATTCAACTTTTAACTTAGGATTTAAAATCGAGATGACAACTTTAGATATTGAGACGTGGAAACCCTTGTAAACCCAGCAACCAGTAGAAAACCCAACTTGTAGGCCCTAGATAATAAAAGCCTACTAGTACATTTTTAATTAACATGCCATTTAATATTTCGTTTAAAGTTCTGCTTATGATGGTTGTGATAACTTAAGTGCATCGATATTTATTACAATAGCATGGAGTTGACATTCAACCATTTGTAAACCCAAACCTATTTATTCATATAATTATATCGTAAAAGATGGGGGTGACCAAAACCAAAAGGGCGCCTTAGGGCATTAGCTAATCTTGAAGTCGCCCTTCTTAAAACTTAGCGCGATGTGGACATTGGACTCAAACTTTTAGACGTTTTCGTTTCTCAAATCACACAATAAAGACTAAGACTAAGACTAAGACCAAGACCAAGACCAAGACCAAGACTAAGACTAAGACTATGACTATGACTATGACTAAGACTATGACTATGACTGAGACTAAGACTAAGACTAAGACTATGACTAAGACCAAGACTAAGACTAAGACTAAGACTAAGACTAAGACTAAGACTAAGACCAAGACTAAGACTAAGACTATGACTAAAACTAAGACTATGACTATGACTAA
This sequence comes from Biomphalaria glabrata, assembly GCF_947242115.1. Lineage (NCBI taxonomy): Eukaryota > Metazoa > Mollusca > Gastropoda > Planorbidae > Biomphalaria > Biomphalaria glabrata. Next base: position 13,807,782 of record NC_074722.1, on the reverse strand, counting down.
GACTATGACTAAGACTAAGACTATGACTAAGACCAAGACCAAGACTAAGAATATGACTATGACTATGACTAAGATTAAGACTAAGACTAAGATTAAGACTAAGACTAATATTAAGACTAAGACTAAGATTAAGACTAAGACTGCTTTATTGATCCTTATGGAAATTTGTTGTGATTACAAGGACTCTTTTCTCATAAAAAGACAACTAAACAAAAACATACACATACATAAAATAGAAACAACATAAAGAGTTTATTCAGCGACTACATACGGGCATTTCGGTCCTTTTCATGTTTCCTGATCAACGGGTGGCGTGGATCTAAACTCAGCTCTCTTATCATCCCACGTCCTACCGAGACCAATCCTTGTAGAAGGCCTCAACACTGGCCTGCAACGTCACAACCTGTGGGCAGTTTAGACCACTAGCTCGTTGCCTCGCCGTACAGACCTGTGACGTGGTAACGAGATAGTGGTCTAAACTGCCCACAGGTTGAGACGCTGCAGGTCAGTGTTGAGACCTTTAACGAATAGTCGCAGTCCTACGTGTATCCAGTGTTAACCTGATCATGCAGAATAATTAGACTTAAACTCTATTAAGTCACTAGTTTTCCTGGTTGATTCAAGCACCCCCACCCCAATCTTATAAAATTGAAATAAAAATAACTTAAAATGAATTAGTCCTACCATATGATATATACAATTATTTAATTAACTCTTGTGTCTTTCTGAATATTGTATCAGGTTCTGGTTTCAAATGTGTAAGCACAAACTTCTCCAACAGACAAGGTGATGTAATATTAAAACCATAAGAAGAATACATAGCAAAAAAGATATCAACCACAATATTAAATCAATAATGAAAGTCACGTGACGATAAAAGAAATGCTCTTATTAAAGCGATGTTTCATTCAACATGAAAACATATTAAAAATTTAGACATGCGCAGAAAAAGAGAAGGAACCAGAGAGAGAGAGGGACATAAAGCGGGATAGAAAGAAAGACAGATTGACAATTCAAGTTATATAAAAAGAAAAGAGTGACAGGAAGAGAATGGACAGAAAGAGGAAGTAGTTAGGGAATAAAAGAGAGACGATTACAGAGAGAGGGAGGGGACAGAGAAAGATTCCAAGATCAAAAAGAATAAAGATCAAACGCTCTGTCAGGAAAGAATAAATTAAAGCTTTGACAGAATGTAATGTAAATCTGCTCATGCCAGGTAAAGCCAAATAAAAGACCGTGCCAGGTAAGGCTAAATGAAAGTATTTAAAATCAAATATGTCAAACATTGGATCCAATTCTCACGATATCAAAACGTTTGACGGCGAATTCGAGGCTGATCGTGGGCGAGCATCTAAATACTGTAGAAAGGTCAGAAAGAGTGAATGAAAGAAGCACTCGATGGACGAAACACGCTCGCACGCACACAATCTTTCTTTTTTTTAAAAGGCAAGGGGAAAAAATTAAAATTAAGATGATTTAGATGGGGAGATAATGGGGTAGTTCCGGATCTCTTCTCAGTCACGTGGGTGTGTTGTTTACATTAATGACCTCATTGATTTCATTGTAATTTAAACATGAAAATAGTCTAGATCTAGACATCTTTAAGTAATAAAAAGTACGTTACAATAATTCACTAATTTTTATGATTATTTAGTAGGTCTACTAGATCTAGGCTAACACTAAATCTAGATCTTCATCTTAACATAGGAAGATATTGCCATTATTGCCATTATGAGACCACAGTCACGTGACATTTTATAAAGTAGGTCAGAGATTCGGAACTAACTCATTAATATGGGGTAGGTAATATAGATAAGGATAAGATGAGGGAGGTAATTAGGATGGGGAGATAATTAATATAGGTTATATAGGGTAGGTAATATAGGTAATAGGTAATATAGATAAGGATAAGATGAGGGAGGTAATTAAGACTCAAATAAATTTCACGTTTACATCTAAACGAGAAGAAAACTTTTGCTAAGCAAAGCTGAACACACACACGCACGCACACACACTCCGACAAAACGCGATAGATCAAATCTAAATATGCCAAATTGAAGGCACAGGGATAAGCCTCCCACTGACACAACCTTGTCTTTATAGCGTGCATACATGCAACAAAGTTATGGCAAAATCTCCGTAACCATGACGAGCGCGAAGTTGCCGGGTTTCACCGAGTATTAGGACGAATGCCGTCTCCTTGGCAACGATAAAGTGAACTTCCTGTTGATGGCGGTCAACTTTATGAGCCTCTCCCCTATCCTTCCTCATCCTTTTTTTATCCGTTAGATTTGAACTAAACAGGAGCTAAAACGTGGACATTCATGTTCTCGTGTCAGTGGGTCAGTCGTTGTAACAGCCTGGAATCTGATCAAATAGCGTTTGTTAAAACAATCCATCTACATCAGTGTCTTGAATCTGATCAAATAGCGTTTGTGAAAACAATCCATCTACACCAGTGCCTTGAATCTGATCAAATAGCGTTTGTTAAAACAATCAATCTACATCAGTGCCAGATTTACCACAGTGCAAGACAGTGCAGCTACACAGTGCCTTGAATCTGATCAAATAGCGTTTGTTAAAACAATCCATCTACATCAGTGTCTTGAATCTGATCAAATAGCGTTTGTTAAAACAATCCATCTACATCAGTGCCTTGAATCTGATCAAATAGCGTTTGTTAAAGCAATCCATCTACATCAGTGCCAGATTTACCACAGTGCAAGACAGTGCAGCTACACAGTGCCTTGAATCTGATCAAATAGAGTTTCTTAAAACAATCCATCTACATCAGTGCCAGATTTACCACAGTGCAAGACAGCGCAGCTACACAGTGCCTTGAATCTGATCAAATAGAGTTTCTTATAACAATCCATCTACATCAGTGCCAGATTTACCACAGTGCAAGACAGCGCAGCTACACAGTGCCTTAAATCTGATCAAATAGAGTTTCTTAAAACAATCCATCTACATCAGTGCCAGATAAACCACAGTGCAAGACAGTGCAGCTACACAGTGTCTCACTGTTTAAAAAGGACATCAACATTTGAAAAAAACACAGATTTTAACCAAAAATGCATATTATACATAAATGGAGGGGAGGAAATGAAATAATTTACAATTGCTTTTTTTACTTCATCAAAAAATTTGACACGCTTTTAGATTTATTAACATTTTTTATAGCATTTATATTGAAGCTTAAGGAGGGAGTTGGCGCGTTGGACGAGTGGTTAAACGCTTGGCTTCCGAACCTGGGGTCCTGGGTTCGAATCTCGGTGAAGACTGGGATTTTGAATTTCGGGATTTTTAGTATTAGGGTGCCTCTGAGTCCACCCAACTCCAATGGGTACTTGACTTTAGTTGGGGGAAAGTTAGGGCGGTTGGTCGTTGTGCTTTCAACATGACACCCTGCTCGTTAACCGTTGGCCAAAGACACAGATGACCTTGACGAAGGTAGGGAACAGAAATCCAGCCCAGGGACTCCACTTACTAAACTGATTTCTGAATACAAGGTTCAACTAATATCAAATAGTATCTAGATAGCTTGTAACTATAATTGGTCCATTAGGTTATGCACTATTGCATGACATGACTTATGCTTAGGTCCTTTAAGACAATAAGCGTTTGTTCCTTGTAATGAAACTATTTCAGAATGTATTTTGTTGTTGCAGCCTATAATTGTAACTCTAATTACTCTTACAGAATAGTCAACAGCGATGACGAACGGAATAACTTTAGAGATTAAACGACGTGTGTGTTTTCCTATTTCTAGCTAGTACTTCGAACACTCTTTTGTTATTTATTTTGGTATTTCGAGTTGACTTCATCAGAGCTCGAAATGTCCTGCAGTCAGTTATGTGAAATGTTCTGTAGTCAGTTATGTGAAATGTTCTGTAGTCAGTTATGTGGAATGTCCTGTAGTCAGTTATGTGAAATGTTCTGTAGTCAGTTATGTGAAATGCCCTGTAGTCAGTTATGTGAAATGCCCTGTAGTCAGTTATGTGGAATGTCCTGTAGTCAGTTATGTGAAATGCCCTGTAGTCAGTTATGTGAAATATCCTGTAGTCAGTTATGTGAAATGTTCTGTAGTCTGTTATGTTAAATGTCCTGTAGTCAGTTATGTGAAATGTTCTGTAGTCAGTTATGTGAAATGCCCTGTAGTCAGTTATGTGAAATGTTCTGTAGTCAGTTATGTGAAATGCCCTGTAGTCAGTTATGTGAAATGTCCTGTAGTCAGTTATGTGAAATGCCCTGTAGTCAGTTATGTGAAATGCCCTGTAGTCAGTTATGTGAAATGTTCTGTAGTCAGTTATGTGAAATGTTCTGTAGTCAGTTATGTGAAATGTTCTGTAGTCAGTTATGTGAAATGCCCTGTAGTCAGTTATGTGAAATGTTCTGTAGTCAGTTATGTGAAATGCCCTGTAGTCAGTTATGTGAAATGTCCTGTAGTCAGTTATGTGAAATGCCCTGTAGTCAGTTATGTGAAATGCCCTGTAGTCAGTTATGTGAAATGTCCTGTAGTCAGTTATGTGAAATGTCCTGTAGTCAGTTATGTGAAATGTCCTGTAGTCAGTTATGTGAAATGTCCTGTAGTCAGTTATGTAACTGACGTGTAAAAACATTTCATGTGCTGAAGTCACCAAACCCCAATCTCTACCCCCTAACCCCAATCTCTATCCCCCAAACCCTATCGAGAAAGAAAAACTGTTGTGAACTTGTCTTGACCAAAACAAACCATCAAACCGTGGTTTTCTTTCAATGAACTGCAAGCTTGGAACAAAAATGTTTGAGAATTAATTTATATATCACTTGTATTGAAATGTAATTTTCAATTACTCCCTTCAGAGTCTAGAGTTCAGACATATTAGCACAATTTAATACAGACTGACAAATACAAATAGGCTTCACTTTTAGTACTACTAGAGCTGAGGTCATCTTTTTATTTTGTTGTCCAACTAATTTTTTTTTATGTCCTTTTGTTATTTTCATATAGACCATCAAGGGGACAAAAGAAATGTGACCCAGATAAGTGCTTCAATTACCAAATCTACCTACATTTTATTTACAACAGCCTGGTCGTTATTAGGCATAAAATTAGGAGACTTGCAAATATAGCCAGTACTACTGCAGTATATAACATGAGTATGTTACTGTCTGTGTGTTTCTTCAATTTATCTTAGCTACCAAGTTTATACATATAATCATATAGAATAAACATTAAAATAATAAATAAAACTACTACTTACATTTGGAGCTAGAAGATCCCATCTCAAAAGTTGCACTTATTAATCCTAGAAGTAAATCCTCTTTCGAAAGTAATCCTTGCGAACTAAAAAGAACTACAAAAAAAAAAATATTTAGAAATTATCGGTACTTGGTTTAAGCGAGACACTCACTCTCGAGACACATTTGGCGTGAATTCCTATGTACTTGAGCCATCAATCCAATCGTTTGATACTTGTGTTATCCTGAAGACATGTGCTCCACTGAATCGCCTGCTGGCTTAATGACTCGCCCGTGTAACAAGGAAAGACGCAGTATAATTTATATCCTTTCCAGAATAGTAACAATCAAACACACACACACACGTAGTACAAGCAGTGAAACAGCAGGGGGGTGGGCGAGGTTTGCTTTTGTGTGAATTTGTCTCCTCTAGATAACAAGTTCATCTTTCTTCGTCAGAAAATCGTATCTAAATATATGTCGGTGTTAATAGCTGCCTGCTAACTTGTACTGGACTAACTCCACTAAGCGTGTCTAAGAACATCTCTATTAGGAACACTGATATTACAGAAATACGAAAAGTAGATATAGAAGATGTTGTCTTACGTGACAGCGTAGCCTCTATGCCTTCATGAGGAATTCACTCTTACTAACATAATAATAACTGTATCTTGTGTTCTTCTGTTAATACAACTCGAGTTCACTGCTAGTGTTTTAAGACCTAGCTGGCACGTGTGTGTTGTCTCCGCCTGCTGCAATGTGACTTACTTCCCCTGATCTAATCGCTACATGGCAGAGATCTCAGGTAAAAAGAAAAGGGAAAAGAAAAGGGAGGTAATGTGGAAGAAAGACGTTTTGACTTTCTCCTAATATAAAAATAAAAGAAGGGAGAGAGAATTGAAAAAGAGCGCTTCAAGTCTGACGAGGTAGAAATAAATCAAGGAGGATATGAAAGAATGAAGAAAGTATAAGGGTGGGGTTATCTCCCTTTCCTGACAAGAACATGTCAGCAAGAGGTCAACATTGTCTCGGTGACTGACGGGGCCCCGTTAACGCCAGGATTGACTGTAATCTTGTTATGGGGTACGGATAAATTGGCCTCGCCATCAGACCAAGCTGTCCAAAACGTTTTTAGACGACGCTTTTTCCCCCCTGTTCACTCTGACTTAGCAATACTAGCGTTATGCTAGCCAAGCGTGGAGTAGGTGAAGGCATCTACCCTTGGCGCTCGTGTGGTCACGTGTTCGCAGCTGTTGCTAACAGTGTTGACTTCGTGACCCTCACGTTCCAAGGACAAGATAGTTTCTCTTGTTTCTTGGTGTCACCAGAGATCAGAGTTTGAGGACCCACACATTGTTTTTCTTTTCTTATAAATTGCAGATGCTCCTTCAAAACAGAAGATAACTGGCTTTCCTGGCTGATTCAGGCAACACGCTATACGCTCTAATGGCAATAGGGAAGAAGGAGAGCATGTATGAATTTGTCCTGGCATATGGAATAAGTCACTTCCCGTCCTATTACACTGCAGAGAGGACTGATACACTGAAATAAATCTTCATATGTCAGTTATCATACGAAGACTTGAGCCAAGAAAGGGTCTGGAAGAAATAACGTTCAAAGTTTTTACCAGACAGGAAGAGTGAGTTGACTATTACATGAAATACCAACAGTCCATTGTAGTCTCTAGATCCATCGACTTAGTCAGTGACTAGCATGAAATACCAACAGTCCATTGTAGTCTCTAGATCCATCGACTTAGTCAGCGACTAGCATGAAATACCAACAGTCCATTGTAGTCTCTAGATCCATCGACTTAGTCAGTGACTAGCATGAAATACCAACAGTCCATTGTAGTCTCTAGATCCATCGACTTAGTCAGCGACTAGCATGAAATACCAACAGTCCATTGTAGTCTCTAGATCCATCGACTTAGTCAGTGACTAGCATGAAATACCAACACTTCGTTGTATGTTTAACTCTCAAATAATGTTTCGAAAGTGACACTGAATGTCATGGGCACGAACAAAATGTCTTGCTTTAATATTCAGCCAAGGCTTTGACTATTATCTGATTAATGTACAGAACTATAAGCCTTAACGGAGTTGTACACAGTACACACTATAGAAGATTGACATCCATTAAAATGTCAGGTAAGTCCCTTCAGTTCATTGTTCACTGGAAAAGTTTTTCCCATGAGGCCAGAATTGAAGAGAGAAAAAACACACTGTTCACATGATTCATGTATCGCCACTGACTATAGCTCTCAATAGATCTACTTGCTTTGTAGTCATTACCATTATGTATGCCTGCAGTTTCTAAATTAAACTTATATATTTCAATATCTACTTGCTTTGCTTTTAGCGTCATGCTGTACGCTGAAGTAAACTTAGGAGTACAGTCAAACTATTTAGTGGTCGTTGTATAATCTAACTACTTTAGAAAACAATTGTGTTCAAGGATTGTTTCTGTCCTGCCTCACTTCTAGTCGGATATGAACACACACACACACACCTATACATTCTTGATTGGATAACATTCAGGTGCGAGGAGGTAATTAAGTCTTGTTTCCACAAGGACAGGTTTATTCTTTCCCGGCATGCAATATCATTTTAAGGCAAGGAAACATTGAAGTAGCAGAAGCCTTGAAAGACGAGCGCTGAACTCCTGATCAACTCATAGCCTGGACTCGTGTCCCTGGTGTGGATGACAGACCGATGGACTCGTGTCCCTGGTGTGGATGACAGACCGATGGACTCGTGTCCCTGGTGTGGATGACAGACCGATGGACTCGTGTCCCTGGTGTGGATGACAGACCGCTGGACTCACCACCTGAAAGGAAATATAATAGAGCACTGATGACGTACGTGAGCAGATAGTGGGATGACCGAATTTTAAAGAAAGCAAAAGAAAGAAAGGGAGAGAAGCGAAATAAAGAGAGAAAAGCAAAATAAAGACAATTCCCAGCTTTAAACGAGGTAATGAAAGGAAGCTCATTTTCAAGGTAAATAACTGCTGCGTGAAGAGGGTGGTGATAACAGTTATTTACTTTTTAAATGGGAATGAACATATGGCGCGTTCTTATCGAGTGAGAATTCCCACTTCCTAGGTTACAAGGGGCGGCTCGTACATAAGGGTATAAGGTTGGAAGATATAAGGCAGAACTGGCCCGTAATTATAGATGTAAGTTTGAATAATATATATATTTCTAGTATTTAACCTTTTTTTTTGAGCCATTATTGTAATATGCTTAGAGTCAAACTATTTAGTCACTTTTTTATTATTATAATAATGTAGCTTGTTTCGGTAATTAGGCTAATTGTACATAATAATCCATCGTGTACCGTGTAAATAATGCTATTATCCGGTTGTTACGCCGTAGCGTCAGACAGCTGGTCCAGCTTAGAGGAATATTAGTTTCAAAATATAATATTTTAATAAAAGCTGAACATACTTCCTTGTAATCAAAGATGAAGTGAACTTTCAATGACAATCTATACACAAGTCCAGTGTAGATTTATGTAGAAACACAAGTTTGAACAATTAAACAAGCAAAATAGAAACAAATACTTTTAAATAAATAAAAGAAAGCTTATCTTAAAGAGATAACTCTACATTTACAACTGTATCGCTTAATAATGTAGAATTTATTTCTCTTTTTCGATATCAAATAAACTAATTAGTTACCAATTGGCTGGTTAACTTTTAAATTGACTTATGTTTTACCAGGTACTATAAAAAAAATTTGAGAAAGTTTCAACCTGATCCGAGAACGGTGTGGAATAAATACTGTGAACAATTATCTAAGGGAACAAAACCTCACATATTTATCTTAACATTAAAGAATTATTTTCCATTGTTGTTATCTAACAAAATAACTAATCACCATTAATTAATTGACTAATTGGTTAATTTTTAAGAGCTGATTCATGTTTTGTTAGGTACTATAAATACTAGTGTTCAGTTTCAACTTGATCCAAGAATGTGGGAAAAATAACGTGAAAAATGTGTACCAGACAGAATGAGTTGATACAAGCTTTGGAAAAAAACAACAATTTTAATTTACAATAAACACACGTCTTTCTGTCTCTTGACATTCATAAGCCGTCCACACCCTTTTCTAAACTTCAACTTAACCTATGGTTACATCAGAATACATCAGCCAATACAAATGTTGTATATTCAATGGACATCAAAATAGTGTACACGTTATATCTCCCACTTCACGTTCTCGGTTAAAAATGAAACTTTGCACGATTTGTCATTTTTGATGACTACACTCGAATCAATAAAAAATAACCCATTAGTTCATCAATTAGTCGCAATTAATTAATTTTGTTTTTATATGGAAAATCTGAGACTGGCTACCAGTGAAATTTATCCTTATAATGTAGAGAATTAGGTCGGTCGTTAAAAATATTAAGCTAACAATAGAGCAACAATCTCCTTTTTTTTATATAAGCACTTGAATAATAATAATAATAATAAGGCTTGTCTTCGAGTCCGAAGATTAGTGAAGAATGCAGTATTTCCCGTGGCTGCGAAGCCCCAGCTGTGACCTAATTATTTTGCCACATCGAGGGCAAGCATAACCATTGTCCGCAGGTGGTCTGCGTTTGTCCTCGGCAGCGGATTTTCTTTTGGTCTCAAATGTGTATCCCGCAGTCTTCGTGAGTGACCTTCAGCTGTCTCGTTCTAAGGCCGCATGCAATCAGGTGCTCTCTTCTATGTCAGCCAAGGAAAGTTGACGCCTAAGCTAGTCTTTGAAGCGTTTCCGTGGGGCGCCTCTGTTACGTCGACCACCTTTTAGCTCACCAAAAAAGACTGCCTTTGGGATACGTTCGTCCCCCATACAGGATACGTGTAGTGCCCAGCGTAACTGTCGGACCCTTAGAAGTCCCTCTCTACTGTTCATACTGTCCACTTGAGTAGCTCAGTGACAAAACTCGTCGGCCTTCCATCATGAAGGCTTGAGACCTCTAGCTCGAATTCAGATTCGTGCAATTTTTTTTAAAGGCAGCATGGAAACCTTCTCCATGATACCCCCTCCCATCCTCCAATGGTCCCAAACGTAAGTGGACCATAGCGCACTGAGCATGAAAGTTGCGCTAAAAAATTCAAAGTAATTGGTGCAATGTCACTCAATATTAGCAACGTTTTTTTTTAAATTATATTAAAATGTATAGTTCTTTTATTTATTATTGTTTATATTTTAGTTATAAGTGCAAACCGAGCATTGCCAACATTGATGGTTTTGTGTGTGTGAGATGGCTAAGTCTTCAAAGTGTTTTCACATGTCAAAAGTGGGGTAAAAAAAAAGTAAAGCTCCCCTTTTAGATCTTGCGATATATAGGGAAGATGATGATCTGTTTCTGTGGCCTACGGTTAACGAGGGTGTCATGTGGCCAGTACAACGACCAACCGCCTTAACTTTTTGCTAACTTAATTCACGAACCCATTAGAGCTGTGTGGTCAAAAAGCACAATCTTCACCAGGATTCGAACCTCGGACCCTCCTGTTAAGAAGCCAAGCGCTTTACCGCTCAACCACCAAACCTCCCAAAAGTGCGAATGTCTCTTAAAAATGTCAATAAGTATAGCGCACCACGAGATGCTATAAACAGTTTTCAACGAGTGTTCAAGTAGATGCTGTGGTAACCTTTACTAGGAGTGTAGGACAATTTGGTGTCTTTGATTTGACTGTTTACAACTTTACATTGATCACCTCATCATAGGCACACCAGGATCTAGGAAGTGGGAATACCCAATTAAAGAGAACGCTCCTATCCAGTTAGCATAACTCTATGTGTTCCGCTATATACTCAGAATGTGCAAATTGTCCCGTTAAGGAAAAAAGTTTGGGAACCACTGCTGTGGGTCAAAAGCAGAATTTTAAAATGTTTGTTATCAGGTGACCGCTCCCATTCGTTCATCCGTGACGAGGAATACTTCTAAGAAATTAACATTGTTAATTCTACTTTCATCTCAAGCAAGTACAAAAGACTTTCACAACCCTCTGCTTCAAGACAGAAAGCAGACAAAATACAGACTTTTTCTCCTTGCTAACTCTGTCTTCATGATAAGAATTAATGAGTGAAATGTGTGGAGACGACTGTCAGATTTAAACACCCCCTCCTCAATAGTTCCCCCTTTTTTTTCCCCACAGCTTGCTGACCACTTTCATTCCGGTGTCGGCCAGGATAAGTCAAAGCAAGGGCGATAAAACCCACATCTCAGTCACCTAACCCACTGACCGGTGGTCAGTTAACCTACTGACCAGTGGTCACTTTGAAATTAGAAACGGGTTTCTCGGACAGCTGTTGCTTTTCGGCTAGACGAGGTAATGAAGAGGAGGCTTGTGGGAGATTGTTGCAACAAACACGTCACGAGCATCAGACTAAAGCGGAATCTATTGGATCTGACTACTACATCAGGAAGTGATTATGATTTTTTGGTCCTAAATAAACGGCTGATTTCATAAACCGGATAAAGCTGTATTATAGAAATAGTTTCGGTTCTCGAGGATTTATTCCAAATTAGCGATTAACCAATGTTCAATAAACCAGATTGGATTGTATTTACATTTTTTTTTAAATATATAATTTTTAAAAGGATGACTTTATGGTCAGCTCAAGACTGGGTCAAGAAAAACTGGTCGTCCCCACCTCCGTGGGTGTAATCAAACGGGACCTCAAAACAGTGAACATTGATGTGGACAACAGTGGCGCAGCTATGGTGGGGAGTGGAGGAGGGGAATTTGAAAATCGCCCGGGCCACCACTTGAAATGAGTGTTCGAATTTTTTTTTTACATTAAATATTAAGACATTATCTCATCTCATGATGTCCACGGTCAAAATGAATTCCTTGTCCGTGTCACATGGTGTAGACATCAAGGTCCCGAGAGAAGTGTAAACAGGAAGTTAACTTACACATTGGCTTGTCAAAAAAGTCTGTACACAGAGAAGTAAACATGCAAAATGACTTAATTAGAAATGATTTTTTTAAATGTTATTTCCGCTACGAGAACTTTCGATTTGAAGGTCTCTCTCTCTCTCTCTCTCTCTCTCTCTCTTTATATATATATATATATATATATATATATATATATATATATATATATATATATATATATATATATATATATATATATATATATATATATATATACAGTGGCGTAGCTACCAATGTGCGGGTGGTGCGGGCCGCACAGGGCACCAAGTGGAGAGGGGCACCAAAATTCCCCCAGTGTGTATTAATTTCCTATTTCCCTGAGCGTTTCAGTAAAAACGACTAATTATATGGACACGAACAAACATAAACTGTATTTTAAACATGAACTAACTATTTATAAACTATAAATATTATATTTATAAACAACCTTTAACCCTAACCCTATTCTATTTCATCTCCAAGACTATTTCTTCAATACAATGTAAGCTATAGAACAGTTTGAATCTAATTTACTAGATTTATTTCGGACACACGGTACATGTTGTTACTACACTGATCAATGCTCTGTAATATAAAGAAGAAGAATAAGATTGGCCAACCTTTTTTTACTTCATTGTTTAGTCCATTAGTTTAATCTAGATATTGAGTCTAGAGGGTGAAAATCTGTTACATATTGCGCATGCTGTTATTGTGTATGAAATAACTGAACAATTAAAAGCAACAAAGCAAGATGAGACGGTTATCTTTGAATCCAGAAAAAATGATGAGGCCGACATCCTGAATGATGAAAAAGAAGAAAATATTTCAATACCGTAGGTTCTAGACACTAAAGGACAGCACACAAGCATGTCTTTAGTACACTCCTCAAATATTCATACTGAAGAAGCTGAACCATCAGACAGTGTAAACAATACAGAAAGCAGGATAATAAACTCTAGACTGAACGACATTGGAGATTGGCCTGATGTCATCACAGATAATATTCGCATACACCTTGCCACTCAAGGATCTGAAACAGTTCAGCGTATGGACAGTAAATTCAGAGAGGTGTATAGACATCAAGAATCAGCAAAAGGAAAGGCTAGAAAGCTTCCAAAGGCTTGGTTTTTCCGGCAAATGTCAAACGGCGAGAAAGTTCTTAGAAAGTGGATGTGTTATTCTCCAAAAAAAGAATCCTTATTTTGCTTCCCCTGCATGCTCTTCTCAACAAGATCAAGTACCAAATCTTCATTTAAATCCAAAGATGGATTCAATGATTGGTGGAGGTTATCCCCGAAAATAGAAAAACATGAGACCAGCAGAACTCACATTCAGTCATCGCTTGCTTGGGGGGAACTTGAAGTTCGCCTGAGAGTAGGGTATTGACAACAAGGCCCAAGATTTGATTATACAAGAGACAAAAACCTGGAGAGACTACCTGAAGAGAATCTTGGACATCATTCGTTTTCTCTCAAAGCAAAATCTGGCACTTCGTGGGCATCGCGAGCGAGCAGAAGAAGTGTTGGAAGGGCAAAATCAAGGCAATTTCTTGGAGTATTGGAGTTAGTAAAATTACTATCAAAGTCCGATCCACTCTTGAGGGAGTATGTGCTTCAAACTAAGCTTTGTTCCAGACCGAATACATGCATGTCTCCACAAATATAAAATGAATTTATTACAATATTGGAGAATCACGTTAAAAACAAATCATACAGCAAGTAAAACAAGCCAAATATTTCTCTATTATTTTTGACAGTACACCTGACATCTCAAAGCTGGATCAAACTTCCGAAATAAATTTTACGGTACGTTGTCATGGATAATGACTAAGACTAAGACTAAGACTGCTTTATTGATCCTTACGGAAATTTGTTGTGATTACAAGGACTCGTTTCTCATATAAAGACAACACAACAGAAAAATACACATAAATACAACAGACAACATAAAGAGTTCATTCAGCGACTACACACAGGTATCTTGGTGCATTTCATGTTCCCTGATCAATTAGTGGCGGTGATAGAGTCTGACCGAGTGAGGTACGAACGAGTTTTTGTACCGCTCCGTTCTTGTTTTGATTGACAGCAGTCGCCCACTTCGTGACGACCTGGCGTAGTTCTGATGGAGCGGGTGGCCGTTGTCTTCCAAGATTTTTTCGATTTTTCTTAGGCACGTTTGTTCAAAAAGTTCTTTTAAATGTTGTTATGTAGTGTGTAATTTTTGATGCTTTTTTAATGATGTTTTCTAGACGTTGCAACAGTTTAGATGAGGCGTTGCCTTGCCAACAACTTATTCCGTATGTTAGCAGATTTTGTACAGTCGCGCCGTAAAATGTCTCAAGGATCTTCTTGTTTAATTTAAAACTGTTGAGTTTGTATAGAAAAAAGAGTCGCTGGGCTGTTTTCTTTGTCAGAGTTCCAAGGTGGTCTTCCCATGAAAGCTTGTTGTTGATGATAACGCCTAGATATTTATATGCCTTTACTTGTTCTATAGATGTAGTGTTTATTTGCAGTTCACGTATAGTTTGTTTTTTCTTTCTAAAATCTATTATAAGTTCTTTAGTTTTTGTTACATTCAGTTCTAGAAAGTTGTCGGTGCACCAGTTTGTAAACTCTTCTATCGAGCTTCGATACTGAGTTTCGTCTCCTGAAATAAGACCGACTATGGCAGTATCATCAGCGAATTTAATGAGTTTAACTGAGTCATAGATGCTTCTTATGTCATTAGTGTAAAGAGTGTATAGCACAGGAGAAAGTACACAACCTTGTGGAGCACCCGTACATAGTACTCGAGTTGACGATTTGGTGTTGTTGACTTTAACATACTGGGGCCGTTGGGTTAAAAAGTTTAGAACCCATGCTTGCAAGTAAGGGCTTACATTTAAGTTACTCAGTTTGTTTATCATTAGATGTGGCTGTATGGTATTGAAAGCCGAGGAGAAATCTACGAAGAGGACTCGTGCATATGTTTTGGGTATATCGAGATGCTTATAAAGCTGGTCCAAAAGCAATAGAATGGCATCCTCAGTTCCTCTAGCTGCTTTGTATGCAAATTGGTGAGGGTCTAGGCTGTTATTGACTTTTGCTACAAGTTGTTTAAGGATATATTTTTCAAAACATTTCATAACAATAGGTGTTAGTGCTACTGGGCGGAAATCATTTAAGCAATCTATTTTTGGTTTCTTATTAGGCACTGATATGATTTCTGAAGTTTTCCAGATGTTTGGAATTACGCACGTTTGCAATGACTGGTTAAAGATATGACAGAAGATAGAAGAAATTTGCTTCGCACATAGCTTGATCAGCTTGCCACTAATTTTGTTTGGTCCACAAGCTTTTGTTACGTCTACTCTTTTAAATAACAAGGTCACTTCATCCTCCGTTACAAAATTGACGTAGGGCTCTTGTTTTCCTTTGGACAGAGTGTTGAAAAGTTCTTTGTGTAGATCAACAAAATCTTCTTTGTCAAAACGAGAATAAAAATAATTTAGTACGTTGGCAAATTTCTCATCATCAGCCACTAAAATTTGTTCTCGTTTTGAGGCCCGTTATGTTCTTTAATCTCTCCCAGCATTGTTTTGAGTTGTTCTTGGCAAAGAAATTCTCAATTTTTTCTATGTATGTTTTTTTCCCTTCAATTATTGCTTTTCCCAGTTTATTTTTAGCATTTATAAACTCTTCGTTGCTTGCCTTATACTTTGTTTTCTTTTCAGTAATAAGGTGTTTGATTTTTTTTTGTCATCCAGGGCTTATTGTTTCCATAGACTTGTATTGTTTTTGTTGGAATTGTTAACTCCTCGCATAATGATAGATATGAGGTAACAGTTTCTGTTAGTTCGTTTATGTCTGGACAGTTCTCAATAAAGATTTCCCAGTTAGTTTTCTCAATGCATCCTCGTAGTTTTTCTACAGCCTCTTCAGACCACATCTTGACCGATTTTATAACTCTCTTTGTAGTTTTAAGAGTAGGTTTGTAATTTGGTATAAGATGGAGCAGTGCATGGTCAGATTCTCCAAGTGGGAACAAACTTTTACATTTGTAAGCCTGCTTAATGTTTACGTAGCATTTGTCGAGCGTTCTGCCCTGCCTTGTGGGGAGGGAGACATACTGGCAATAGTTTGACAGTGTGTTGTCAATATTTAGGTTGTTGAAATCTCCAGTTACGATACAAACAGAGTCCGGGTGTTTTGATTGTACATTGTGAAGCACATCAAAAATTATTTCCGACGCAGTCGTTGTGTCAGCCGTCGGTGGTATGTACACAACAACAACACGGGGTGCAAGTTCTTGAGTCTTTTATTGACTTCATCGACACAAAGGAAAAGCATGTTGCTGAAATCGCTGAGATGATTCTAGAGAAACTGCGTTCGGATGGCTTAGACATAATGGACTGCAGGGGTCAAGGCTATGATAATGCTGCGGTTATGAAAGGTCAAAACTAGGGTGTCTAAAAACGTATTCTAGAAGTCAATCCCAAAGCACTATTCATTGCCTGCTCAAACCATTCTCTTAATTTAGCAGGAATTCGAGCTGCTGAAGCTGAAGTCAATTCGGTAACATTTTTTTGGTACACTGGACCGTTTACACACCTTTTTCTCAACTTCAACAAACCGCTGGGATATCCTCATGAAAATAACCGGAACTAGCCTTAAACGTTTAGTTGAGACCCGCTGGAGCGCCAGAGGAGAAGCCGTCAAGATGATTAGGGATAAATTTTCTAAAATTATAGAAACTCTGGAGACATTAACTAGCAGAGAGGAAAATTCATCGGCTAGATCTGATGCAGGTAGATTATTGGTTGCTATTCAGTCTTTTAATTTTCTCACCTATCTTGGATTTTGAGCTCCTGTATTAACTGAAATTAATGATACGCAAGTCTACCTTACAAAACAAGGATTGTCTATTCGAGACTGCTCACTCAAACTAAAAAAATTTGAGACATTTTAAAGTAGTAATCGAGAGGCCATCGCTGAAGCCAGCATTACCTTTGCCGAAAGCGTGTGCTCAGAACTGAGAATCAGTACAGAACCTCAAAAACGTATTGGCCATAAGAAAAAGATGCCTGGTGAGAAAAGTGACGACTCTGTACTTACACACAAAGAAGAGCTACGAAGGGAAATTTATTCTACCTTGGAAAGGATAGTTCAAGAAATAATCACCCTATTCCAGCAACTTCATGATGTAGCAGATAGATATGAATTTTTGTCGCCTTCCCAGCAATTAAATCCTCAGGTCGAAATCAATCTCGATAATACTCCTTGTGACTGATAAAAACGAATTTCTGCTGGAGCGAAAGAGGCTTCAACGGTTTGTCACAGTTTCATCAGAAGCCTCCAAACTTCCAAAACCTGTTGAGCTCTTGAAATTTAAAAAAAAATATATATCAGCTAGATGATTCAATCCCGAATTTCGTCATCATGATTCGCATATTTTGACTATTGTGGTAAGCGTCGCTACATGCAAGAAAAGTTTTTCCAAACTGATCAAGAATTACTTGCGATCAACGATGACAAATTTACGACTCACTAATTTGGCCATTTTGTCCATTGAACAAGAGCTGGTGGAAAAATTGATTTCGATAAAATTATTGATACTTTTGCCAGCAAGAAAGCGCGTAAAATTCACTTGTAGTATGTTTAATTAAAAGTGATTTTTTGAATTAACAATATTTGATTAATGAATACATATTATTTTGAACAAAAAATTAAGGTTTTGCAATTATTCGTATTTAGTTATCTTTTTTTTGAGGGGGGCATCAAGATGAGGTACCGCACCAGGCATCATATACTCTAGCTACGCCACTGTATATATATATATATATATATATATATATATATATATATATATATATAAATTCTTAAAAAAACAATAGGTTAATTAATTATTGATAATTTGTTTGACATCGAACAAGGGAAAGACATTATAATTAACAAATGTGGATTTTCTTTCCTACCCTATCTGCCATTTTCGCTTGCCATTATGCAGTCACTGCCATATTTGACAGGAGTACTAGTGCAACTTGACACAGCTCAAACCAACCGACCTCACGTCTTGCGATAAATCAGTGGCTTCGTCTAACCGCGTCATCACCAAAGTTACAGCTGAAGAAAGCATGGGAAAAGACGCCGTGCGTAAAACCGTTAAGATTAGTAGAAGAGATCGATACTAGATTACACGATACATCATCACTAAGGATCACAACTGAAATTATCATTTAGCCCCAGGAGTCTCGAATGATATACATTTTGTTTCGTGTCTCTTCACCAGCTCTTAGTTAGAGCCGGATGTAACGCTGTGATGTTGAGGCTTTAACACCATAACCATCACTAATGACTGGTGGGGGATCTAAATCAATAAGACTATCTGGTAACAGAGGAACTAAGGATCGAGCACCAATGTTTGTGGCTAAAGTCGTTCGTTAGTCCGATTTGGGTGTTACGTTGGCTTGAGTTTTTAAGTCAGGCATAATGTGAGGGAAAACAGTGTGTTCAGTTAATCCTACAAGATGGTTGAATGAAGAGTTGAGTTAATCCTACAAGATGGTTGAATGAAAAGTTGAGTTAATCATACAAGATGGTTAAATGAAGAGTTAAGTTAATCATACAAGGTGGTTAAATGAAGAGTTGAGTTAATCATACAAGATGGTTGAATGAAGTGTTGAGTTAATCATACAAGATAGTTGCTTGAAAGAAATGAGTTAATCATACAAGACTGTACGAATGTATTAAGTTATTCATACAAAATGGATGTATCAGGTGTTGATTTAAATGAATTTTAATCAAATATTTACATAGGAATCCCCAAAGACACCAGTATTCTAGAAATATACATGTATTCAGAAATCCTTGACTACTACAAATACAATGGCAATAGTGAAAAGTTCTCGATTTCGTTTCCGGAAGAAAAATGTAGGTATGAAACGTAGAGATGAACACGATCTTTTTTTTTTTGTCAGCTTCAAACAATGTATATTTACACAGGAGATTGCATGTTAATTTCAATAAACTATATTATAATATTGTATTGTTATTATTTGTGGTAAAACTACTGTAAACAAACTACAAGTAACTTTAAGTACTGAAAATGTTAAAATGATTTATTACTCAAATAATCTACAAATTGGTAGGCTACACAAACGGTAACAGATAGGTTACTACAATGGAGTAATTACCATCCAATTGTCCACATTTACAAGAAAAAAAATACAACCTGGTACCATTATTGGTAAACGCGGGTGAATGGAGATAGAAAAAGAGCAATCATTCGTTAAAAATTATGCATAGACATAAAATACATGAAATTATACTTATATATATATATTTAAATACAGTAGTTACCTCCCAGTACTACATTTTATAAAAATATTTTCATCTTCTAAATCGGTGAGCCATATCCTGGCCCGTTACATGGTGCTGTCTGGCCCCTTGGAAGTTCTGCCCACATTGTATTAGGCAGTTGCAAATGATAGATGCCGTTCTGTTATGGAGTGTGTGCGCATGAAAAAGTAGGGTGGATGTTTTGATTGACTGAAGAGTTTCTGATGAAACCACGAGGTAGTCTGGCGTCATTTCAGGAAACTAACCGAGAGACGTGAGACAGAAAGGACGAGTATTTTTTTTTGTAGTGAGTTACATCGTGTTTTAATTACATCCCACTTCTGACACCATAAGTTGTTGGTCCGGTCATAGATCTATAGTTCCAAACAGCTAGTCCAACTAAACCAATGTAGGGGTATTTAATTCTAAACAATTTAATGCAGGACTTGAAATAAACTTGAACAAACTATATTAAAACTTAATATAACTTTAATTAACAATATAGAGAGATTCATCGGTAAAGTAGATGTATGTAGAAAAAAATTGATATCGACACATGTGTCGAGATTATCAATGTCCCCCCCCCCAAGGGGGAAGATAAATGTTGGACGTCACTGCTCTAAAGGCTCACAAAAATTCATTAGATTAACATAACTGATTAAGCTCTATTGAATATAATTGATAAAAAGTTAATTACGCTGATGCATACACTCAAGCTTATGTCCTAAGGGAATTCTATTTTATACGTGACCATATATGTGTATCCGTCTAAAGCACAAACATAAATTATTGACTCTCTTTAATTTTTAATAGGTAAATATGAAGAGTGAGATGCGTATCGTTGGAATACTTTATAAAAATGAACCGAATGTTGGAAATGTGACAAAGTTTATCAGCGTACTTTGCGCTGTCTTCTTTTTCAACATCATGTTATAAATATAGTGGCGTAGCAAGATACGGGGCTCAAGAATGGTGGGCCATCTCTCGTAGATTCACCTTCACCTTCCCCTTAGTCTATTGGAACGTTGGGGCAACACACGAGATCTGTCGACCGTCTTTCTCCATTCCTCTCGGTCCTTAGATGGAATCTCTTTCAACGACAGTCCAGTCTTAGGCGTTGCCTTCTAATCTCTTTTTGAGCATCTTCTTCTTCCTGGAACAGTTTCCCGAGGATTGTGTGATATGCGATAGAGTTATAGCTTGCCTTTTTTGTCAGCGTTTAGCAGGTCATCGTGGGTCCAAATGGCCATAGTGATCCTGTCGTCGTTTGTAATGTGGACTTTGAAGGTGATAGCTAGGACACTTCTAGAGCCTCTCAGTTTCATTGCTAGGATACTTCTAGAGCATCACAGTTTCATTGCTAGAATACTTCTAGAGCATCACAGTTTCATTGCTAGGATACTTCTAGAACATCTCAGTTTCATTGCTAGGATACTTCTAGAACATCTCAGTTTCATTGCTAGGATACTTCTAGAGCATCTCAGTTTCATTGCTAGGATACTTCTAGAGCATCTCAGTTTCATTGCTAGGATACTTCTAGAGCATCTCAGTTTCATTGCTAGGACACTTCTAGAGCATCTCAGTTTCATTGCTAGGATACTTCTATACCTTCTCAGTTTCATTGCTAGGATACTTCTAGAGCATCTCAGTTTCATTGCTAGGATACTTCTAGAGCATCTCAGTTTCATTGCTAGGATACTTCTAGAGCATCACAGTTTCATTGCTAGGATACTTCTAGAGCATCACAGTTTCATTGCTAGGATACTTCTAGAGCATCTCAGTTTCATTGCTAGGATACTTCTAAAGCATCTCAGTTTCATTGCTAGGATACTTCTAGAGCATCTAAGTTTCATTGCTAGGATACTTCTAGAGCATCTCAGTTTCATTGCTAGGATACTTCTAGAGCATCTCAGTTTCATTGCTAGGATACTTCTAGAGCATCTCAGTTTCATTGCTAGGATACTTCTAGAGCATCTCAGTTTCATTGCTAGGATACTTCTAGAGCATCACATTTTCATTGCTAGGATACTTCTAGAGCATCTCAGTTTCATGGCTAGGATACTTCTAGAGCATCACAGTTTCATGGCTAGGATACTTCTAGAGCATCTCAGTTTCATTGCTAGGATACTTCTAAAGCATCTCAGTTTCATTGCTAGGATACTTCTAGAGCATCTCAGTTTCATTGCTAGGATACTTCTATACCTTCTCAGTTTCATGGCTAGGATATTTCTACAGCATCTTAGTTTCATTGCTAGGATACTTCTAGAGCTTCTCAGTTTCATTGCTAGGATACTTCTAGAGCATCTCAGTTTCATTGCTAGGATACTTCTAAAGCATCTCAGTTTCATTGCTAGGATACTTCTAGAGCATCTAAGTTTCATTGCTAGGATACTTCTAGAGCATCTCAGTTTCATTGCTAGGATACTTCTAGAGCATCTCAGTTTCATTGCTAGGATACTTCTAGAGCATCTCAGTTTCATTGCTAGGATACTTCTAGAGCATCTCAGTTTCATTGCTAGGATACTTCTAGAGCATCACATTTTCATTGCTAGGATACTTCTAGAGCATCTCAGTTTCATGGCTAGGATACTTCTAGAGCATCACAGTTTCATGGCTAGGATACTTCTAGAGCATCTCAGTTTCATTGCTAGGATACTTCTAAAGCATCTCAGTTTCATTGCTAGGATACTTCTAGAGCATCACAGTTTCATGGCTAGGATACTTCTAGAGCATCACAGTTTCATTGCTAGGACACTTCTAGAGCATCTCAGTTTAATTGCTAGGATCACGTAGGTTGAGTGTAATAACATTCAAATCAAGTCGTCCTGTAAGTATACCATTAGTTAATCTACAAAAATACATTTAAATACAGGTACTACCATTTATAAGTATTAGTGTCATGACATTCAATTCATTAACGATTTTTAGCATGTTATCATAATGTTTTTCTTGTAAGGATCCCTTTTGGTCTCTGATGGTCATAGGCCCGGGCTAAATGGTTGCTACGCCACTGCATAAAAAGTTTGGACTCATGTGTGTGTGAAGGGTCCAATTCATTTTGTGTTTGGTCTAAAAAAATGTTCAACCCAATGCGCGCAAATAATAGGGGAACTAGCTAATACAGTAAGCGTTTGTTCTTTAAGTGTGTCAGGTTGTGTGCGTGTGTCAGGTTGTGTGCGTGTGTCATGTTGCGTGTGTAATGTTGTGTGTGATGTTGTGTGTAAGTAATGTTGTGTGTGTGTAATGTTGTGTGTGTCTATGTATGTAATGTTGTGTGTGTGAGTAAGTTTGTGTGTGTGTGTGTTTATGTGTGTAATGTTATGTATGTAACATGTGCGTACTAACTCGACGCCATTATCTCTAGAATCTAGATTAGTCCGGAAACTAAAATAAATAATCGATATTACGGTGATTAAAAGTAATTTATATATTGAATCGAATCGATACTTGTATTCAAGTTGTGTCTTCTTTTCAACGCAACACGTTCCCAGACACACACATATATATATAGACTGAAACACACACATATTTACTCAGGCATACATTCACTTAGATTTAAAAAAAAAAATTCCCTCAGACACACAAACTTATTCCCAGAGACACACATAAATACACATTCATTCAGACACACACATTCACTACGACATCAAAATTCACTTACAAATTCACAATTACTCAGACACCAGCATTTACTCAGCCACACACATACACCAAAATCACCCAGACATACAAGCACACATTTTGATAAGCACAAACAAAGTAAACAAACACATCTACTTAACTGAGACACACACACACACACACGCTCACTTACACATACATACCCTTCGAGACTCATACACTTACTCATTCAGACACATCAACACACACTTGCACAAACATCCAAACATCCTCACTCAGACACACACATACTCAATAAGACAATTACACTCCCTTAGACTGACTCACATACACTCACACACAGGCGCAAATACTCGCTAAATGTCTGCCCCTTCCACTTTACACACTACCGAAACCAAGCTCCAACAAAGTTGACAATAGTCATACTCACAATAAGTCATGGAAGTTTTCAGAAGTTTATATAGATATCTATAAGTAAACACATTAAGGAGATTCGGGAGCGCGGTGGCCGAATGGTAAAGCGCTTGGCTTCAGAACTGGAGGGTCCCAGGTTCGAATCCTGGAATTTTTAATTACGGGATCCTTAAGGCGCCTCTGAGTTCACCCAGCTCTAATGGATATCTGGGGAAAGTAAAGACAGTTGGTCGTTGTGCTGGCCACATGACACCCTCGTTAACCGTGGGACAAAGAAACAGATAACCTTTACAACATCTACTTCATAGATCGCAAGGTCTGAAAGAGGAAATATTTTAAAACATTACTTAACAGACTCGATTGATAGGTGCTGAGATACTACGTCAGTAAAAGGAGAACGTAGATTTTAATGAGATTAATTAATGTGTAATAGGAACAGTAGATCTACTTTCTACAAATAAAATGAATCAATGTAATAAAACATGTATTTAGGGAAAGAACTACACTGCACTCGTCCTTAATCCTCGAAATCGAAGACATTGCCATTAGTATTATTACTACTATTATTGTTGAAAGGACTGATGTACTTTAATGTTTCAACAACCAGAAAAAAATATCTGACATCTGATTTCATGCATATTTTAGATACCTAGAAATTTAACGTTTCCGGAAGTTACAAGAATATATTTTCATTTGCTTCTTGAATGTAACAAATAAAAATGTATATTTACATAACACACGTAAGGTAACATAAAACGCAAGTCACATTGTGTTTCTGCACAGATGTGCTATCAATAATTTTTTTTTTCAAAATCACATCCTCTAAAGCTTGGAGGAAAATTTACAATGCAAATGTTTATACATTACTTAAATATGTGGATCATATTTTGTTTTTAGTTATTTTTTTCTCACATAAACTTTTAGCAGAAATTTGTTATTGAAATTACTGAAAGTGTATTTGATATGCATGTATAAGAAAATAGTGGGTGATAATTCATTTTACTGCATGGTTGTATTGTATGCTCTTCAAGTTTGAACCCTTCCCATGTCCATGGCCTGCTGTCCTGCAGAAAGTTTGGACTAGGACAAAAAAATCTTATTAATTTCTGAAGGATTGTCCTAAACTTACAAAACAAAATATTTTTAAATAATTCCATAAAAAAAAAAAAATCATTGTTGTTGATATCATTTAATAAATGAAATATGAACATTTTAAAATATTGTTACAAAACTTGATATGCTTATTAAAACTTTATATTCTTATTAAAACTTGATATACTTGAATTGAACTATTAGAAGAAAAAATTTGGGATGTGATAGTTTTATTGTTCATTTGTATTGAAATATGTTTGTGTTTTAAGAAACATTAAATAAAATGAGTTTACAGATGTTAAAAAAAAAAGGTAACATAAAACGCAAAATGCCATTTCAATACCATTAGCCATAACAGAACTTTTAGATTATGTTACAACTAATGTTGCAGGAGACAAATGATCCCATGAGTTATTACATTATGTAAAATAAGATAAGATAGTTTTATAAGTCCAAACAAATGAAAATCCAGTTTGACTACAATTGTTTACCTCAGCATAATGTCTATAACAATAACAATGTAGATGTAAAGACGAACAACATTCACATACGAAAGACAAACACACTCACACACACAACCAGATTGATTGAATTAGGCTTCAGTACGAAGTTCTCGGTGACGACACAGGACCTTAGAACACCCTGTGCCTGAAAGTATTTTGGAAAGGCATCTTTCACGAAAATGTTCTTCAAGAGATGGTAGCTGTGCTTCAGTGATATACGATGATTTCTTAATTAGTACATTTATTCGATGCCTTTGTGCCAGTATTGCCAATTACCATACCAGCAAGACTTTTAAAAATCAAATAAGGCATAGATTTACATAATTAAAACAAAATATCGCATAACTTAACACTACATGTGAATTCTATATCATAACATATCATACATTGTATACTTACGAATAAGTTACGAAACTTCCCTTGTGAATCATAAACTGTTTTAACTCTTTCCCAGCTACTTTGTTGCTCTAATACCCTCAAAGACTTATTAAAAAAAAAAAGATTCCACATAC
This sequence comes from Biomphalaria glabrata, assembly GCF_947242115.1. NCBI lineage: Eukaryota > Metazoa > Mollusca > Gastropoda > Planorbidae > Biomphalaria > Biomphalaria glabrata. The sequence continues at coordinate 13,782,174 of NC_074722.1, read as the reverse complement.
CAAAACAATTCAATGCGTTCAATTAGAATGAGCACAAGCATAACTAGTGTCAATGTGAATGAGGGGGAATGCTTTGAGCAGTGCTTAAGTGTAGTAGCAGAAGGGAAAGGTTAGGATCTGTTTTGGTAATTAGGCGACAACTTGCTCTAGACGTCCCAGGAGGCTATTGTAACATTGGCAGAGATGAAGTACATACATAAATCGTCATCGCACTTTTATTCCGCCCGTGTTCCTGTGTTTCAGTGGCTGGTCCGTGGACCACGTCTTCTAGCCAAGAATAATAATAATAATAGTGTCCAATCTAACATTTTGTATTTATTTATAAATGTACTTGCAATATTTTGTTGTAGATATATAGGCCTACAACAGCATTATATGCAAGCTGCATTGTAGAAATAAAGTTGAGATGACAGTGTTATAGAAATAAAGTTGAGATGAGAGTGTTATAGAAATAAAGTTGAGATGACAGTGTTATAGAAATAAAGTTGGGATGACAGTGTTATAGAAATAAATATGGAATGACAGTGTTATGGAAATAAAGTTGGGATGACAGTGTTATAGAAATAAAGTTGAGATGACAGTGTTATAGAAATAAAGTTGGGATGACAGTGTTATAGAAATAAAGTTGGGATGACAGTCTTGTAGAAATAAAGTTGAGATGACAGTGTTATAGAAATAAAGTTGAGATGACAGTGTTATAGAAATAAAGTTGAGATGACAGTGTTATAGAAATAAATATGGAATGACAGTGTTATAGAAATAAAGTTGGGATGACAGTGTTATAGAAATAAAGTTGGGATGACAGTGTTATAGAAATAAAGTTGGCATGACAGTATTATAGAAATAAATATGGAATGACAGTGTTATAGAAATAAAGTTGGGATGACAGTGTTATAGAAATAAAGTTGAGATGACAGTGTTATAGAAATAAATATGGAATGACAGTGTTATAGAAATAAAGTTGAGATGACAGTGTTATAGAAATAAAGTTGAGATGACAGTGTTATAGAAATAAAGTTGAGATGACAGTGTTATAGAAATAAAGTTGAGATGACAGTGTTATAGAAATAAAGTTGAGATGACAGTGTTAAAGAAATAAAGTTGGGATGACAGTGTTATAGAAATAAAGTTGAGATGACAGTGTTATAGAAATAAAGTTGAGATGACAGTGTTATAGAAATAAAGTTGGGATGACAGTGTTATAGAAATAAAGTTGGGATGACAGTGTTATAGAAATAAAGTTGAGATGACAGTGTTATAGAAATAAAGTTGAGATGACAGTGTTATAGAAATAAAGTTGGGATGACAGTGTTATAGAAATAAAGTTGGCATGACAGTGTTATAGAAATAAAGTTGAGATGACAGTGTTATAGAAATAAAGTTGGGATGACAGTGTTATAGAAATAAAGTTGGGATGACAGTGTTATAGAAATAAAGTTGGCATGACAGTGTTATAGAAATAAAGTTGGGATGACAGTGTTATAGAAATAAAGTTGGGATGACAGTGTTATAGAAATAAAGTTGGGATGACAGTGTTATAGAAATAAAGTTGAGATGACAGTGTTATAGAAATAAAGTTGAGATGACAGTTTTATAGAAATAAAGTTGGGATGACAGTGTTATAGAAATAAAGTTGAGATGACAGTGTTATAGAAATAAAGTTGAGATGACAGTGTTATAGAAATAAAGTTGGGATGACAGTGTTATAGAAATAAAGTTGAGATGACAGTGTTATAGAAATAAAGTTGAGATGACAGTGTTTTAGAAATAAAGTTGGGATGACAGTGTTATAGAAATAAAGTTGGCATGACAGTGTTATAGAAATAAAGTTGAGATGACAGTGTTATAGAAATAAAGTTGAGATGACAGTGTTATAGAAATAAAGTTGGGATGACTGTCTTGTAGAAATAAAGTTGGCATGACAGTGTTGTAGAAAAACCAGTTGTAGACTACGAATGTCAATGTCCAATATGGCTAATATAAAACTAATTGCATGAGTTCTCAGTCACAGTCATAAAACTAAATACACGTGCTCTCAGTCATAAAACTAAACACACGTGTTCTCAGTCATAAAACTAAACACACGTGTTCTCAGTCATAAAGCTAAACACACGTGTTCTCAGTCATAAAACTAAACACACGTGCTCTCAGTCATAAAACTAAACACACGCGTTCTCAGTCATAAAACTAAACACACGTGTTCTCAGTCATAAAACTAAACACACGCGTTCTCAGTCATAAAGCTAAACACACGTGCTCTCAGTCATAAGACTAAACACACGTGTTCTCAGTCATAAAACTAAACACACGTGCTCTCAGTCATAAAACTAAACACACGTGCTCTCAGTCATAAAACTAAACACACGTGCTCTCAGTCATAAGACTAAACACACGTGCTCTCAGTCATAAAACTAAACACACGTGCTCTCAGTCATAAGACTAAACACACGTGCTCTCAGTCATAAAACTAAACACACGTGCTCTCAGTCATAAAACTAAACACACGTGCTCTCAGTCATAAAACTAAACACAAGTGTTCTCAGTCATAAGACTAAACACACGTGTTCTCAGTCATAAAACTAAACACACGTGCTCTCAGTCATAAGACTAAACACACGTGCTCTCAGTTATAAGACTAAACACACGTGCTCTCAGTCATAAAACTAAACACACGTGCTCTCAGTCATAAAACTAAACACAAGTGTTCTCAGTCATAAAACTAAACACACGTGCTCTCAGTAATAAAATTAAAAACATGTTTTCTGAGTCTTAAAACTAAAGACACGGGCTCTCAGACTTAATCAAAGTTTCTCCTTTCATCTAAAATGTAATTTAAACAAGATTACAAAGAGAGTTTGTGTTACACAAACTCAGAGGCGGCCCCTGTCGAAGTCGGATCCCTGTCGGATCTGCATATTCGCAAATAATATTTAAGAGGTGATTTAATTTTGATGGTCAAAAGTAATAATGTTTCAAAGATTCATTTGCCGTAAATTTAAATTAAATAAAAAATAGTAGATTAGTTTTAGTATATTAAAACATTACAATATTGATCAAAACGTTTGGAAATGAAAATCTACACTTTTTTTTTACTCTTTAAGTTTAGAAATTGAAATTCTACATCTTAATCTAGTCTATTTTAGAAATTCTAGATCTAGACTCTAAAATAATTTTAATTAGAATATAAATCCAGATCTAGATATACTGTAATAAAAATCTAGATCTAGTTTTAAAAAATCTAGATTAGATCTAAATCAAGATATCATTCCTTTTTTAAACGCGAGTCACATAAGGAGGCTTAATAAATATTACTATAGGCCTACCGAGTTCTTTTTTCATTTCATTTGAAGAATTAATTCCATATAACGTCATAAGGAAAAAAAACACTACGTCACCCTGCCTAGCTAGACTAAAAATCACCTTCATCATTACGAGCCATTTATCGAGTGTTCATAGACATTGGTGCACCGAGTGCGTTCTTTTAGCATTTCATTTAAAGAACTCATTCCATATGACGTCAAAGGAAAAAAAAAACACTACGTCACACGGCTTAGTTAGACTAAAATATGTTTTCATTAATACTAGCAATTTTTCGAGGGTTAATAGACATTGGTGCACCGAGTGCGTTCTTTTAACATTAGCCTACATTTAAAGAGTCCATTCATATGACGTCAAAGAAAAAAACTCCATTACCTCACAATAGGCTAGTACCGGTACCATAAAAAAAATGTCTTTATTTACACGAGATATTTAACAAGGGTTCATAGACATTGGTGCACTGAGTTCTAATAGAATTTATTTAAAAAGGATCAAAGCCGCATTGTTTTGGCGTTTTGTCTGTCAGTCGGTCTGTCCGTCATCTTGATATAAAAAAAGAACCACTAAAAGTTATTAAAAATTGATTTACCTTTATTTTACGTTTCAAAACATCGCAATAATTTTTAGGTATGAACACAATTGAAAAGTTTATATAATAGATTGTTCCGGATGTTTGTATAAATAGTAAAATAAAAAGAGAATTTCAGATAAATGTAATACCGTTAATTAAATTTTTTGGATGGTCTCGTATAAAAATTAGATGTACTACAGCCATGTGGAGAGATTTTCATACCTTACTTTGGTGTTTGGATTCTGTTTTCCTTAAAAATCGGAAGATAATATTAACGATAATTAGATTTTTACATGTTTTAGGTAGAAAGTTAAATGTACTGTAAGAGAGTAGTGAGTTAAAATATTTTTCATAAAAATCCGTAAAAAACATTATTTTGTAAATGAGAAGATTATTTGTTTATTAATTAGAAGAGGGAGTTCAAACAATTATTTGGCGTTAGTAGATTTTTAAATAAATTCGGAAATTTCTGGCGACGATTTGTAAGAAACAAAAACCGGAACTTTCTTTATCGATTACAAAACTTCTATGTTATGTTTTAGCAAGAAAATTAAATGTCTAAAAAGTAATTTTCAGTAATCAATTCTAGTAAATTACTTTTTTTTTAAAGCCCTGAACAACCTATTGTCGATATTTTTTAAATTTGTTTAAAGATGAAAATACACAACAATTTGATATTGATAACCAAATTATAGTGACGCATTGTCAAATAATATAAGTGTAATATTAGTAAATTATGCGATTTCAAACAATCATTAGGCATAATTCATGTTTTATAAAACAATATCCGGAACATTTTTACACTTAATGAAATATAAGTCAGTATAGAGATTTTGATTTAGCATTAATATGCTATTTACATAAAAAACGAATGAATGTAATATAAATTAGAAGAGCAAACAAACATTTGTTGGGGTTGATTAGTTTTAGATTAGATACTTAAAACTATTGAGATGTTACGGGAGGAACATTAAAGTGTAAATCAGATTTTCAATAGCTTTTAGAGTTCTAGTTTTTTTAATCTAATCGTGACGGACAGACCGACCAACAGACAAAACGCACAAAAATAATCTTCTTTTATTCGGATGGGGGCACTAAACAAAAAATAAATAAAATCTGATTTTTTTTTAAAGTTTAAGGAATTGGTTTAGTACCTGATCATGTAGCGATGTTACGCTACTGCACGAAAATTGCTGCATAAAAAGTCCATTAAAAAAATGTGTGTGATATTTACATACAAAATGCATTATTAGCCTTTATAAACAAACAGAAATGTTTTCTTTTAATTTTAGCAGCTAGTTGACCAGAAAAAACATCTTTAACTATTATTTATATTTGTTGTAAACATTTCCTGTACATTTTTAAAATATATTTGACTTGGTGATACTGAAAATACACAAAAATCGTGCATCTTTGTTAGCATATTGTAACATTGCCTCCCTTACATTTACGTAATTGTTTTAGAATTGGTGTATTTTTATGAAAAAATCGCTTGCATAATTAATTTTATAAATAAAACGGTTTGCTTTTAGAAAACCAAAAGTAGCCGTTGCACCTAAACTTTTAAAGCCGCATTTAATGATGAAATAATATTTTTCATATCTCTTCTAGTTTTCGAGATCTGAGTGTGACAGACGGACAGACAGACAGACGGACATTTTGCACAAACCTAATAGCGGCTTTTTCCCCTTACGGGGGCCGCTAAAAATCGTAACTCCAGGTTTTGAACATGTTATCATCAGATTACAGTCAATCGCTTCAACGGTTCAGCCCGATGCAAAGCGAGATGCATTATAGAACTTAAGGCAAATATTTCATACACTTTGATGCTTGGCTCTGCACCACTCCGATGACGCGTTAAACAACTGTTGTAAAATGTTTCACATGTTTCGGATGTTCCTCCAGAGTTCAAGATAATTTACATCCTAGTCCAAACCTCCCGCAGGACGTCGGGGGATGGCAGCGGGCAGGGTATGAACCCGGGACCATCAACAAGTCCACTCGACAGTCCGGCGCGTACCGACCATGCAGCGCAAAGATATCACAGACACTTTATAAAAACTCGCGTTCATATAATAGTACTTACAGTTACATCTCTCTCTGAGTGTTTCCGTATGTTCAACACATCCGTTAGTCCAGTGAAATCACGTATATAGATCAATATATAATACACACAATGACTTTATAACAATTAGAAACGTATTGGAAGAGCAGAAATGAGAACAAAGGGACGTGGTGTATTAATAATCTAGTGGTTGCGTGATGAACCTAAACCTCCTTCCAACCACCAGCCCCAGCTGTTACAAGCAATGGTATAATTTGGCTCAACTGGGCTGCTTACATTGAGACACTGTTAAGTAGGAGAAATGGGGCTGAACAAAAAGTGAGCACTATACGATACGGGCCAGGCTGATACTTGCTGGAAAGAGCTATACGGCTGTGTTTTAGAACATAGCAAGGTTAATGGGTTTTTATTTGTCAAGGTTTTGTTTTCTTGTTGGTAACACGGTCACGGTAAACAATAATCACCTGTAAAAATAGATACATAAAAAGGGCTTGTTAACAAGAAGAAACCTATAACGAGGCCAAGAATAGCTAAGAGCTGACAAACTTAAAAACTCATGACTGAATCTTAAACAATTAGCAGTTAATTTTTTAAAATATTAATTCCTCTGCATCTTTTAAAAATAAGCTAATTTAGCACTTGGAGTCTGACTGACCTTTTATTCTTTGTAGTAGTAGATGTTGTTTTATCTAAAAATATGTTCATTTTTCCCCGTTTCTCAAAAGAGTCTGGAAGTCTTATCAAACAACTATTCTGTGTTCTTTCAAGAAGGCTGAGTTAATCTTTTATTGACCATTCCAATATCACAAAGAACAAGAATGGATACACTTAAAGAGTATCCCAGATAGCAGTCAAGTGCTACACTTGAATCACAGCTAGCATTTGAAGTGAAGAACTCATGCATAATATTAAGTATGAATTGTAGAATATGGATTTCCTTTTACAAACTACCATCTACTTTCTCTCTACTTCTTTCTTTCTACACCCTCTCTCTTTTTCTCTATCTCTTTCTCCCTCTCTCTCTCTCTCTCCCACTCTCTTTTTCTCTCTCTTTCTCCCTCTCTCATGCCTGCCCCTCTGTTATGGAGTGTGTGTTTGTGTGTGCGTGTTTCTTATGTAAACATGAGTATAACAGTGAACAGTCGTAATAGGTCTCAACACTGACCAGCGACGTTGCAACCTGTGGACAGTGGAGCTGGCTACATGGTAATGAGTTACTGGTCTTCACTGCCCACAGGTTGTGACGTTGCAGGTCAGTGTTCAGGCCTTCTGTGACGATTGGTCTCGGTATCACGATGGTGAGTTATTTGTTTTTATTAGCTGAACACAATCTGATGTAACAACGAGTAGTTATGTCGTAGTTGAGGTTATAACTAGAGGAGTGAGAGTGGAGACAGAAAGGACGCGTCCTGTTTAGAGTGAGTGCTATTTTGTTTCAGTTATCAGGATTTTACTTGAGTTTCTACATGCATCTCCATCAAACCATTGGCGTAGCTGGGGATTTGACATGATATCATTGACTTAATAAATATAAGTAAGTAAGTATTATTGAATAATACTGGTGTTTACAGGCGAGATCATGGACAAGTGATAAATCTCAATTCGTATCGGCTCACGTCGTTCTTTCTGTACAGTAAATGTATGTATAATATCATCTAGATCACTGATGCCTAACCTTACTCATCCTGCGGGCCATGTTAATTTCCAACACTCGTGTCGCGGGCCACATCAACGAAAAGATACATAAACGAAATGAAATTATTCGATGAAATTTGATTAGAAACCTGTGGATCTAGTAGGCCTACATGTGGTTTAGCAATCTTTTCCACAAGTAAAGATCCGTTCACTTTTCCTGGTAGATTCTCCATTCAGAAATATTAAAGGTCATGGTACCAATACATTCGATAAAAATGAAGGTAAAAATACATTCTTCAACACTTTGTGTCGACGTTTTGGCGGGCCGGTCGGCAGCACTTCGCGGGCCGGTACTGGCCCGCGGGTTGTATTTTGAGTATCACTTATCTAGATCAATGCTGTCTAGTCTTGTTGTCTCCACGTGAATAGCAAGATTACATTTCAATGGCGTAATATTTAATATTTTAATGTAAAACAAAAATTAGGACATTCATTTGGGGGACTCCCTCAAGTGGCGGCCCAAGGGGAACTTTCGAATTCGGACACCCCTCCCCCCGCCCTAGCTACGCTACTGCGTCAAATGTACAAATACACATAATAGGAACACACACACACACACACACAGCGAGGTCAGATCAACCTAATAAAACGTCAATGAGACACGGACAGGACACAGCATCTGCTGGAGTAGATAGATAACGGCCTCTACAGAATGCTAATCCTATCGTGACGATGACCAGCAGCCACGCCGTTAATTCTTGGCCTGGCACGGAATCAGTGATAAGCATCCCTCGTTCAGCTCGAAAGGGCTTTCTCATTAATAGTTCAAAGAACTGATATTTACTGTGGCCACATTCCTCTCGTGGAGGAATCGACACACACGGGGCTAGTTCAGGGAATGGTGTGGCTATCGGGACTGGTCAGTGTTCGCGATTATTTTATGGCGTTAACACACAATCGATTCGTAATGGTATCAGTCTAATTGGCAGAAAGATATATTCTATGTCTATATACAATTTCTCGATAACTTTGACTGCTCAACAGTGTGATATGGTCTGGACGTGGATATGTTTACTTGTTTTTTATTGTACGTTAAAGCATCATCCGAAAAAACAACTCGAAATAAAAAAGCCATTGACAGTGGACATTTTTCAACGTTCCGTACACTTTCATAATAATAATTACGATTGTATTTTGAAGAGATGTGTATTGTGTCCACAATCATCTGAAATTCACTGATTTTAGAGATGCCTACAAACTTATCCAACAAATGAAGCTACTCAGCGCTGAATATTTCTCGTACGTTTAATTCTAAGTAAATAATCCTAATTACAATTCACTTCAACAATGACTTCAAATAAAACATAGTAAGGCAGTGTTCCTCACATCCACGGGTGGCGACATAAGGCCTATGTGACCTATTTTTTTAAATTTTAAAATAGCTTTGGAGATTTTCCCTACAAACTAAACAATGTCAAGACACTAAATTGAATAAATAAAAAAGAAAAGAATTAAAATGTTAACACTATCAGTGGCTGGAAATGAATGTTCCAAAACAACTCGCTATTTAGAACAGTTTGTTTGTTGCCCATTTGTTTTGAAATACATTCAACGTCATACAGTGAAAGTCTACTACTTCGTCTATCGAGGATTTTCATACATGGCAGCGATCCAATAAAAAGCAAACTTTTTGGTGTCTCCGGTGTACAGAATAACGGAAGTGTCGCTGAGCTAGGTGTTTTTAAGCTAAATGAACATTTTCGTAGACATTTTAGTGCCTCAGAATCAAATTGTATAAGCACTTTCGTTGGTAGTTTTTATTTGACAACATTGTTGTTCATTTTAACGTCCTTCACATTGGCTAGTTGAAACTCTCCACTATTGAAAATCATTTTGTACTACAAACGGAATAGCTTGTAACATTGGACTCTGCACGGCTAAACAGTGCACTAAAACCTTTAAATAAAATTATATGTCTATGGTATTAACACTCATGATTAGGACCAGAACATAGTCATGTAGGCGGCCACTTTGACTACTGTATAAAAGACATTTCGCTTTCTGTTACAAAATTTAAACACAGAATTGTTTTCAGAAAGATGAAATAAAATAAACTCTGTTTATCACCATATCATGTACCAGGATATGTCATTACATGTTGTATTTCATAATTATGTTTATTTTAGTCATAATTTAGCTTAATACAAAATATTCGTTTGTCCTAAATGGTCCTGGGCATAATCTCTCGAACTATCGGAACTCCGCTGCATTAAATACAAATACAAACAATCACTCACGTCTTCTTTCAAGCAATAATTGAATATTGCCAAGTCACACAATGATGTAGCCTACGTCTCTTTAAAAGTAATAATCCACCATCTTTCAACGTACCCTTTTGCGTCTAGCTTGCTAAGCCAGTAACGCAACAGGTAGGAGGGTTCAGATAATCAGTCCTAGATCTGAGTGGTTTCCAGATCAGGCAGTTTGTCATCTCAAGTAGTGGGCCAGTATCAAGCTATCCAACTGCCTTTTACTTTCACTAACAATTTTAGAGACTTCGGGAGGAGGGGAGGGGGGAGTGTCCTTAAAATCAGAATCAGAGTCTTCAACGAGATTCAAACCCGAGACCTATTGTTTAGAATGTCATTCAGCCACCAGGCACGTGTGTCCTGTATAGAGTCAGAAACCATGACACGACCGCTTTTACAAGTCTAGGCACCAAACCACAGTCCTAATGTCTTCGCGAATACTGTGTCGAAGAAGAGCTAACATCTGGAGTAGATAGTTAAATACTTATGGTATGCATCACGCTATACCCATGATAGAGCCCTACCTTGTGTTTCACTCTACTGTCTTGCAGGAGGTTTGGGCCAGGACGCAACAGTCTTTAGTTCTGAAAGCACGCCTGAAACTAAACAATTACTTTATCTTGTGAGTACTCTAACAGTTTTACATTGACTTTACTCCCCGCTTTTCCAGAAGCAGTCTAAGTAGAGACTCGATCAAAAGCTCTCAAGAGACTTAAAGAGGAATTTTTGTCACAGTTTCTGTAAAGAGTAAGTTCCCTTTTAAGTCAATAACTCTTTTCAAAACGAGACAATAAGATTGATCAGTTTCAGTTCTTCGATGTGTACAAAGAACAAAATGAATGTCAGGAATCTACCTCCTCTAGATTATTTAATTTTTTATTTACCAAATGACATTCCACACAGCGACTATTTGAAGGGTCGCCTTAACTTTGTGTGTTGGAACTTAGAAAGTAGCCCTTTCATTAAAATATATTTTTAGTTTTACAGTTTAATTATACATATTTTAAAGTTTATAATTTCACAATTAGCTACTGTTTAATGATATTAATTAGACCCATCTTTAAGTCTACAGAAAAGAAACAGTGAAAGTATTTCATATGACTAAGCTGACCCAGTTATGACCTACATATTTTGCCACTCCCGTCGCAGACTAAGCCATTGTTTGCCCCGAAAGAGAGCGTCCATTTTAATTATCCACTGTCTCTAGAAACAAATAACCACAGCTCCATTTATTAGAATCAGTAAGGCAAATGGGAAAATAAATTAGTGTGTACTAATTCATACAATTAACTAACCTGGAAGATATCTAGAACTGATGTAGTTCAGATGAAGTGCATGTAGTAGGGCAGATCGATAATTGGTTGATTAGCACCTCACGATGATAGAGGAATTCATTTTTAATACAGGCTACCGACAATTGATTGTGTACAGATATACACCACTGCACTCATCCTCAATCTTCGGTATCGAAGACTTAAATAAAAAAGATTCGAACAGAAACTCCATGGCTAAGTTGTTATATATTCTTTATTGATTGGTTTGATAACAATAGTTCATATATTAAGCATTATACGTCTGAGAATCACAATACAACAAATTTCGGAACTGGATGATTCTATAAGTCTATAATGTAATCTCATAGGCTGACAACCATTATTTACACTCAATGTCATTCTGAACTGTTGAAAGAAAACAAACAAGTCTCGCACGTCTAGTCCATCACGGTCCCGCAAAGTAAAAAGTATGACAGTATTTCCTCAGATATCCTTGGGTACTTCCAGGAGAGTCAGGCTAGACAAATACACTGATCGGTCGCTGCCATTCTTGCTCATTATCACGTCTAGCGTATTTTGAAAGCAAGCACCCATCACCATCCGCGAGGGTCAGACACTTGTATTTGATGGACAGAAATAGCCACTGCGGACACTGGAACAGGACGGCCAGTCTTCTAATCGAATAGCGATGTTACCTCTCCCACCTCTTCCCCATTCTGTGACGTACTATTGGTCTCTCCTCTTTCAATCTTCTTTTCATTCGCGTTTCTAATTTTAGTTTCGCCTTAATCTTTTCGGATGAGTTTGAGACCTCTTCTTTGTCGGATGCTGAAACCTTGCACTGGCCACTGGAGTCAAAGAGCTATATCTATCGTCACTTTCCCTTGGTCATCCGCATCGATCCATTGCTCGTCTCTCTGTTGTGAGTGGATACCAAGTGGTCAATGAAGTCAGGATTGCTTTTATGACAAGTTGAAAGAAATGGATTAAATCAGTTGAAAAGGGGGAAAGAGTCATAGCGTGTGTAATGGGTGGGTGGGTAGGGGGTGTCGAAGGGAGAGCATTCAAGTTCAAAGTGTGAAGGAACGTGGTAAAGATTAAAACCCAAACAAAACAAAGCCGAGAAATGATTTCTCTGGTGAGTTACCGCACTTTGCTCTCGTTAGCAAAGGCTGTGTAGGAAAAGTTGTTAAAATGTGTCCCATTCGTTGATGCCTCTCTAACACAGGGCGCCTCTCAACGCCCTCATCGCTGTAAAGTAAAGTTTCCCCTTTCAGACCTTATGATCTAAGGTCATCTGTTTCTATGGCCAACTTTTTAAGAGCAGGGTGTCATGTGGCCAGCACAACGATCAACCTCCTTTACTTTCCCCAACTAAAGTCAGGTATCCATTAGAGTTAGGTGGAGTCAGGGACGCCATAAAAAAAAACAGAAAACTTGAAAATTCAGTCTTCACCTAGATTCAAACACAGCACCCCAGGTTCGATAGCTTAGCGCTTAACCACTTAGCCACCGCGCTCCCCCCCCCCCCCCAATCCTCATAACTGTACTAAAGGTATAGTGGAGGACCAAATAAAGATATTCTCGTGTTAAGGCCGCCACTGAGGCTCTTTTCTTTTTTCGAGTAGCCTTTTGCTACATTTGCACTCAGTGGAAGTCATCGGAAAGAAAGTTAGGAATAGCGTTTCGGTTCTGCTAGACATTCAAATTTGTTGGGTCGTCTTAGCCTCGATTCGGGATGAATAGTCATTAAAAAAGAAGAACTTTCAAGGCGGGGATGTAACTTCGTACTGAAACGCTATCGAGACGTATGGCTGACACAAAGAAACAAAACAAACAAAATAGTTAAATATAAAAAAAAATACTTAAAAAAAAAAAAAAACAATTTCGCTTACATTAAGTGAGATGGCATCAATTATTGGACCTCATTCACCAATCGTAAACAAAAAACATTTAGCCACGTGATTCTCTCTCCTCTATACAAATCACGATCTAATTTTAATCAACAAAGGTTGTTTTTTTCGTTGTTTTATCAATATTATCACGTGACCGTTTTTTTTTGGGGGGTGAATAAGGTCCATGAATTTCTCATAGATCTAGACAAACGGTTATAAACGTGTGCACTAAGAAATATCTTTTCTAAAGCTTATATCAACACTGTTCGGAATCTTGTACACGTCATTTATCCGACTTCCCGTTCTTGGATCTAGCCAGAACTTTGCAAAACTATTTATTAACGATGACATCACGTGAATCAATAAAAAAAAAAAAAAGAAAACCTCGAGATCAGCTTGTTAAAAGAACATAACGCGTTTAATCATTTCAATTACGAAGTGTCACATAGCAACCTGCTGCTTCTTTTTAACATTCATTGTGTTTTAAAATAAGCCTACGTTATTGTACGGTCGTATAAAACTTTCCTGCACGGGGCAGTACCAGGGAAACGAATGAGAGGCAGACATAGGAAGTGGTGAGAGGACAATGTGAAGGAATGGACGGGCCTGTCTATGGAGACGTGAATGCTTTCAAAAGGCAGTTGTCTGAGACGCGGAGAAAGACTTAATAAAGAACTCGGCGATGCAGTGTACTAGATGAAGCCGAGAGGACAGGAAAGAGCTGGGAACACATTAAAAAACTAGCAAGAGACCGTGGAGAGTGGCGTGTTTTTGCTGAGGCCCTATGCTCCATGAGGAACGCAAAGGAAAGATGATGATGATGATGAAAAGGAAGAGAGAAAGACGAATCATGGGTTATGCCCCATAGGTCCAAAAGACTAAATGACAGGCGAGTGTGAATTTCTAAATAGCCCTAGAGGGCTATTTGGGCTATTTGTAGAAGTTAAAAAGTCATCACCTATTACTATATATACTATATATACCTATTACTGGCTATTACTATATATGCATGTTTTTCGTATCACCTATTACTAGTATTATTAAATGTCTTCACCTATTATACTAGACTGATTCTTACAATGTTATATTTCTTTAAAAATGTATTCTTAAATTCCAACTTGCAGTCATGTGATTCTCTGATTCGAAATTTAAATTTCGTTTAAATATTTCACCAGAGTTTATCAAAACAAGTCTTCTCTAGATTTAACTATAACTTAATTACTTAACTCTTTCTGTCCTAAATGACGATACCAGCGTTGATTTGACCTCATTAAATTAAATTAATGTTTAATTTTATAAACTTTATATATTATATTATATTAAAAGAGCATGCATTCCCCTTTAATTCTATACCAAATAAAACATTTTCTAATAACAAACAACAAAGCTATTGAAGCCCAATCATAACAGGGTAGTGAAATAGTAATGAGCAAAATGAAGAATTCAGTCGAAACGTGGAAAAATAATTACGGAGAGAACGAGTTAAAGAATAAGAAATACAATTCTCAGGACTTATACTTATTCCCTGTACTAATAGAGTCTTAAATAGTCTGCAAGGTACCAAAGACGTTCATCTATAAATAAAAAGAGCATATTGGTCATCCACTGCACATCCCCAAAACAGCACCCGTTGTCGTGTAACTCTCTTGATGCTAAAGTTAGAAATAGAAAGGGGATGCTAATATAACACAAAAACTCCCTCACTTCAAAAATTCATTGCGCATGCCCTAAAAACCCAACAAAATTCTCCCCGACAAGGTGTCGTAAAACATGATGCAACACTTCCCGTCTGCTCATGTTTCTCGTTACATATTAGAAACTATTTATTATCCACCCCCCCCCTTTCTCTCTCTCTCCCAAGAGATTTGCTGTGTTTTTTCCCCCAGCATTCACGCCAGAATCAATTATCTACACCGATGACTCATGCATTGTAAATCGCTGCTCCAAAATATCTGGCAAAAAAATGTCGTTCTTAGTCAAAAAACATGAGAGAAGCTTCACACTTTATCAGTTTCCCTATCAACTTAGTTTGATCTTCACTATAAAGAAGAAACAGAGAGAGAAACAACATAACCTACGCATGTGCTATCTGTGAAGAAACCATGTACACACTATAAATACAAATGTGAAATGCTGCAACAATGAATAGCGCACAAAATGTATTCATATAAAGGCGCCAAAACGTAGTCTAGTCTCTAACGAGACTGTCGCTCAGAATTTTAGTTTGGAGGAGGATTGAGGAAGAGTTTAAAGAATCGTCCAGTATAGCTGCTGGGTTGTCGAGTTAGAGGGTAGGAAGTTCGTGCCCCTGGTCAGAACTGTTCATTATATCCACATCTTGAATTAATCACTTTCTCTTTAAAGTAGATTGTAATTAGAGATGCCATTATATGTGTAACGTGTAGGAGTAAGGTACGCGACATTTTGGCTCTGGCCGTTTTGACGCTGTCCGTTTTCACGCTGGCCGTTTCGACGGTGGCTGTAACGATAATACGTAGAGCCTACAATACATGTTCGCCTTAGTATACGTTCCCCCCCTACTCCCCGGAAAAAAACAAATTTAATAAAATAAAACAATTTGCAAACACTGGTATGTTAAATGTTGTACATGTTTCGGGTGTTCCTTCAGGGTTGAAGACATTCTACATCCTAGTCCAAACCTCCCTAGACGACGGGGGAGGGAAGAGAGCAGGGTATGAACCCGGGACCATAGAGACGACCAAACGACAGTCCAGTGCGCATGCCGCACTACCAATTCAGATTCCTACCCGATACCACAAAATTGACTTTCTAAATTTTCTATCAACTTGAATTATAGGTGAGGTTAGCAAAACGTACAGGCTGACATTCATCTTTAAATATATTTTTTTTAATTACGTCTGTATGTATCTGTCTACATCTATCTTTGCCGGGATAATTGTATCGTTTTTTTCTATCATTGTTTCATTTTTTGTAATTTGCATAATAAGTTTAACAATTATTTTTGAACACTGAGACGTCAAGAACTAAATTAGATGTTAATGTCTTTTAAACCGTAATAAACTTAAGTTCTGATTTAAATATTTTGAAATTGGCTATTCCTACGGTATTTAGTGACTGCTGATGTAAAGGTCCACTGGACCTGTTTCACCAATTGTAAACAAACAACATTTAGCCACGTGATAATATTGATAAAACAATGAAAAAAACTGTCACGTGACATCCTGTGTGTATTACGTAATTTGTATAGAAGAGATAGAGAACCACGTGGCTAAATGTTGTTTGTTTACAATTGGTGAATGAGGACCATCGTGCTTATAAAATGTTTGCTATGTTATTTACTTATTTGTAAAAAGTAGAATATTTAGTATAGTTCCGTGGTTAAACCATGGTTGAACACAAAAAAGTTTTTTTTTTTTTTTTTTTTTTTTTTGCAAAAACGGAAATAAACAAGAATAGTATAATTTTTTTTTATCAAAGCCTATCTAATAATACTGCAGGAATAAGCTCCTTTTTCTAAAAAAAAATGTATTAGTTACCCACTAATTTATTAATTAATTTTTTTAAATGCATGTATCATCGACTATGAATAAATTAGGCACAAATTTCAACTCGATTTGAGAATGGAAAGTGGGATAAACCCGCGTACAAAACGTAATAAGGGAAATAAGGCACATTTCTCATTAAGTAGCATTTATTTCCGTTTTTATCATACAAAAAAATAATTATCAATAATTAATTAGTTAATTGGTTAGTTGTTGTTTTTTTTTTCATTATTGATCCGTATTTTGTTCGGTACAACTAATAATCTCTATATATTATTCTCTACTTCTCCCAACAGTTGAAACGAGAAGAAGTAAAGGAAAGATCACTCTCTTATTTCTGCGGATAGTCCACGAGAAAACAAGAGGGGATGGGGAACACGTGGGTATTCACACGTCGCTACGAATGACTGCACGCTGGACTGTCAAACCCTGCCCGCTCCCGTTCCCCCTTCATATTGCGGGGGATTTGGACTAAAAAGTAAACTATCTTCAACTCTGAAGGAAAATCCGAACTATGTAATACAAACACACATTTTACAAACACTAAATAGCAGGGCCAGACTTAAGCATTGTGGGGCCCTATTCGAAACGGATTTCGCGGGGCCAAGTTTGGGTAGGGAAGCGGACAATAAGTGAAATTTAAGAGTTTGTATTAGAAAATAAATTTGTCTATGCATTTTATTCATTCTTTACTACGTACAAGTAATAATTCTGTTTCCTTCATAGATCCGCTCAATAGCAAGAATTACCAAATGTTTCAATCTGTCTTGGAGAATTGTTGACCTCAAGTAATTCTATCACCTGGTGCATAATGTCGTTTTTATCTATCGCGCGTAGGATTGATGTTTTCCATATTGAACGACACCCCAAAATGACATTTTTTTTCTATATATTTCCGTATATTTTAAGGACTTTTTCGTATATTTTGCAATTTCGGGAGATTTCCAGAAGCTAGTGGTAAATCGACAGAAGAGCGCGGGAAATCTGCTTTAAGTTATAAAATGGTTTAATTTAATAATTCCTATAAAAGTGCGGGTCCTTTGAAAGTGGTGGCACACTACGATCGCATAGGTTGCGGTGGACTTAGACCGGCCATGCAAAATAGCGGCGTATGCTACTTGTGTAAAGTTTCAGCTTGATCCGAGAAATGAGAGATATGACGTGTACAAAAATTGTATCAGACAGACCCACAGACAGACAGAGTTGATATAAGCTTTGTAGCTTTGTACAAATCTCGATTAATAAAAAGAAAACGGATTTTCCCAAAATAACTATGAATGGTCGTAGCGAGGAGTAGGTTTGGGCTTGACAAACAAAATAGTGATATTAATAAACACACCAAATCAGGATTATTGATTTGACATTATTCACGTGACCACGCAAGAGCACAGTTTTTGTAATCAATAAAACAATAAAAACAATACGAGCCAACAAAAGATAAATAAAATACACAGCTTGTAAGATTGATGTAGAACTGTCTCTGGACCAGACACATTATAGAACTAGCAATGTCCCGTCCATTTGATGCTGTCCTCACAAACTGAACGAGGGAACAGGTGTTGGTCATGTGTTATTGAATATGCAATGATGAATGAAAAAAAAACACAAGAAAAATGATGGAGAAATGGAGAAAAAGTGTGCATGATTGAAAGAAAGAAAAAACAAGATGACATACGTCATTGATACACAATATAACTTTTCAGTCAAAGATTCACAAAAGTACACTTAACATGAAGCTTAAAACTTATTGACTGACCTCGCTTATGGTCTTTCCTCTAAAATAAGCTTCTCTAACAGACAAAGAAGAACCGGAACTTTATTTTAATGTCCTTGGCTAATTTTAATTTTATTGGAAAATTACTGTTGTTTCTCGTGACTTTATTGTCGCAACTCTGCTATGCGCACCTTCCACAACAGTGCCGAGACTCATCGCGGTGAAAACACAGAGAAAACATAAGGACTACAGCGAGCCATTGAAAGGAAGCGTTGGTTCCTCTTTGCCAAGCAATAAGAACTACAGCGAGCAGTTGAAAGGAAGCGTTGGTTCCTCTTTGCCAAGCAATAAGGACTACAGCGAGCAGTTGAAAGGAAGCGTTGGTTCCTCTTTGCCAAGCAATAAGAACTACAGCGAGCAGTTGAAAGGAAGCGTTGGTTCCTATTTGCCAAGCAATAAGGACTACAGCGAGCAGTTGAAAGGAAGCGTTGGTTCCTCTTTGCCAAGCAATAAGGACTACAGCGAGCAGTTGAAAGGAAGCGTTGGTTCCTCTTTGCCAAGCAATAAGAACTACAGCGAGCTATTAAAAGGAAGCGTTGGTTCCTCTTCGCCAAGCAGTAAGGTCTACATCGAGCAGTTGAAAGGAAGCGTTGGTTCCTCTCCGCCAAGCAATAAGGACTACATCGAGCAATTAAAGGGAAGCGTTGGTTCCTCACCGCCAAGCAATAAGAACTACAGTGAGCAATTAAAAGGAAGCGTTGGTTCCTCACCGCCAAGCAATAAGAACTACAGCGAGCAATTAAAAGGAAGCGTTGGTTCCTCACCGCCAAGCAGTAAGGACTACAACCAGCAGTTGAAAGGAAGCGTTGGTTCCTGTTTGCCAAGAAGTAAGGACTACAGCAAGCATTTAAAAGGAAGCGTTAGTTCCCCTCCGCCAAGCAGTAAGGACTACAGCGAGCAGTTGACAGGAAGCATTGGTTCCTCTCTGTCCTTGAGTCCACCCAACTCTAGCCTGACTTTAGTTTATTGAAAGTAAATCGGTTGGCAGTATTGCTGGCCACATGACACCCTGCTCTTTAACAGTTGGCCTAAGAAACAGATTATCTTAACATTATCTGCCCCATAGATCGCAAGGTCTCAAAGGGAACCGTTTCTGTAGACGCCCAGGACGCTGATATGTGATAGCACTTTTCTTGGGGCAACTTTACAGTGTTAAAGGATTTGTTTCTCTTAGCAGTAGATATATGTATACGTGTGAGCTAGATGTGACGATATATTTTGAGAGCTGGATGACAACGATGTTACAATGAGATTGTGTTGATCAGATACTGTGTTTCTGATGTTATAATTTCTCATCGATCTTTCCTTTCCTTTAAAACATTACTAAGCACTCAAACACTCTCCTGATGCCGGAGATACAGATGTAAACTTTTAATTCAAAACTGAGATCCTTCAACAATAAATACAAAGCTTTTATTTTGGAACTAGGAATCACTTGCAATGTCTTGCATATACAAAATACGATCTAATTCAACACATTTACTACCGTCGTTCAAGCTTACAAACTATTCATCAGACATTCATCCTCTTTAAATACTTTTACCATCTACGTTCTCCCGCCTTTTTGGACCAACCAAATCTTCTTTCGCGCGCTTTGAATTTCTCAACCGCTGCTTTTACGACTCTCTCGCTTTTTGATGTTATGCTTGTCATAGATGTACAACACTATTAGACTCCCAACGCTATTAATTAAGGACTGTGGTCACAACTAGTCCCTAATTGGAACCCTGAACTCTGCCGTCTATTGAAAAGTCTGTAATGTAGTAATCCAAATGAGTAGGCTAAACCATACCCCACACACAGCTGCTATAAGGGTAAGTCAATCAATAGGTTTTAGAGCTGTATCATTAATAAGTATCGGAGTCAGCTTGTGTGACACTGGGTTGGAGGCGAGGCCGATTATGGCGACCTTTTTAATTATACAGCGTGCTTCAATTTTTAGTCATAATAATGAAATGCACAGAAACTATGTGAAAGTCGCTAAATTGACCACCATTATTGCCAGCCAACTGAATAATAAAAATGAACATATGCATATATATATAAAGGCCTATTTCTTTTTTTATAAGACTTCATCTATCAACAGTTCTTTTATACTGTAGGCCTACACTAGATACACTAAGTTATTTTGCCAGTTGTAGCTTATCTGCTACAGTTTGTTGTTTATCTGTTATTTGTTTGTTGTTTATCTGCTGTTATTTATTGTTTATCTACTATAGTTTGTAGTTTATCCGACATAGCTTGTAGTTTATCAGTCATAAGTTATAAATTGAGATCTAATTATATATAAAACCGCTGCAGAGGACAGACGTAGCCGGCGAAAAGAAAAGAGGGTGATAGCTCTAGATGAAGATTTTGAAATTGTTCAAGATTTATAACTGCCATAGCATTAAGCTAGGCATGAGGGGCTGAGATAAAGAATTTAGACTCCCAGTGGTCTCCCCATGTATTGACAAGGGGCTGACACCCAACAGTACTTGCTAAGTAAGAAACACGTAGAAAGTGTGGGCTATTTCAGTCATTACAACACTGGTTTCAAGGGGTTGGCCAGAGACCAGTAGGACGACTTCACCACGGACACGCTTAAGACTTTCACTTTGACCTGCAGCAGTAGACATCGAAGTGACACCAGAAAGGCGCGGATAGAACTTCATTCCTCTACTTTCCTACAGGGTTTGTTAGCGCTGAAAAAAATGTCTAAACTTCGGTTTACAATAAATTCATTTCCTTTTTTTTTTAATATAACATAATATTTTAAAGATTATTTTTTTTTATTTCTTAGGACTTCTTGCTTGCAATTACAAATTTAAACAATATTGAGTCACTATAGTTCATTATATTTGTAAGTGTGCGACATAGACATAAATAAATATAGACTGGCCGATTAAAGAGTTTTATGAAACGAAAATGTGTGACTTGCAATTTTGTGTACTTTATTTGTGACAGGTGGGGAAATGTGACGTGTGTTTGTCTAGGGGATGATTATTTTTAAAGCTATCACACACCAACCTATCAGCATATGAATTGGGAGCAGGCACGCAACGAGACAAGAAATGAAAGATAGATACAAAAGTTAAAATAAAAGAATATTTATTTACATAAATATACATATAAGAATAAAAAGGGGGAGGGTTTGCATCTATCTCTAAATAATACTAGGTTTAATCATCACTCTTGCACCTAATAAGAGAGTATGTCACTTTGTCCTCTGACTTAGCTGGTTTCCTGTTGATGTCGCAGCTGGCTGTGTCCTGGCTTGAGGTTCTGCAGCTGGAGGTGGCGCTCTAGCGGAAAGAGGGACGCCGGTGATATAGTTCTTGTGGAGTCTCAATCCCAAGTCCTAATATCTGTAGTGGGCACAGTAGGGTGGGTGGCCGGCTACCGTGGGCACAAGGTTACTGCGGGCAGAGCTGATCTGCCGTGGGCAGCGTAATGACAGGATAAGTCCAGTGAGTTGCAGAGGGTTTGGCGTAGCTATGACGTCTCACACAGATCTGGGTCTATAGGGACGTCGCACCTAATAAGTTGATAGGTGGGCTGTCGAATAGGCGAGCAAGGCCGATAGCGCCAAGTAGTAGAGTTGAGTAGCGTCGGGGAGTAGACACTAAACAGCAAATGGCAAATAGTTGAGTAGTGTCGAGTAGACACTAAGCGGCAAATAGGCAGATCCCAGTAGGAAAGTGCAGTGCTGAATAGCACTCAGCACATAAATAGGCAGTAGGTGATTCTCGATAGCAAATAAATAGGCAGACACCTGAGGGAGGCTGCGGATAAATAAAGACAAGTTAGGACATGTCTCTCATGCATCTTATCGATGCCCTCGACTGAGGTGCATTCGTCAGATTGGTAAAATTGCTTTAGAGCACAATGGGGAGATGATGACAAATGGGATTTGGAAAATAGATGGCAGATAGTAGCAATATAGGAATGTACATAAAAGGGGAAATAATAATATAAAAATGTACTGAAAGGGGAAATAATAATCTCAAATAAACAAAACAGGTGAATAGAGAAAGAAAGGGGGGGGGGGGGGAATTGGGCGGGGGTCGCGACCAAGACGGTTTGTTTACATATGACCGTGGGTAGAGAACAATGGAGCGCGCTTGAATGGAGAGGGTGTCCGTTCAAGCGGCGCAACTCTCATTAGAGTGAAATGACTACAGGGGAGATAATTCAATATAGGGGAGATAACTCATAACTCTTATCTGGACGCAGTATTAGTGCGCTAGTAAGATTATCAAGGCGGCCAGCCGAGATAAAGGAAATAAAATAAGATGTACAAATATATACATGGTTGCATCAACGATCAATTGAGCAACGTAGCATTAATAGATTAATGCAATACATAAATAATTACATAGGGCATGTTTATGTTTTCTACTTACGCCAGTGAGAAATACACAATGCACTAATTAAATATAAATGAACTAAGCAAAATACACATGATAATATCCAGTGGAAATAGCACAAAAGTAATTAAGATGGAACTTGCGATTAAGTTCGGCTTACCACCAGGTATTCCTCTAGGAGAAAGAATGTATGAAGTAGTCCAGACTCGATAGCTCAACGACAATGAGAAATAAGAGGGTCTGATTTGATTTGGATCTACTTTATATAGGCCTGGAAAAGGCGGGCGGAAACAGGAAGTGTCCTAGGCTAAGAATTATCTTACACGTGGGTGAATTTGACTCGAGGTGGGAGTCGCACCTTGGAATATCACGCGGTGTGTTGACCAGAGTAATCTCTTAGATCAAAGAGAGACGTGGGAGAAGGGGTGGGGGAGTGACTTGCATTCCACACAAGGTGGTGTCGTCTGCGCCCGTCAGACATCCGGCCGGTACGATCAAAGAGAACGTGTCTATCTTTGCCCCGGTCAAGGGAAGATAAGTCGAGAGACGCGGCCTAGCTATCTCCAATGTGGTCAACTAAGTCTAGCCTGGAGCGGAAAAGGTGGTGCGGGTGTAGAATTTAGGGGTAGGATGGGGAAATAATTAAAATAAAATAAATAAATAATGAAAAATAATAATTAATGCTGTGATAAATTTGAGTGACTCTGACAGCGAGATTTTGACTTGTCACATTATTATACAGCATTTATGAGCAGTATAAAAGTTAAGTATTCATATATATTTCAGCCATAACCTATATATATTGTAAATAAGGAGGCAGTGTAGATTTGTTTAATCACTTAGAATGAAGATCATGCAATTTTTCATAATTCGAAAATCCGAATACAATAGATGTACATATTTTCAAGTTACATGAAGTTAATTCCTTCGGCCAGTCTATATTTATTTATGTCTATGGTATGCGATGATTGTTGGTAGGTTTTGCTCACGTGACAACAACTAAATAGACTTTGTTTTCGAATAAGTGTAGGTCCAAAGACATTATCGGAATCCATTACAGTCCCAAAGTTTTAGCCTCAAAACTTTTTCTCCTCTTGCCCTTTCTTCTTACGTATTTCACTTTTCTCTGCGTCTTGAACTTGATAAGACAAGATTACACTATATGAAAATATCCACTAATTTCACCAATTCTTAAATCCCTTTAATTAAGTCCTCATATGTCATATGAAGATTAATTCATACACATGCTTGGACTAGAACTAGATTATTATTTATCCTATAAAAAAAAAGAACAAAAGGCATGTTCCGTCCGTCATAATTTACGCTTACCTACGAAATGTTAAATCCAATCCATTAGTACTGGGGATAGATACAAGTCCAGCAAGGCTTAAGAATCTATTTGAAATAGTTATATTTATACACAGTCACTATAGTGAGCAGATGGCAGGCTAATTTAAATCACTTCACACAAGCCAGATGTATAATGTTTGATCACTTAGATCTACATGTTTAAATCGCTCCAAGTGAAAAGCAAATAAATAACAAAACCTTGAGGGTAAGTGAAACCTGTGAGCCGTGCCCATCAAGTGTAGCTGGTGTAATTGACTCCTGTGAGCCGTGCCCATCAAGTGTAGCTGGTGTAATTGACTCCTGTGAGCCGTGCCCAACAAGTGTAGCTGGTGTAATTGACTCCTGTGAGCCGTGCCCATCAAGTGTAGCTGGTGTAATTGACTCCTGTGAGCCGTGCCCAACAAGTGTAGCTGGTGTAATTGACTCCTGTGAGCCGTGCCCAACAAGTGTAGCTGGTGTAATTGACTCCTGTGAGCCGTGCCCAACAAGTGTAGCTGGTGTAATTGACTCCTGTGAGCCGTGCCCATCAAGTGTAGCTGGTGTAATTGACTCCTGTGAGCCGTGCCCATCAAGTGTTATAAACAAAAAAAAAGAAATCAGAAAAACAAACCTTTGACATGAACAAAAAAAAAGTCAAAACAAACAGACGTGGGTCGCCAACAGTTGTTTTTTTTTCTAGTGATAGTTTGTATTGATCTGCTTCTCGGTGTTGGCTAAGAAAGTACTAACTGGTTCAATGAGACACCACATTGCCAAGAAGGGCGCAGCAGGGTTGGGTTTCTTTTTCGACTTTGTCTGTTGACCTGGGATTTAAAAACAAAAAAAGCAAATGGACAGTGTTGTCAAGCTACAGGAGTTATAGAGCCTTTTTTAAGTCAAGATATATATCAGTATCTTAGGGGCCCTAATCTATAGTTTTTGTTAAATATAGGTAAATCCGGCCATGAGTGTTGTCCCCAAAGATATGTAAAATAAATTTAGTCATAGGCCATACAAATCAATTGCATTCTAGTATAGACTAGAACTAAAATAGACATTGTAATATCTTTAATCTATAAGGTCAATTAGTGGTGGACGTCCTAGTCTCCACATATAATGATTCGTGTAGGGGGAAATGAGACAGGTCATCTTGAATTGTAGGGTGAAATGAGACAGGTCATCTTGAATTGTAGGGTGAAATGAGACAGGTCATCTTGAATTGTAGGATGAAATGAGACAGGTCATCTTGAATTGTAGGGTGAAATGAAACAGGTCATCTTGAATTGTAGGGTGAAATGAGACAGGTCATCTTGAATTGTAGGATGAAATGAGACAGGTCATCTTGAATTGTAGGGTGAAATGAGACAGGTCATCTTGAATTGTAGGGTGAAATGAGACAGGTCATCTTGAATTGTAGGGTGAAATGAGACAGATCATCTTGAATTGTAGGGTGAAATGAGAAAGGTCATCTTGAATTGTAGGGTGAAATGAGACAGGCCATCTTGAATTGTAGGGTGAAATGAAACAGGTCATCTTGAATTGTAGGGTGAAATGAAACAGGTCATCTTGAATTGTAGGGTGAAATGAGACAGGTCATCTTGAATTGTAGGGTGAAATGAAACAGGTCATCTTGAATTGTAGGGTGAAATGAGACAGGTCATCTTGAATTGTAGGGTGAAATGAGACAGGCCATCTTGAATTGTAGGGTGAAATGAAACAGGTCATCTTGAATTGTAGGGTGAAATGAAACAGGTCATCTTGAATTGTAGGGTGAAATGAGACAGATCATCTTGAATTGTAGGGTGAAATGAGAAAGGTCATCTTGAATTGTAGGTTAAATGAGACAGGCCATCTTGAATTGTAGGGTGAAATGAGACAGGTCATCTTGAATTGTAGGGTGAAATAAGACAGGCCATCTTGAATTGTAGGGTGAAATGAGACAGGCCATCTTGAATTGTAGGGTGAAATGAGATAGGCCATCTTGAATTGTAGGGTGAAATGAGATAGGCCATCTTGAATTGTAGGGTGAAATGAGACAGGCCATCTTGAATTGTAGGGTGAAATGAAACAGGTCATCTTGAATTGTAGGGTGAAATGAGAAGGTCATCTTGAATTGTAGGGTGAAATGAGAAAGGTCATCTTGAATTGTAGGGTGAAATGAGACAGGTCATCTTGAATTGTAGGGTGAAATGAGACAGGTCATCTTGAATTGTAGGGTGAAATGAGACAGGTCATCTTGAATTGTAGGGTGAAATGAAACAGGTCATCTTGAATTGTAGGGTGAAATGAAACAGGTCATCTTGAATTGTAGGGTGAAATGAGACAGGCCATCTTGAATTGTAGGGTGAAATGAGACAGGTCATCTTGAATAGCAGGCTGAAATGAGACAGGTCATCTTGAATAGCAGGCTGAATTGAGACAGGTCATCTTGAATTGTAGGGTGAAATGAGACAGGTCATCTTGAATAGCAGGCTGAAATGAGACAGGTCATCTTGAATAGCAGGCTGAAATGAGACAGGTCATCTTAAATAGCAGGCTGAAATGAGACTGGTCATCTTGAATTGTAGGGTTTTATGGCACAGGTCATCTTGAATAGCAGGCTGAAATGAGACAGGTCATCTTGAATTGTAGGGTGAAATGAGACAGGTCATCTTGAATTGTAGGGTGAAATGAGACAGGTCATCTTGAATTGTAGGGTGAAATGAAACAGGTCATCTTGAATTGTAGGGTGAAATGAGAAGGTCATCTTGAATTGTAGGGTGAAATGAGAAAGGTCATCTTGAATTGTAGGGTGAAATGAGACAGGTCATCTTGAATTGTAGGGTGAAATGAGACAGGTCATCTTGAATTGTAGGGTGAAATGAGACAGGTCATCTTGAATTGTAGGGTGAAATGAAACAGGTCATCTTGAATTGTAGGGTGAAATGAAACAGGTCATCTTGAATTGTAGGGTGAAATGAGACAGGCCATCTTGAATTGTAGGGTGAAATGAGACAGGTCATCTTGAATAGCAGGCTGAAATGAGACAGGTCATCTTGAATAGCAGGCTGAAATGAGACAGGTCATCTTGAATTGTAGGGTGAAATGAGACAGGTCATCTTGAATAGCAGGCTGAAATGAGACAGGTCATCTTGAATAGCAGGCTGAAATGAGACAGGTCATCTTAAATAGCAGGCTGAAATGAGACTGGTCATCTTGAATTGTAGGGTTTTATGGCACAGGTCATCTTGAATAGCAGGCTGAAATGAGACAGGTCATCTTGAATTGTAGGGTGAAATGAGACAGGTCATCTTGAATTGTAGGGTGAAATGAGACAGGTCATCTTGAATTGTAGGGTGAAATGAGACAGGTCATCTTGAATTGTAGGGTGAAATGAGAAAGGTCATCTTGAATAGTAGGGTGAAATGAGACAGGCCATCTTGAATTGTAGGGTGAAATGAAACAGGTCATCTTGAATTGTAGGGTGAAATGAAACAGGTCATCTTGAATTGTAGGGTGAAATGAGACAGGCCATCTTGAATTGTAGGGTGAAATGAAACAGGTCATCTTGAATTGTAGGGTGAAATGAAACAGGTCATCTTGAATTGTAGGGTGAAATGAGACAGGTCATCTTGAATTGTAGGGTGAAATGAGACAGGCCATCTTGAATTGTAGGGTGAAATGAGACAGGCCATCTTGAATTGTAGGGTGAAATGAGACAGGTCATCTTGAATAGCAGGCTGAAATGAGACAGGTCATCTTGAATAGCAGGCTGAAATGAGACACGTCATCTTGAATAGCAGGCTGAAATGAGACAGGTCATCTTGAATTGTAGGGTGGTATGGCACAGGTCATCTTGAATAGCAGGCTGAAATAAGACTGGTCATCTTGAATTGTAGGGTGGTATGGCACAGGTCATCTTGAATAGCACGCTGAAATGAGACAGGTCATCCAGCATGTTATCATCTATGAGGATGGAGAGTGGTGCTTAATCAGGTGGTCCCTAATATTACTTTTCTTGGTGCTAATGGTTAGGCCATACTCTTAACAAGCCTGAGAGAAGCGGGACATGAGTGACTGAAGCTCCTCTTGTGAGTGGGCGTCGTCCGCGAATCTCTTACTAGGGAGGTTCTGATTTTAGTTGATCACTTGCAACGATCAAAATCTGTGGATCTAGTTGTAGTGGAAAGCAAAGAAACAACAAAACCTTGAGGGTAATTGAAATGAAGTTTTCATTATTTGTTTATTTTTTGTGTTTGACTAATGTTTCATTTATTTGTTAATGTTTGCCTTCCAAACATGCAGAACTTTTTTTTTTCTACAGACTAATCTATATCTATAGGTCTGTGCTCCACACAAGTATACTATCCTTAGCGAAAAGCTAGTGTCATAGTAGATTATTTCCCCTGAATCATACGTACCCAAAACAAAGTAGAACGTCGTCTGCAAAGTTTGCTAGGGAGCAGACAGTAGAGCCTATTTCTAGGATAGTACTAACACTTGTTTAGAGTAACGAGCTAGTGGTCTCCACTGGTGCCTCGTGAAGCTAGTGCATATGTCCACAGTTCACTGTCAAGTTAACTCAGAGGCCGCACAGTCTGTGACATATATTCTCTCTGCAACTTCTCAGGTGACTATACACCTCGATCAGTGAGCATCAAAGATAAATCTCCAGTCAATCATTGTGCATCAGAAGTAAATCTAACTAATTGTGCATCAGAGATAAATCTCTCACTCCATCAATCATTGTGCTGAACTGAAACCCAATCCTCTCTCTGACTGTGTTGCATCCCTTCAGGTCTTCAACTCAAGGCCACATACCTTGCTGATTGCTTGGCTAGGGGATTAAACCAGCTGTTGGGCCTTGTGTCACAACCATCCCTTCAGGTCTTCAACTCAAGGCCACATGCCTTGCTGATTGCTTGGCTAGGGGATTAAACCAGCTGTTGGCCCTTGTGTCACAACCATCACTTCAGGTCTTCAACTCAAGGCCACATACCTTGCTGATTGCTTGGCTAGGGGATTAAACCAGCTGTTGGCCCTTGTGTCACAACCATCACTTCAGGTCTTCAACTCAAGGCCACATGCCTTGCTGATTGCTTGGCTAGGGGATTAAACCAGCTGTTGGCCCTTGTGTCACAACCATCACTTCAGGTCTTCAACTCAAGGCCACATGCCTTGCTGATTGCTTGGCTAGGGGATTAAACCAGCGGTTGGGCCTTGTGTCACAACCATCACTTCAGGTCTTCAACTCAAGGCCACATGCCTTGCTGATTGCTTGGCTAGGGGATTAAACCAGCTGTTGGCCCTTGTGTCACAACCATCACTTCAGGTCTTCAACTCAAGGCCACATGCCTTGCTGATTGCTTGGCTAGGGGATTAAACCAGCTGTTGGCCCTTGTGTCACAACCATCACTTCATCAGACTAGTTTAAGTTCCCTCATTGAACTGGTTACACTGATGTTCATTATTGACTCCTAAGATAATAGTGTAGAATATCTATCTAATAAATCAATCTATAAACATATCTAGTAAAAGATTGAAAACTAAACAACTCTAGAATTGAATGGAAAGGAATTTAATGCAGAAGCACACCAAATCAATGAAAAAGGTTGGAGAGCTCTATGTACATCAGTCAGAACACACAAAATGAACTATACACAACAGTCAAAGGGAAAAATAAAAGCAAACTACCAAATCTAGAAATAAAGCTCCATTATTTCAGTGATAAAAAAACATGTTTCATTAGAACACAAGGTATGGAACCCCGAGACAGTCTACTTGGCATAGTTAGCACTCTTTAGAAAAACATTCAACAAAATGACTTGGTTCTCAGTCACATGAAATGACTTCTGATATTTTGTTTCTAACTTATTTTGGTATAAAAAAAATAAAAAAAATTTTGAAATGTGTAAAACAAGTAGATTGTTGTTCTGAATAAAAAAATATAAAAGGGATGGCTATGGTCTCCAGTCATTGTCTCCTATTGGCTATTTTAGATTTTAAAAAAACTGGGTTATCTCCAATTATGATGAAAATAAAAGAAAGTGTCAACTGGGAATAATATTGAGGAATGATTTTAATGCAATGATTTCAATAAATATTGATAAAAACTGTTACATGCAAACCCACAAGAACAGTTCATCTGTTTATCTTGCCCCATTGTACTAAAAGGATAGTTTTGCTGATTGATACAAGCTACAGACTATACTGCAAGATACCAATAAGGGCTGACATTTTTTTGGCTTTGTTCCAGAAATATACAAAATAATAAGATATACATAGTAATATATATATAAAAAAAAGGTTACTGGTAAGATATCCTATACAAAGGTTAAATGAACACACTTGAAATACAGGCCCTGATCAATGAAAACATTACACTTCTAAAACACACAACACTACAAGTCATCCCATTGGACAACTTTAGCAGGAAAGTCAAACCACAAGATATGCTGCAAAGCTTAGTGTTATTTTATTTGGCTGGTTTTAATTAAAACAATTATTTAAAATATGAAACTATTCACAAGGACAAGTCCTAACATTATAAAGCAAATACTAACTATATTCTATGCCTGATCGTCTCAATGGTCCTGGATTCAAACCTTGCCTGCCACCAACCTGGGAAAGGTCTGGGCTAGGATGTCAATTTCAATTCTAAAGGGACATCCAAAATGGAAAAAAAAAAAGTAAACTAACCTTATTCCTTTTTTATACATCTATGACCTTAAATGGATCTATATAAGCAAGAAAGTATCCACTATTATAAGCAAGAAAGTATCCAACTATTATAAGCAAGAAAGTATCCAACTATTATAAGCAAGAAAGTATCCAACTATCTAACTACTTGACTTGTGGATACTGAGGTTATAGTTGGTTACACAAGTTAGAAGATAACATGGCCACAACTTTTACAACCATTGATTGTGTACTAAGAATGGAGACAAATATTTTTGCTATGCTCTGTTTCTATGCTTCTTCAACCTGTCAACCTTTATAGTTCAAAAAGCCTGTGCTTTGATAGTGCAGAGAATTGGAAACATGAAAATCATGGACACACTTGAATAAGGTAGATCTACAACTGCTTTAGTAGTACCCTTTGTACTGACATCAATGACAAGTAAAGCTCATTGGAATGACTTTACTTTTCAAGGGAAAACTTAACTGACTGTTACTATTAAAAGCTTCAAATACTGGAACAAGTAGATACCAGCACTTTTCTCCAAAGATTGACTAGGATAAAATTATTTCAATACTGAGAAATCAATGTTTCTTCTTATTATTTAATTTAAATGATCAATAGAAACAAAAGTAATGTGTACTGCTCTCTAATGCAAGTCTCCTGACAAACGTTTCTGTGACTGACAGCAAGCATCAATTTTTATCAACATCACAATGGTCTAATTAAGATAGATAAGAAAATAAAAAATTTTAGTCATAAGAAAAAAAAATTTTGCATTATATTTGTTGAACTAGATCAATTCTATAAATATGATACGAAAAATATTTTGCTTTAAAAAATACAATTCTATTTTTTGAAAAGATTGATCAATAGACTTCTTTTACTTCAAGTTTCTGATTAAATGAACAATTGAAAAAAATAGTACAAGGCTTGAGAAAACAAAGTTATACTTACACAATACAGATTAGTGAACAGAATAGAAAAAATAAAATGTCAAAAAGCAGTCCCAACAAAAGTATGGGACTAGACATTCAATAGAATTTACCAAAATTATCACTATTTAGACATTACTATTTAATTTTGATTTATGTGAAAATAAGGGATATATTTCACAAAGCAATTTGTAGAAATAGTGTCAAAATGTAATTTGAAGATTTGAACTCTTCTGTGTATCACTTCACAAATAGCATAAGCTGATATGTTTTCTTCAAACTCATACTTGCTATTGTTGTGTTGACAGTTTCATAAAGTTCTAGTGTAAACTCTCATGAACATATTTCTTGCCATCCCCTTCATATTAAAAGAATCAGAAATACAGCGCCAATTGTTTCAATAAAAATTAGCATTTAATTCTAGTCAATTATGTATATAATATATAGCTAAAAGCTGTCTGCAATTAGGTATTAAAATAATTGGTTAACAAAATGAACATTATCAGATTAACTTAGCCTAGAAACATTATGCTCAATTTATTATTATTAAATAATAGGCTTCACAAGTTAAACAGCAAAAAAGAAATTGAGTTACATTTATTTTGTTCTGCTCAACTTCATCTAAATTGAATAGCAAAGGATGTACACACTGTTACAAGTGTAGGCTAGATACAATTTGTTCAGGTCAAATGGAAAGACAACAGTTTCATGATTAAAATGTATGAGATGTAACATCATTTAAATATTGAAAACATATGACCACTGTTAGAAAAAGAGGTTAGTGAACTGATGCTGGTAAGCTTTTCACTACTTAATATAATGAAGTGTAAGTTTTGACTAAGTATTATAGGATGTAACAGCATTTTTTTTCTCTAAAATTTACAAAAGAAAATAAAAGTAGTAAATGTATTTACATTGAATATTAAACTTATTAACAAAGCCAAAAAAAATAATTGTTTTGCTTTTTTTAAAACTATACTATCGTCTATATAGTATACAAAACTAAACAAAGAAATGCACATGGTAGCCTTTTTAAGTTTCATGGCACATCATTTCAATATCTTTTGGACAGCAGTTCAATCATCCAATGTATAGATGACTTTTCAAGAAAGACTGCAAGTTCTAGGATAAAGAAAAGTTCAATCCTAGTCTAATGAACTTGCACCTCACAACCCAGATCAAAGCTCTGTAAAGGTCACTGAAGAAATTCCTGTGGTTCTAGGACAAATAATATACATTGTACAAATGTATCAAAGTCATGAGGAAGTGTCAAGTGGGGAGTTTCCTGAGTTTAGTTAGTTCATGTTAATGCTTGTAGTAAATGCTCAAAGATACTATCTGTGCAATTACTGTGCTATGAGATCACATTTAGATTAAAACCATTTATCAAAGAGATACATTTATCTATTATGCTTAAATCTATATTGCAACATAAATAGTGTCTGCCTTGATAATACAGTAAGAAGTTTGAAGAAGAGATATAACAAGCCTTACTTTTGACCAAACTATAAGTCTCCTTACTGCATAATGTTACTATCATCAAATGAATCTTAAAATTAGTTTGGGGAAGAAAAGTCAGTTGGTCATTGTGCTGGCCACAAGACATCCTCATCCAAAGAAACAGGTGACCTTTACATCATCTGCTCTATAGATTTTAAGGTCTGAAAGGGGTGATTACCAGGTTTATGTTATCAAAACTGAGAAAATTAAGAATCACCCAAACATGTTAAATACCATAAAAAAGAAATCTGGTGTATGTTCACTAGATTAAGATAATTAATACAGAGATGTTATTGATAAAACAAGTCTGTAAGTACATTTTGAAAAATACATTTCTATTACCAAGAAAAAAAAATTGAACTCTATACAAAAGTTTTTGCATTATTAGTACCGTTAGCAACAGTCTCTAAAAAACTAAAGGAAACATTTCATGAAATTGTTGCAAAGTAAACAGAATACTAAGTTGGTTATATTCAAAGATATACAAACATATACATCACATGATAAATCTTGAAAGAAAGATTTAAGACAGTTGAAACAATGACAAAATTGCACATCTCAGCTGCGATGGTTTCCCCTGAACATTAGAAGGTGGTTGATCTTCTCAATTCAAAATCTGCAAAGCTAGTCCTTGTGGCTACAGTATTTCTATCCATCTCACATATTGCCCATTGACCAGAGCTCTGTTGATCATCACAGCCTGGAAGATACAAAACATATTCAGACTGAGCATAGATATAACAAAAGTTATGTTTTTAATGCAGTGTTGGGAACATACTGAATAAAGAAGTCCTCAAATACTTTTTTAATATCAATTTAAAAAACAAAAAATAATGTTACAAATTACATTAATTGTGTTTTATTGCTGACACAAAAAATTAAAACCTTAACTGAACTGTATCTCCATTGAAGCTAATTAAGCACTAATTATCCTAGCTATAATTTGTTTCTTTCAACTTCTGTCTGAAGAGCTCAAAGCGCCAATCCTTCTTTTGGACTTATGAATTACAGATAATCTTTCAAAAGAGAAGATTATAAATACTTGTATCCAATGTATATAGCCTACATTTGCTTTACGAGACTGATTTTCTACTTTTTGCATTTGTATTATATATTAGCAGTGATAACATGTCAGATTAATGTCTTATCAATTGGCATTGTAGCAACATTTCTCTGAAAGAACTTTAAGTAAGTTTGAAAGCAAGACAAGATTAAACTCAGAAATGCTTCATAAGCTTGAGCTCTAATCCTGTTTGTTTCATTAGTTAATTAAGCTGTTTGTGGGCCCACTAAAATACTTTAACAGGCAATTGTAATAAAACTTATTAATCTCCAGTTCTTCAGCAAAAGCGGCCAGATGAGGAGCAATGCTCAGGGCTTTTTCAAAATGTTCAGCAATAATGCTAGATATATTTATCTCTTAAAGGCTAGGTGCTAATATGGTGGTAAACATTCTGCATTGCCTTACAAGTTTTTCTCTCAATTTTTTGTGAGAGTTTTTCCATGTTATTTTTGTTCAAATAAAAGGCATTCAGTGCCAAGTGATTCACCATCAATCAAGACAAAGCCATAAATTAATATGCATTTGTTTTAAAAAAGGCTGACATAAAACATTGAGACAGAAGCAATGATATTTACAGCTTTCATCTAAAGCACAGCAAAGATGTACACTTTATTAAAACAACCACAATTACACAAGATTAAGATTTTACTTACACTATTGCTCTCAGGGTTTATTTGGTAGAGGTGGATGTATGGAATTCCATTCTCTGTGCGTGCTACCACCTGGCACTGTAGCAGTTTGTACTCAGTCATTGAGCTTAATGTCATGGTGGCTTCCTCACTAAAGAAAGCCTCACCTAAACATGAAAACAAATGTGTATTAACCATTTTAATCAAGATTTTAACCATTTTAATCAAGATTTAACAAGTTCATTTACAGCTTATTATTCCAAGCAAAAGAAAGCAATTTAATAGTACAAGTTCAATGCCTTAAGGGGAGGTAACTTTTGTATAGCTTTGACCCCCCCACAGAATTACCTCAGCAAAAAGTATTTAGTTCCCCTTGTTGCTAATATCTGTGTTCGAAAGGCAAATGTGTGTAATTATAAAATAGAAATAATAATAGAGAAAAAAATGGAAGTACATTTTGATGTATGCTATATTACAAAATGATTTTGCCACTTCTTTTACCACACTTTCAGCATAAGCTGTTCATCAACAGTTGACAAAAGGGTTTGGTAACATTTCACTCCTCTAATGCTGCAGTTCGGTCACAGATAGACTACAGCCTACCTGTGCAAATTTATGGCTCTAAGACTGCTCTTGAACAACTTGATAAAATACAGTCCCAAGCACTAAGATTTGTCTGTGGAACCTTTAGGACAAGTCCAGTGAATGCGGCTGAAATAATGGCTAATATAGGTCCACTAAACCTTAGGAGGGAAAGGTCAGTACTGACCTGCTATGAGCGGTACAAAAGGCTAGATGAATACTTCCCAGCTAGAAAACTAGTGGATGGTTGGAGATGCAGAAGACTTATCCAGATGCAGTCTTTTATGCACCACGCCAGTAGACTGATAAAGCTGGCCTCTCCACCAACCGTCAAAACATTCAACGCATCCCTTTCCCCCTTGGTGTCGCCCAACGACCCCAGACATACAATTGAAACTAGTAGACCCTAATGCCACTAAGCTAAGTTGTTCATCTAAAGACCTTCAAATCCTAGCTCTGGAGACCATTAATACCTTCAAGCCCAGTGCTATTTTTGCATACACTGATGGGTTGGCATCAATAGTTTCTGGAAGAGCAGGCTATGGAGCCTACATCGACTTTCTTGGCTATTACTCAGTCAAAATCTTTGGACCATGTGCTAGTGTTTGCAGTTTTGATGCGGAGACCATGGCAGTTTGTGAAGCCTTAAAAGTCATTGACTCTCAACTCGGTGAGAGACATTTGAGGGCAACACAGATTGTTGAGGTCACTGACTCAAAATCTGTACTACAGGCTTTGCAAAGCCCCGGACCATGGCCCCCTAATATCAACACTGTCATAATGGCTTCACATAACATTAAAGAATGTTATGGCACCCCTGTAATAATGCACTGGGTACCGAGTCACATAGGTGTGACTGGCAACACAATTGCAGACTCTTTGGCCCACCAGGGAGGGCAAATTCCACCCACTGAAAAGGCTGTAAGCTTTCATCAAGCCCTGGCTATAATTCAAAAAACAGAAATGGAAAAGTTGGTTTGAGTGCTGGGACAAGTCCCAAAAAGCCATTGGAGTCTGGGAGCGCCGCATGAGGAACCCTGACCGCACTTCCCCATGGTGGAGGCTGTCCAGGCCTGAGCAAGCTATTATAGCACAGTGCAGGACAGGCCATTGTCCTGTTGGCTCATATTTCTCACGGCTATGGCCAAATTTTGATTGACGGTGCCCCCACTGCGGAGAAGAAGAGGAAACAGTGCCTCATATTCTGTTTGACTGCCCCAGACTTGCTGATCTTCGCCTCGACAGGTCTGGGAAACCCAAAATTCTCGACCTGCATGGCGACATTTATGCACTACGCAAGACAGCAGGGTTTCTGTCCAGGGCTTTTTCAAGAGAGGATTTGAGCCTCTCAAGCCCTTACCCAAATGGAGTTTGATGATGAATGCTACAAATATATGGTCTCAGCTCCTTTAATATCCTTAACAGAGATCTCTATCAAAGAGCCAATTAACATATCATTTGCCTAAGAGCTTGGCTTTTGTGTACAGGTTTTATTATGAGGTCAAGATAACTTGTAAGCAGCCCTTGCATGTTGAAGGACAAAATTTTAACTGAATAAAAAAAAATATTGAACCTATTGAGAGCACCAGGAATGATGAGGATGATAACTGATTTTATAAGTACTTGTTTAATTTTTGAGACACTGTGACCGAAGCACAAACAGACTGTCACATATTAATTTAAAATATTAAATAATAAACTATGCCAAGGACGGGACAAGTAGTGACACCTCAGGAAGTGATTTTGATTGGTTGAAGAAAATAATTTGATTGGTTAAGCCATGTCAAATTAGAGGTCAGAAAAGGACGCCATGGGGAAACTTCAGTCTGAAATGTAAATCTTGTAGAGATAAGACATACTTTAGTTTTATGTTAGAATTGGTAGAGATCAGTCTTTTATTTGTATTAAATCTAGTAGTGAATTTGAATATTTTATTTTGATACAGTTTACTATTGTAAATACTGTACATTGCAGTGATTCCTAGTTTTGAATTAAAGTTTCTGTATTTGATTTAAAAGGATCTTCATTCAGTGAATTTATAAGATAGCATTTAGATCTAGAGATAAACATCTATACTTTAGCACTTCTCAGAACTACATTAGCACCTTCAGCAACAACAAGAAAACCTGTGACACAGACAAATGTAATATGTTACTACATTCAAATCTAGCAAAAATTAACACTGAAAAAAAAAAGGCAAACCTTGATTTGGTGTTATGTTTGCCATAAAACATTCCACCGCCTGAAAAGGCAGAGACATAAAATCTGTCCTGTGTAGAAAAAAAAAAAAAAAGAGTTGAAGAAAAAAGTATACAAATACAACAAGCTAACTATAGGGAGACCTACATACACAAAACTAACCTGATCTGTTTCAGACTAGATACTGGCATAACAGCGTAACCTCCATAGTCAACAAACTTCACTTGCGTCTCCCCATCCTCATTCTCAGGGCTCATAATCATAGCTCTGTACCAACAGCCATCATTTTCACAAACACAAATTATACCATCTGTGGAAACAAAAAATAATTTTAACTATCTAACAATGTTTAGGATGACAATGTCTCTTACAATAAATATCAAAGCTAGTTTTTTTTTTAATCTTCAGCACTGTCATATCACTAAAATAAAACCTTGATGATGACCATATTAAGATTTTACAAATAACTCAATGACAATATATAAACATTTGTTTTCCTTGAAGCATAAACATCCTGCCAATAGGTCATCAAATAATCACAGGAAAGCAATAAGTGTATTTATAGTATATTATTTTAATTATTTGTTTGTTTTTTTATTTGTTTTACTGTAACAATGTAACAGGATATGTTTTTTTTTAACTAAAAAAAAAACACAGTTAATAAAAAAAATTGTCTAGTTAGAAATGAGCTCTTGACAAATTCTTTATTGTGGACCAACATATGTGTACTTAAACTATTTATTTAGTTATTACTAATTATCTATCCTTTTCATTGACTAAATGTATCAAGAAGCATGTTCTGAATTTACGCTGTTAACACAAAACAGGTTGCAGGGTACACAAATATGAGTGCAGTTAAAATGATACTTTGTTTAACTGAATTGTCAGAATATGGAATATCTAAAAATAAGAATGATTGCTTGACAGACCAGTACATACTGAATGTAGTGCCCTGCATAGATTGATCAGTATTGACTTAAATTGGTTAAATGTATAGTATGATCACTATTGCTGTAAACTTTTTATGATTTCTAAATGCAAACTAAATAGCTGTACATTGGTTGGAAGACTGGAATGAAGCTGCAATCTGTACCAATGTTGTAAGTTGTTCCTGTGTTCATATCCAACAAATATACAAATATGTTCATGTGTTCATTATCTAACAAATATTAACATATGTACATATTTTAATATACAAGTATATCAAATATTGCTTATACATTTTCTTTACAAGTTTTGTTTAGCAGATTGTATATATATATATATATATATATATATATATATATATATATATATATATATATGTATATAGATTCAACTATTTTTTTCTAAAGTCAAACAATATTACAAAGGCAAAATAATATAAAAAAATGAATTGAAATTACTTCCAGAGTAGCAATTTTTTTTTTTTTAAAAGTTATAACTTACATTCAACTGGGGTTGGAACACATGGAACATTTGGATCTTGACCATACACAGTGTTTAAAAAGTAGGTCAGTTTCTCCAGAGACATAAAAGAACGATGAGTTGGCTGTTGTACAAATATGTGACCAGCATCCACAATAGCTGAGACAAAAACCTCCACAGAAACTCCCTCTGGCAAGCTGAGCTGTAAAGAAAATAGAAACAGAAAGTGTTGGAGCATGTACACATTAGATAAAATGTGATGGTCAACAAACTATTTAGAAATTATATCTTAGTTTTTAAATTTTATAGTAATGATAAAACAAATATAATTTGTTTTATTAAGTCATTAGGACAAATAAATAAAATAAATACCTGCATTACTTCTGGAACAATAAGTGGATGTTCTACTATTGGTGCTGGG
Organism: Biomphalaria glabrata; assembly: GCF_947242115.1. NCBI lineage: Eukaryota > Metazoa > Mollusca > Gastropoda > Planorbidae > Biomphalaria > Biomphalaria glabrata. The sequence goes on along the minus strand of NC_074722.1, from coordinate 13,742,737 downwards.
ACCACAGGGTTCACATTAATTGGCAGCATTGTTAGAAGAGGAAATTCATTGAGTGGAAATTTTCTTCTGATCATGGCAAGTGCATCATCTACTTCCAATTGTGTACCTTTCAAATAGTAAATATATAATGATTATCAAACTATCCGTAACTTAATATAAAATAGTAGAACTATAACCAGAAGCCAAGAAAACAACAAACTGGGCAAGTATTATTTACACAATAGGGATGGCTTTCTTTCTCTCTCTATATATATACAGCAAGATCACAACAGCAGTACTTAGGATCCTACTAGTTATATGAATAAATATTTATTAAGTATGCATCATTTTTAATCTCTATTAAATAGATTTGACAACATTAAAAAAGCTAAAACTTGGGGCACAGTGGCTGAGTGGTGAAGTGCTTTGCTTCACAACTGAGGAGTTCTGGGTTCGAATCCTGACATTTTTAATTTTGAGGTCATTAGGGCCTCTCTGAGTCCACACTACTCTAATGGGTCACTGATATTAGTTTGGAAAAATTAAAGACACCAATGTTAACAGTGGGCCACTGAAACAAGTGACCTTTAGATTGTAAGGTCAGAAAAGGGTGCTGTACTTTACTACTTGCACTAGACTGTTTATAGAATGGAATCACATACCTACAACCTGACAAATTTGATATTCTGCAGTGTATGGATTATTGATCAGTGAGACATTTGCTCCAGTTTTGCTTTTCAGGAAGTTGATGTTCTTGCCTTGCTTCCCAATGAAGCGGCCACACAGTTCAGAGGGCATATTGAAATCAAAGTGGACGAGAGTTTCACCAGAGTGTCCAGCAACATCATGCTCACTTCCCCCACGTCCACTGTCATTAGAGCCCTGCACAAAACAAGACTTTGACATTAAAACTCTAAATTATAATTGCTTAATCAAATAATGGTTACATTAGATCTAACAGTATAACTAGTATTAGTTGCATCAGAATATTATAGAAATAATAATATATCATTGATTTCCCACAACCTAATTTTAAGTTATTAGTTGATAGGAATTATTACTAGTCAAGGATGTAAACTTTAAAATTCTGTCCAAAACATATAGTGACAGTGGCCATAAAAACTTAAATTGTCAAATTAGTCACACTGAGTAACATTTCATTGATGATACACTAAATTTTGCCTCGAGCCAAGATTTAAGCTCCTTCTTTTCTTATGTCTAAAACATGAATGTTGTGTGCATGGATATGTAATATATATATATATATATATATATACACACACATACATATATATATATATATACATAATATTAAGCATAAAAAGGAAACAAGTGTTTTACAATTTCTCTATTCAGATCACACATTTATGGAAACAAAAGGAACCTGGACATGGTTCTCGAAAACGAAAAACGGCTATTAACGATTTTCTAGGAAGAATTACTAGCTCGTTGGTTACACTGGGATAAAAAAAATATTAAATTTTAGAACTAGAAGATCTTTATCTTGAACAGATTATGTCTTCGGGTATTTCCGCATTATAGGTCACATTCAATCACCTGACATATCTTGGACCGCAAAAGATCTGTTGATCATCCCTCTCCATTCCTTTATGTTGTATTTTCCCTGAAGGAAACTCTTTGGGAGCCATAGGGACTTGTAATATGGCAATAGAAATTAGTTTTTTTGTTGTTATTTTTAAGTAGTTAGGTCATCGTGTGGTCCAATCGCTGCAATAATCCTGTCTCTAATCTCTTGGTTTGTGATGTGGTCTTTGCAATGACACCTAGGAATTTTCTGTAGCATCTCATTCATTAAAGAGTTCATAAACATTTTGCACATTATCTTCTCAGTCCAGATCTATAGGCCAATCATTATAAAGTCTAGTAGATTGAACAAGGATTTTTACTCAGGAAGGGAGGCAGGGTAAAAATATTATTTCTTTTGAAAATCTAACATTCATTAGTTTTTTAAGAGCAAAATAATCTCTCTATTAAGATGTATAAAGGAGGAATTGTCTAAAAAAAATGTTTAAAAAAATATTCTTGCTTCAGCTTTATTTTAAGTTGTAAAAGAAATCTTTTATTACATTTACTTTCAATTTGTATGAACCCATACAGAAAAGCTACTTCTATTGTGCATGTCTATATAGCTGTCACATTTCCATCTCAAAAAATTTTAAAATATTTTTTTATGCTCAAAATGGGTGTAATAGTTTATTGTGTTTATGAAAAAGAAACTTTTTTTCTTAGTAAGTTGATTCTTAGTTTTCTCTTAATGCTCAGTAATATACTCATGGTTAGTGTTTTTGGTAATAAGAGAATAAATACCCAGCATTAAAGCTCTTTAAAGAAGTGTCAAGCTCAAGAAAAAAAGTGCCTCACACAGAAAAAAGTTAATAATATGACAGACAAGACATGAGCATTTTAAGAAAGAGATGTGCTCAAGAAGGAAGAGTGTTTTAATTGATTTGCATGGTAACAATGATGATTGCCTCAAAGCCTTTTCATTAAGGTAGTATTTAATCCTTATTTCAGAGCAAACAGTAAGTTTACATATATATATATAATATATATATTGTTATAAACCTGGTGGTGGCACAGATGGGGGTAGTGGTGTGAGTGTAGTCAGCTGACGCAAATTGCCCCAGGCCAGCGCTAGACGAGCGGTCAATCGCTGAGACGAGTGTCAACTTGATGGTTCGGGAAGGATCGACGTCGTGAACAGAGCTCAGAAGCGTCACGAGGGATGCAGTCATGTGACGAGGCTAGAAACGTCGAGCGATGTTCCGTCCGGTTCTAGAAGGCCAGTAGGGACCCTATATAAAGAGTGGAGGTGTCGCGGTCAAGACGGTTGAAAAAAGGGGCTCAATACAGCAAGGTTCACGAGAGAAGGTTCACGACAGGGCTCAGAACACGGTCGACTACAGCACAGTTTAACGGTGTGGTTCTGTACGGAGCATTACGACGGTTCAGTGCAGAGTACTGTCAAGTACAGTTGAGACAACTGGCATCTTGATCTTGGTCTGCGATCGAGCCCGACACAACGAGCCTAGTGTGTGAAGTCAGTCCTGAACTGTTGAACCCAGTGCAAGCCCGGAGCGAGACGGAGAGGCCAGTGCAAGAGTTGATACGGCGGAACGGTGTTATCGGAGAGATATTTGTACAGTGTACGTGTTGCCAATTGTACAGTATTGGCTGTTGTTTATTCAGCTATTATAGCGTTACGTTACTTAGGAGCCCTAAGTTGTCAAGTTCTTTAAGTTGGTGGTGTATGGTGCAGTTTGCAGAGAGCCTTTATAGTGAGATTCGTAACAATATATATAAATTTGCCTTTTATAGTACTAGGCACAGACAGTTAAAAAATGGAGCACTTTGTCATCCGTATCCAACAACTGAAAACAAAAAGTCTAGTACGTGGTTGGTGCTCAGCCAAGGCTGAAATAAGCAAGGGGCAGCCTAACTTTTTTTAAGGAGGGCAACCAGATATCTGGCAAAAGCAGGCTATGTCCTCCTTTTTGAGGTCATGTCATTCATCCAGCAATAGCTTAAGTGTAAAAATGTTTGGCTTTTTCACTGTTGTTTACTGCAATGACAATGTAATAATTTTTTTTTGGTATGAGTGGCATGAGAAATGCACACAGCAAAAAAAGTATGTGACACTTGCTCGAACATGTCTTCCCTGCAGAATCCTGGACTATGCAGCCTGTGATGGCTTAGTCACATCTGAAGGAAGGATGACAAACATATCCCTGAAATGCTGTGCATATATACAATGCTATCCTAATTATTGTTAATTAGACCCAAAATGTGTGAATTTTTCTTTTTATGTATATCCTGGTCAACGTTTAAGAGTATTTTCATCGATAAATGCGCAGTGGATAAAAGAGAGACACTAAACCTTAATTCAGTGAGAGGTACTTTTCTCAAAAATTACATTGAAAAAAATGTCCTGTATGGAGAGAGAATGATAACCTACAGCAAAAACTGAGAAACATGTAATAAAGTTGCATTTCATTTACTATGTTTAATCAACTAAATATAATCCAATTTTAAAGGTTTAATTTGTCTCTTTAATGTTCTCCTTTGTAAAGCTTTTCCCTGGGTCCTTATCTGGGTATGTAGGTGTCTGGTAACCCTACATTGAAGACCTTTCTACAAATAAATGTAAATTACAATGACACCTTACGAAAATAAAACAAACCAGGCCATTGTGATATAATTAGTTTACATTTGTACATCATATAAGTCAAACATTTTACTATAGGATTAGAAGTTTCTTATTTAGTACTTTGATTTTACTATTGATTATTACTTATGATGGCAGTACTCAGCAAGTGTACTAGCATAGCTGGAGAATTTCCACATCAATGAAATAGAGCAACCTAGAGCTGTTGCAAGCCTAGAAACACCAGGAATATAACAGAGCAACCTAGAGCTGTTGCAAGCCTAGAAACACCAGGAATATAATAGAGCAATCTAGAGCTGTTGCAAGCCTAGAAACACCAGGAATATAACAGAGCAACCTAGAGCTGTTGCAAGCCTAGAAACACCAGGAATATAACAGAGCAACCTAGAGCTGTTGCAAGCCTAGAAACACCAGGAATATAACAGAGCAACCTAGAGCTGTTGCAAGCCTAGAAACACCAGGAATATAACAGAGCAACCTAGAGCTGTTGCAAGCCAAGAAACACCAGGAATATAAATATTGGTCTAAAAGGGAAGAAATGTTTAGAGATCAATAGGTGGTTGCAGTGAAATGATTAATCTTATATTTCAATACATTCTATTATTCTGAATTAATGTATTCTGAGAGACTACTCTGCCTGTTCACACTATGTATAATATTGCTTTGTTTTTTAAACCAATTAAAGTACAATTTAAAGTTTCATTCAGTGATCCAATGTTTTATTTAACCACCATAGCTTTAAAGTTGGATTACTATGTAGTCTAAAAAATTAAAAGAAAAAAAATAAAGAAAGGGTAGTAAACCAATGGATATTTAAAGTAAATTAGATCAAATTGAGCTAATTAAGTTTTAATAAATTACCTCACTGTTATTATCACACATGGGAGAGCTTGATTTGGTAGGAGATCCAGGTTTGTGCTCATTGGATGCCAAGTTATTGTTATCTACTATATCAATAGGCTGTAACAGCTCACTGGTCTCAACTCCAAGATCTGGAGAGATTAATCCCTGAGACAGACTCATGTTCTCTGGTAAGGGCTGAATGGAAGAAAAACTGGAATCTGAGACTGTTATCACAGAGTCTGTGAGAAGGGGTTCATCTGCTGTTGTTTCACTACTCCAGTTGATCTTATAGTCTGTACAGGGATCTAGGGTGGATAAGTTCTGTAAGTTAAATGTGGAAGCAAGGGTTGGTGGCGACAAGGATCTGGCACTGTATCTTTCACATGGTAATGTTCCCTTGCTGGTGTCACGTATAGCTAGCAAATCTTCAAATGAACTGTGGTCAGTGTCACACCAGTTTTCGTTGGTAGTGTGTACTTCACCAGTTGAAACACTATCAATAAGAAGACTGTCTGATGTTACATCTTTTGTGGAGGAAAGACATGCAGGAAAACTGGACTGGTCACATATTGCTAGCTCTAATGAATCTAAATGACTAACATCCTCCACATCTGACACTGCCGGATTATCACATGAATTTACAGGATTTTTAAAATAATTCGGACTGACATTTTCACTCAAAGTGTTAACATGAAATGCCATGAGCTCAGTAGATGCACCAGTAGAAATCAGAACTAGATCATGACCTGATTCAACTTTCTGACCTACAAGAGGTGATACGTCATGACCAGAGTCCTGATCCTTGCATAAAAGCACTTCTTCTACAACCTTATATTCAGAAGTTCTTTCAGAGCTGAGACAAGCGGCTGATTCCCTGGCTTTTGGGACAGGAGTGGACTGCTGAACAGGCTGGGACTGGGTCTCAATTTCTTCAAAGGACAAAACAGCTGACAACTTATCTTGAGGGATGTGAGAAAAATTCAAAGCATCTTCTAAAGGTTTTCCTGTAACAATATTCTCTTTATTCTCAATATCATCAACCATGTTCTCTTTATTCTCAATATCATCGCTGAAAATTGAAGAATCTTTGAGTTCATCTAGCTCTATGTCTTTGTAGCTTTTCAATTCACTTGCAGGTTCACATACTACTGCAGTGCTTTGTGAAATGTTTGGATCTGACTCGCGAGCAAGTTCAAAAACTTCTTGTGTATTTATTAGAGCATTGTCTGAATCAGACTTCAAGTCCTCTGAAACAGTGACTGCTTTAGAATCTGATACTGTATCAGGCTGTAGATCCAATGATTCTGAGTGTCTATGTGATATTTCTGGTAGCACAGTTTCTGGATTGGTCAATGAGTCCTTTGCACCTGATAGTAAATTTTCTAATTGAAAGTTTTGTAGTTCAACAATATCCAAAAAACTATTATTTTGTGTTCTGTCTTCCAATGGTGACTTAGGTCTTTCTTTCTCAGACAAACTAATTTGTTTGCAGTCTCTACTATTAATTCTTATTGATGTGATTGCATGTATCTCATGATCTAAAGGCTTTTGTTCAACTGCCTCACTGATGTCCTTAGCACCACCAGATATCTCCCTTGTATCAGCACCAGCAATAATGTCAGGACCAGTACAATTTAAATCTGCACTTCCGCGATCTCTGGCAAGTGTCTCTGGTATTTTGCGCTGAGTAACTGTAATGCCTTCATTGTCGATTTGCTTAGTTTGTTCTACAGTTTTCTCGGTGCTAGCTGCCTCTGCCTTAGGTTTAGCCAACTTTTTCCTGCTATCGCCTTTAGGCCCTGATCTTTTTTTTAAGATCCACAAAACTCCAATAAGTGCAATAGACACTGGAATCACCAATACGATAGGAATCCGTAAGTCCCTCATCATGTCAAAAAGCTCATGAAATATCCAACCTAAAAAGAAAAAGAATAAAACAACAAATGTGATAAAAGCAAAGAGAATTTTTTTTAATTTAATTATATGTAAAACTAAATCATAGTGAAAAACAAAAAAAACAAAAAAAACAATCACAGAGTAAAAAATTAACAAAAGTCATACACAGGTAAGCCATTTTCTTTGATTCACTAGTATTCCAAAACAGTTGCAACAAGTAAGCACTACAATGTTAACATAGCCACAGCTTGAACTGTTGATTTTTAAACATTTTAACACTTTTATACAGTCCAACCCTCACCCTGTCTTAACATTCTGTCTTCAGGCTAATACAAGCTGACACACTTAGTAAGGTTAGCCTGACAACTAGAACAAGAGATGGGAAGGGGCCTAGAGCAGAGAGATGGACCAATGATCAATCAAATAGTCTGTCCCTTAAACAAAAATATTGTCTTTCAAAGGCTTGGCTTAATGTGCATTCTTTTCAACTTTCAAATTACAGTTATTTAGATATAAATAGAAACATTGAAGAAAAAAATATTAACTCGACAAACCAAGTCCATTAATCGCAAACATTAAAGATCACAACAAATCCCTAAGCTAAGGATATAAAGTGTGTTAATCAGCAAAATCTTGTTTTCTTTTCTTACTGAAGACTTACAAAACAACATTGGTGGCATCTAAAAAAAAAAATCCTTGTAGATTAATATATACGAAAAACATTATGTAGATATCAACTTATCTAAAAAAAACTAATTACTAAAATCAATAGCTCCATCTAAGAAAACAACAGGAAAAATAATGACCAGAAACAAAGTGAAATGTGATTTGATAATCATCAAACTCTGAGTGAGGGCTTGAGAGGCTCAAATCCTCTCTTGCAAAAGCCCTGGACAGAAACCTTGGGTAGTGTCACCATTCAGGTCAAGAATTTTTGGTTTCTCAGACCTGTCGAGACAGAGATCATCAGGTCTGAGGCAATGAAAAAGAATATGAGACATGGTTCCCTCTTCATCCCTGCAGTGGGGACACATTGAATCAAAATTTGGCCATAGCCGGAGAAATATGAGCCAACAGGACAGTGGCCTGTCCTGCACTGTGCTATAATTGCTTGCTCAGGCCTGAACAGCCTCCACCACAGTGATTTGATCATTTGTGATCACAAAATAAATAAACTCCATACAGGTGTGATATTTTGTAAACACTTTTTAGGGATACATTTTCACATACAAGCTCAAAAAGTTTTAGAAACATGAACGCTTATTTAATTTGTATAAATTTTTATCTAAATGCAAAAGGTTTTTCCAACTCTCTTTATTAAACATAACAAGCTATTATGCTCCATCAACACACAAGAGAGTCCGCACAGCTACACGGCTTTTCAGGCACTGGAATAACGCTTAGTAATCTTTATTTACAGGGGAATAATGCCTGTCGAGTCTTCTACTCTTAGCGCCTTAAACATGTCGTATTTCCTGTCTAATTTTACTCTTTTGGTCCCAAGATAACTACACAAATAACCATCAAATATGTATCATAAAAAAACATATACACCCATTTTAATAGACTATTCATACCTGTTTAAAAAATGTCAATAAAATTTAAACATACATTTTTTTCTATTACAAATCTATTCACTTGGTGTTCTCAGGATTTAAATTAATAAGTATTGAAAGGAAAACTGCTTTCTAAACTTGAATGTTTGTAAAATGTTTTACATGTTTCGGATGTTCCTTCAGAGTTGAAGATAGTTTACTTCCTAGTCCAAACCTCCCGCTGGACGACGGGGGATGGGAGCGGGCAAGGTTTGAACTCTCGACCGTCGATAAATCCGAACGACAGTCCAGCGCACAAACCGCACGACCAGGCAGACAGTTTTTCAGGGTTCATATTCATAGCTAATTTGTATGCTTTTCAAGCTTTCCCCCAGGTTTTCTAAGTCAAAATTAAGAATTGCAAGGTGTACTGTGAAGTATTGTGATAGTGTTTTTGTTTTGAGTGTATTGTGTGTGACTGTGTATGAACAAACAAGCTGACCTTAACTGTTGTACATCAGCGGTTCTCAACCTTTTAAGCTCAACAACCTCCTTTTACGAATATCCACTCAGCAGAGATCCCAATTGCAAAAATTCTATTTATTTCATAAGCCTAAGTAACTGCTTTTGATCATGTTATAAAATAGTAATCCAAATGTAAATATCTGATATACATTGCCAAAGTTTTAAGCTTTATCAAGAAAGAATATCATATATCCTGGTGCACATAGCATAAAGTAGCTATTGCATTAAGTTTTTTTTTTAGATTTCTGCAAATGTATGCAGAGCAAGGTCTGTTACTTTGTCGACGAGTTCTTGGAAGAGAAGAGGGGAATGTAATTCCAGGTTGATTGTTTCTAAATATAGTATGAGGTAGTTTTTGAAAGGACAGGGAAAGTCAGTTGTAGTTGAGATCTTGAATGAAGAAAGTTTACTTGCATAATTAAATTGTATTGTAAAAATGTAATGTGTATATTTTATTAAAATGATTCCTACTTCCAGAATTAAAGCTTTGTATTCATTATTGAAGCATCTTCATTGTTTGAATTAATAATTTACATTTGAATCTCCTGCATTTACAACGATATTGTTGAGTGTTCAGTAATTGTTTAAAAATAGAAATCTACACACTAAATTCTAACATCAAAAACCCACTGTCTGATCAACACAATCGCATCATAACATTTCTTTTAGACATCTTTACATCTAGCACTCAACTAGAAATGATTGTTACACCTTGAAATAAGTATTTCTCATCATTTTTAATTTACAAACAAAATTTCATCTGTGTGATGTACATTTATTTACTATCCTATTTCTTATTCACCATATTTATGTTGTACTCTTGTGTGGCTATTTGAAAAGCATGACTGAGCTCTAATGGGTAATTTATATTAACAGACAAAATTAATAAAATTATAATAATATTGTTGCCAGTCTGAGGCTAATTAAGTTTCACCAGATCAGGAATTCTTAGGGCAGTCTTTATAAAATCACAACCAATGTCATTTTTTGCATCAAGTCTTTTTCTGTATCTATACAGGCTGGAAAACTCATGATTCGCAAAAGTATATTATAGGAAATGGTAGAATATGGCGAAACATGGACATGACTGCAAACACTTGATCTAGATTGGTGTAACTAATATCACTATTAATAAATTCAATAAACTCCTGTGTCTCCTTAACATCTTAAACCTTGGATTTCTGGCAAGTGCAAATGGTGTATCGGGTAGATTTGGACGTATGATAAAACTTTGTCCACATGCATGCACAAATTTTCGTTCACGAAATTGTCATTTCATCCATTTGTCAGGAAAAGTGTCGTTTTCCTCTTATAGGGCAAATAAGATTGGCAACATGTAAATATTATTTTCGTCCAATTTTGTTGTTTTCTTTTATTTGAAGCTTCATTTAGAAGGATCCTATTTTTTTAAAAAGAAAAATCATGTTCCATTTGATCCTTGCAGTGACTTTCATTTCCTCTTCAAAATCTTGTGGAAGTGTCTTCGCTACTAATATTCATCCATGAATCATACAGCTGATACACTAGGTTCCGATTACTTTTGGTAACATATTCAGTGGGAAGCGTGATGGAGAGGCCAAGTGCGCTTGAACTTGGCTTGGCTACATAGAAGGCTCGAGGTTCGACACCCGACTCAGGCAGAGTTGTGTTTACTGAGCGCCTAAAGGCAGCACGGAAAACCAACTCCTAGATACCCCTTCCCCCACCCCCCAACTGATCCACAAATGAGATTGAACTCAGGGGTGCCACCCATGAGACCAAGTAAACCCTGAAACCAGAATTTCCAAATTTTACAAACCCTGAAATCATAAACCCCAAACTTTACCAACCCTGAAAAGTACCGCATATACAATTTAAGCACCAAAATTTTACGAAAGAAGAACAGTACTAAATTACTACCTAGATCTGTATCATAATATGCCCCCCATGTTTTAAATATGTAATTAGTAAGCCTATCATTATAATAAATAGAGTTTGTGTGTATTTATTGATAAAGCTTGTAATACAAGTTAAGAGGATTTAGTACAATTTTAAATTAACAATGTTTGTAACCCCCCCCCCAACACACAGTTATTTTAAATGATGTTTCTCTCTTAACATTTTTTCACTCATTATTCCTTTGAAGCAGCCTACTTTAATCAACATTGATAAAACTGATTCCATCAATGTAGATGCATGGACCTGTAAATCTATTGCAACAAGATAAAATTGATTTTGAGATTTAGTACAGATCTACTCCAAAATGAACATTAAGATTTAGTTTCTAGTATTTAAATATGTAGACCTAGATGGCTAGAATGTGCTGGACTGCCTATACATAATTATAATTTATTTGTATAAAAAAAAAACTATAAATCTATTGACCAGTCGATCTATTTTTTCTAGCCTTCAGGCGAACGCAAACTTACTAATTTAATTCTTCAATCATTGATTCTAGTTCTGATCTAAAAAAGATATAAATATCCTAAATCTAGATCCTACTTATATAATACTCTTGACATAGGCTAAGGCTCTATGTCTATATGGAACTTATACAAATTTGAAAATATAAAACACGGAAAAAAAAATAATTTTCTCACTCGTGAATTTTTTTTTCTTTCTATTTCTAGATCTAGGACTAGCCGCTAGGTACGCGAGTAGATCTAGACTATATCTATACTAAATACAAGACTTTACAGTCTAGATCAGATCTAGATTGATCATAGAAATAGATCTAGACTCTAAATCGAGCCGATTCGAGGCGCGTTCCGTAGATCTAGAAATTCTTTATAGATCTAGATCTAGAATGTTTACACTTTTTTGTCACTTAAAAAAAAAATACTGTACCGGTAAATAAAGCTTAGTGCGCATGCAAAGTGAAAGTCTCGCGAATAGCGAGATATGAGACTGGTCGATTTTGTTTAAAAATGGCGGCTCGCGCGATCGGAACTAACAAACTAAAATTAACGGGCGAAAATGACCAGAAATTTCAAAAAATCTAAATCAACTAAAACCCTGGATTTTTACAAAATTGTAGAAGGCAAACCCGGAGGGGGGGGGGAAAATCGGACCCCTCAAAACCCGGATTTCCGGGTTATTCCGGAAAAGTGGCACCCCTGATTGAACTAAAAGCGCTCTGAGCATGCTATAAGCATGAAAGTAGCGCTATATAAAAGCTATAATAATAATAATAATAATAACAAGCATTGAAATCCAGACTAACATACTGGCAAACTTGGACTCAGTGCAGACTCTCTACTAATATTTTTCAAAGATATTTTCTACTGTTTCAAAAATGAGCCAACTTCCTATAGGCCTACATCACGTGCTATTGAAGAATAATCGCCTTTAAAATATTTCACTACAAATAGACACACTGGTGGTTTTCAATTGTTGCTCAAACTATTGAAGTAAGACCATAACAAAGACATTTTATTTTCTTAAGCGCGAGACCCATTTTCAGGGGTTGTTCCATAATGAAAATATTACTTTCAATAACACAGACTACAAGGACAAACTAAATAACAAAGCAACTTTTCCATTTCATCACAAATTCACCACAGAAAATAGAAACGATATCTATGAGTCTGCAATAGTAAAATGTTGCGTTACGCATTAATTTAAATTGTTAAAAAATATTTATGCTGTGAAAATTAAAATGATTAAAAAAAAAATAACTTCCAAAGAAAAAACTTTGTACAATGTCAAATTGTACACTTTAGGATAAAAAAAAATCCATATTTTCAATGGTTTTAGGCGACTTTGGCTAATCAGATTAATTAAAATAATAAAAACTAATCGTCATTTGACCCCCAAGGGAGTTGTGACACAGGTTGAGAACCCCTGTTGTCAGTGTTGTAACATGGTTGAGTGAACAGCTAAGAAGGTTTGTCGTAGGGTGTATACATTCTAGATACTGAATGCCTTTGCCTTATGATTATGAACAATATCAAACATTTTTTATGCCCTATCTATGGTGAGGTGTCAGGGATTCAATGATATCATCTATCATTCAATGAATGAGACTAATGTGCATGAGTGAATGACTTAGACTTGTACATAACAAGACAATGACACCAAACTTGAAAGTCATAGATCATAGATCTATAATCTAATATATATATATATTAGCTAGGCGAAAAAAACGACTGATAATTTAGAGATCGCATTTTTTAAATGTTTTTTTCCACACAGGCTGCACTTGGAAATTTATTACACTTTTGAATGAAATGTGAGAGGTTTTAAAGTTGTGTTATCGATTACTTCAGACAATGGCCTAATTAATGCTAAATTAGGATTTTTTTTTTAAAGTTAATTATATTTTTAAAATTTATTATCAAAAATACCCCTTTTTTGTTTTTTTAGCAATACAGGGTCCGGGAAAACAATTAAACATTAATATTTTTTGTCACACTAGATATCATGCCTGGCTATAATTCTACCACGTTTTATTGCACTATCTTATGCGTGTCATATCGAAAAGTTGAAAATATGATTAGCATTGCTGGCTATGGGATTTACAGTTTTTAATTAAAGAAATTTCTTGATAGAGATCTATGTAAAACCACTTCAGGCCATATAAGGCCTAATATTCTGCATATATTCAAATAGTTTTTGTGTACTAAACATATGCGCACAAATTTTAAAGCACATTTTTTTAAAAATTGTTTCGGATGATTTTGATTCCACTTTTAAAATATTTTGTTATTTTCTACCATCACAACGTCGCCATTTTGTACAAAACTCTTTGACATTTCTTGAAGCTCAAGGCCCAAAAATTTATTTCCTTCATTGTTTACTTTGTAAACAAATGAAGTTCATAAATATTAATGAAATCACTAATACTAGATCTACTATTAAATTTCTTATTTATTTCAACTTTTGACCTGGGGGTGTGTCTCGCCCAGCTGAGCCAGCGACAAGCTCTCTTCTCACTTGCTCCATGTCAATTGTCAACAATGTTAGGTCAAAATGCCACAAAAAAAAAACATAAGCGCTAGCATTAACGAACACTATTCCCCGCTCTGTACACTAACGAACATTGTCTGTACACTAACAAACACTTCATGCTATGTGTTTTTAAAATAATACTATCTTCAATTTTCTTTTTTTAAAATATCAATTTCTTTTTAAACAAACTCAAAACTGAGAGATTAGTGTTACTTTTCCCACTCTTAATTGGTCCCTTCTCTGCTTATAACTGACACCACAACCAGGCATTAGACAAGTTTTACCTATGCCTATAGCCTACTACTGTGTACTGTAGCCTACCTAGGTCTAGTTGACCCTAATAAAAAATAAAAACTGCACGACCCCACTTGTCTAGCCCACTCACTCTGCTCAGTGACTGTGACCTAATGTGGTACCTGATCAATCAATAATTGTCCCTCCCTCTACATTTTTTTTTCTGATACTGTGCTGATGATACTATGCTTAGTACCTACCTGGTTTATCAGTCATTAGGGCACCAAGGAGAGACAGAATAAGTGAGAGGGAGAGCAGGGTTGTGCTTACCACTGTGTTTGTTTGTTTGTTAATTGTTTCAGCATATTTTTTGCTTTAGACTTTAGTGTTAATTATCAGTAGCAATATCACTTTCAATTGTATATTTACTTACATTTGTAAAGCATTAGTGATGTGTGGAAAATAGTAAAAAAAAGTGTAAAATAAATGTAGATCTAGCGCCGCCTCAGAAGTCTATAATAGCTCAATGTTCATTAAAATAGCGTTTGTCAATGTCATTGATAGTAATAAACGATTAAATAATATTAGTGAACAGCCCCTATTTACACAAAGGTTATGACGTATGAGTGTTTTAGGGCATATTTAATTTAGAAGAATTTTAGATAGTCTAGATCTTGTTTAGCTGGTACCTAAATTTTTTTTTAAATCTCCTTCACCCTGGACCTACCCTCTTTCTGTCCTAGAAGATTAAAAAAATGACATCGTCCTACCAGTGTTCTTTGAACCCTAAAATAAATCTAAACGAAACTAAATGAGCCTCAAGTCTCAACTATAAAGAAATAGAGTATAAACAAATCAATATACTAGTTTCGTCATAGCTATCAAAATAAAGGCTAATTTTAACAAAGATTGTGGGGTGTTCGTTAGACGAAAATGACTAGATCTAGAGTAGTTTATTTAACCTGGACATTACATGAATTCAGACACTCGCTGTTTATGTGGGCATTAAATCTTCATTTTGATATTTTAATATAAAACTAGCTTGCTGTATAATGTGCTTGTCCATTATCCAATGATTCTGAACCAATTTCTTTCCATTGAGCTGTCTTTTTCTGTAAGAAATAAGAATTTCAAATGTGTAAGTCAGGTTGTTGTTTTTTTCTATGTTACCCGGATGACTTTACCTCTTTCTAGGGTTAAGACTATATTTTTTGGTTGGCTAAGTCTATGCTAATGAGCCCGGCAATATTTATAATTATTCTCTTTTTGGAACTGTTTTATTTGATTCATAAGCCAAGTTGTTTGATTCCACACAAAAAAATAATAGGGTGTTTGAATTAAATTACAATTTTCTTACCAAAATTTATTTGAAACAGCCAGTTTTGGTCATCAATGTTAATGATCTTATATTGTTTTTTTTTATAGAGAACAAATGGGCAAATGTTTGGATTGAGCTTGGTACATTGAATGAAGTTAAATCCCTAGCTAGATCTAGATTTATATAAGAGAGAATATTTAGGCAAGAAAGGCTATCCAAACCTGTACTATACTACAAAAGATCATCTGTATTAGAAATTTATTAAACTAATAAACAAAAACATTCAACACACATCTAGATCTAATAAACATAAAATAAGTCTAAAAGTCTGTGTAGAAGTCACTATCCTAATTTTGGTAGAATAAGTATGTTTGTATTTTACTTTTTTGTGTTCGTATTTATGCACAATTTGAAAACATCTTAATGATTTCATGTGAGGGGCTATGCCTGGGGATCTTCAAATTTAGTTAATATTAATATAGAATTAAAATATGAGTTTATTGATGCCTAACCTAAATATAGAGACTGTCTGAAATAAATTATATTATTATGGTGTCCGAAATCAAATAATGTGGGTCAAATTTGTCTGAATTAAATGAAAACACATGCCTCACATGGTGACATGGCCTCTTACTCTTAGACCTTAAATAAATATAATAATAATAAATAGACTCTAGTCCTCTAGTCCTAGTCCTAGGTTAGAGTAACTTAGAGAGGGGTACAAATATAAGACTATAAGAAGTAGATCTACTTATGAGTATGATCTAGATTCTAGATCTAGTCAAGTTATTCTCTGAGAATCTAAGAATGCTTAGGCCTTAGCCTTAGATTTTGATACACTTCAATGTTCATCATTTTCTTTTCTATAGACTAATAGAGTATAGACGTATAGATCTAGAAGATAGTAGATCTATAGTAGATTCTTATACCTGAACACCGACTTACGGGAACTAGGTCAAATTTTTATTTTATTTTTTTATTTGGTGACGGTTTAACTTACAAAAAAACTGAAAGCAGATTCTTATTCTGCAACTAATGGACTATAAAAATAGCTGTATTCCTTTGTATTACCACTCATAGTCAAGATTTTATTTTAAAATAAAGTGGGTCACTTCATGCTCCTATATTGAACGCAGTTTTTGGGCTTTCTCCTCAATTGGACAGTGAGCACCGTCATTGTACACCACTATGTAATTGCTAATAAATTATATCTGTGTTACTTATTTTTTTTTAGATTGTATTAAAAGAAGTAGATTCACTTTTGCAATATGTATTTATAGTCTATTTCCTCATATACTCTCTCTCTGTCTCTCTCTAACTCTATAATATTATAGAATATAGATCTATATAGAATATATATATATATATATATATCGTTTATAGTTTATTATTTATATACCTATGTAATCTATGTGTAGAAACAGACAGAAATAAATCTATATATATTATATATCGATAAATTAATTATTATAATTTAATAAGATATTTTCAACTAGGCTACAATGGCTACATGTATTTCCTCTGTCTTTCTTTTAATTGCCATCCAAGGACCCTCTTCTTGTTTTCATAAGTTGGATGTTCGTTTTGTGACACATTAACACCCCCCTCCCTCCCAAAGATGCTTATAATTCTTTTCATGACTCGACTCTCCCCCTTCCCTCCACTGCCTGTTGGATAGTTTGTGACACTACAAGCTGAGTGTATACTTCTCCTCACTGCCAGCTCATCTGGAGTGATCACCTGCAGTGGGCATGGTCTCTGGCTTCAAATTAGCAGCCCGCACTTTTTCTTTCATTCATAAATTATATATTATAGACATCTCGATCTAGGTCAAGCTTATTCATTGAAAAAATCATAGATTTATTAATCCCAATAATATTTCTTATTACGATTTTGCTGTGTCCAATGAAGGAGAATGAGCTGAATTCATTATTATTCGTTGTACACCCCCTTATTAAATTTTATTTAACAGCTAACGGTATAAATGTGATTGGAATGTCTTTCTAAAGATGTTTGGAAGCTTATTTTGATATGCCCATCAGCCTACGATCAAACAGGCTCATAATATAGCCTTCATCCCTTATATGGGTATGAATTGCCGGGGGAGGTTAAAACAACAGCTTTACATACATGGTTACCGAGAATCTAAAAAACTGCCATCTGCTTTGGAAAAACGGAACAAAATTACCGGAACTTATCTAAAATTGGACATGCGCAGTCCCGAAACGTTGATTTTTGCTCCAAACATAAAAACAAATGAATTACAAACAAAAAAAGCGACCCGTTCATTGAAGGAGAATTTGATGGGGTGTCCAAAATATAAGAAGCTACTATAGATCTAGATCTATATATGACATGTCGAAGTTCGAACCATTGGATGATTGGCATTGTCACTTTTGTGACTCATTGATGATAACTAGATCTAGATTAGGTCTCCTTTCTCATAGATTCTACACACAACACACTCATTGTATGTATCTTCTATGATCATTCAACATTCATAACATTGTGATTGTCATTATGATTGATCATCATTTTGATGTCTGATTGTGACTGTGACATGACATTGTCTCGTAACTCATACCGTAACGTAAGCACTTGACTTGTGTTGCTTTACTTACTCACTAGATAAGTTGCTTAGACTCCGTTGAATTATCAAGTAGATCCTAGATCTGTTTTATCCAAGAAATCTGATATGATATTGTGTTAATGATCACAAAAAGAAATGTTATAAAATGCAAATTTCTTGTATTCAGTCGTTACCACGTGCCAAAATTAGACGCAAAAACATTGTAACATAACTAAAATTATGGAGCAAGGTTATAGAAAACGAAACAGACAAAACATACTGTTCCAGGAAAGCAGTCAGATTGCGAGTCATAATAATGAAAAAAAAATGTGATGCTGTAGGCCTTATGTTACATGCAATAAACAATTATAAAATTATTCTTTCATTTTTAGCACCAAGATAATGAGTAAGATTAATTCAAATTGAAAATATAGATCTAGATTCTCTTTTTTTCTGTTAAAAAAGTAAAGTAAATGAAAGTTTTGTTTTGAATTAATAAATAGATCTATGTGTATTAAAAATTATTAAATTTTGAGTTTCCGTTGTTTATTTTGAATAACAAGAATAATTTTGAGTGTTTTTTTTTGTGTGGTTAACACACTAAAGCAAATAATTAAGAAATGTTATATAGAGCTAACTCTTGTATCGTATTAGATCCAGTATAAAAATGATGTTAAGTTGTAAATACATCTATAAATCTTATTGTAGGTATGATTAAGATGCAGTCCAGATATAAACTAAAGTTTTACAGCATCGTTTGATTGGCTATGACAAGAAAAGTTTAGATGTGCCTACTGGCAAATCTATCGGCGTAGTAAGAAGTCATTCTGCAATTTCTTTAATATTGTCGTTTATTGGCATATTATTTTATTCACTTAACGTTTTATTTTTTTATATAATTGTAAAATTAATTTCTTTTAATTGAACTCACATCAAAATATATTTTTTCTGGTCGCCGTTCATTGTTGTTGCAAAGGCACTATTTTCTCATTGCACAGGCTTACACAATGCGATTAGGTTTAAACCCAAACATAATCAGGTGGAGCTACATTTTCATATTATAATGACTTGAGATTCTCTTGACTTGTTACTAGACTATATTCTAGATATAGATCTATATCTAGACCTAAATACATGTCTAGATCCTAAATGAACTATAATATATCGCTTCTTCTTGGATTTAAAATAATCGTGTACATCTAAATGCCTTGAAAATGTTATGCTTTTTTATTAGAGCTAATAAGGTACTAAGTAACTAAGGTAAATTATAAATTAGAATCTACTTAATAATTAATTTAATTAGATCTATTAATTCTATTCATCTAATAATTAATTAGACTCTATCATCTATGACTACTATCACTATGAGTATTAGATTTATAAAATTTATTAGATTAATAACAAAAAAACAACTACAAGTGACAAGTCTAATACTAACTAGATCTAGATCTATAGACTTATTAGACTTATACTACTTATAGACTACAGTAACTTACGTTTATCGAACAAGTTAAGCTCATTCGCCGACATTTTTTATGTTTGAATTTGTGTATCTCCGTAAAAATTAGACCTAGAAAAAAACTGATTGTATCTGTGAACTCCTCATCCATTTTTCTTAAAAAGTAGACATGTTTTATTCTATTACTACTCATAGTTAAACTTATATTTGATGTTAAAATGGGTCAGGTTGATGATTTCAAAAGCTTAAATTATCGAACACTTTTTTAGCTTTATCTTATCTTATCGAACATATGAAGAACTTATCGAACACACGAGAAGTATGGTGTTTTAAAAGTGTTATAATCCTAAAATTTTGTGAAAAGTATGGTGTTTCAAAAGTGTTATAATCTATATTTTTTTTATTTATATCATTTTCTTTTTACGCCATGTCAAGAAAGACAGATTTTTAGTCATTTTCAAATGGTCCACATCGAAGGAATCTATCACTGATCAGCTCTGCTTAGAAACTGACGGTGCTAAGCCCAGTAACGCATTACCGTAGTACTTATTTAGGTCTAAGCTATTTTGAGACATAAGGCCATTAATAAATTAAATCCAGATATTATTTATTTGAGGGAGAGCCTAATAAGCTTTGGTAGCCAATAGATAATCCCGCCCTCCCCAAGTCATTGCAGGACACAACAGTTTACTTGGTTGACCTAAAAACAAAACATACGGTACGCGGCCCTACGTAACTAGCCGCCGATCTAGCACGCTCAGTGTATGTAACAGCCTAAAAGTCAGTGCTAGATATTTTTCGATCTGGGCGGGGAGGGGGGGGTGCTGAAAAGCTATGGTAGCTTGCAAGCTGTGTTACCTATAGATGTAGATAAATCCGCCCTCCCTAAACCACCTGGTTGACCAAAAAAAAACAAACAACGTATTTTAGAGCACGCTTAGTATTTGTCACACACACACACAAACAACATAACTATATATACTACGTATCTATCATGCCTAGTGTTTGTGACCTAATTAGCGGCTTGACCGTAGGTACTCGACTGATGGCTCCTCCCCCTTTCCCCCCAACATTGTTCTTACTACAACTTGAACAATGTTTTGGGGCTGTGTTGATGGCCTGGTTTACACTTGTGTGTTACGCTATCACTGACCATTTTTTTTTTTGTTGTGTGTTAGTCTGGTGGCTGCGTTTGGATTGAGTCTTGAAATTTACGTTGTTACTTTGCACTGAAAAAGTGTGAATGTTGGAGAGTGGAAGCGCGGGTAAGGGGGTGTAGGCAGAATAAGAGAGTGGTTAAATGCGTTATTGTTATTATTTTTGTGTATTTGTGATGTTTCAAAGGAGTGTCTTTGTAGCGCATTAATATATATATATATATATATATCTATATATATAAATAATTTTATAGACCCGGCGCCACACGTCTAGATCAAGAAACACAACTGACTCTATGTATTTGAGGCTGACGTCACATTCTAATGGTCGATCAATTATTGATGATCTCTGGATACAGTGTCTTGACTGTTTCTCTCCCCCACCCCTCCCGACCTTTTTTTTTTACCTGCCCAAGACATTTTTATTTCAAAATACCATATCTGCATTCTATACCTCCCCCTTTGCCCTTTCGTTTTATTAATATCTCTTCACATCAAGCACATGCGCTAGGTATTGGTTTATAACACATAATTCAGAAGTTAATAGAATGGGGCAAATTCAGAAGTTAATAGAATGGGGCAAATTCAGAAGTTAATAGAATGGGGCATCTGAAAAAGAAACAACAACTGAATACATTCCACTGTGTTACTCTCTGTGGTGGGGCATTGATACTATTAGCATCTAGCTATAATATATGTCATAAAATCAAGCTTTTAAAATGGGTACAATTAGTGCATATATCGATGTAAATCTATTTACTTAAAAAAATATAGCACATTTACGGTAAACCACAAATAACTGATACAAATTGTAACATATGATTAATTTATATCTGTACTTTGCATTAAATTATTTAAAAAAATAACAATTAAAAAATATATAATTTAAATATTTTGTCTTCTTTGGGTTATATCCCTTTGATGTTTATTTTTAACATTAAAATGGCGTTCGATATCTTACGAAGCTGAGATTGCTTATATAAAAACTGCTATTATCGAACACCCCCTTTTTAAACCTCAATTTTCATGTTTAGGTAACAAAGGACACTTTCAAATAAATAGTTGTAAATATTTCTCAGCCTAATTAGAAGCGTATTATATAGTTTTTTTGAGCTGAAGCATCATTAGCATTAAAAAATACCCTTAACCCGAGACTCACTCCACTCTTCCCAAGAGTTCAAAAAATGTGAAATTTTTATACCAATATTACCAATGCACTTTGAATATAAGTAAAAAAATGATCCTCGGGTGAAAATGAAACTAATTATAACTTAACTATAAAGAAATGGACGATGCACAATAAGAATGGACTAGTTTCTTTATAATCATCGAAATAAAGGTGAATTTTTAAAAATACAATGGGGTGTTCGATAAGTACCTTAAAACGAAGGTGTTCGATAGATGTAAGTTACTCTATATATATATAGTTTAGATCTAGATCTAATACACTGTATTATCTGTAAAGTAATAGAGGGGGGGGGGAGGAATCTGTTAGACACCTTATTTATAGTTTAGTTATTTAGCGACGCACCATAGAAGACGCATATTGAACGGGACTAGTGACGTTTGGGATATGTTGGGTTAGAGTAGGGAGGTGAAATAAAAAATTGATCTTTAAAAAAATAAATTTTCGTTAGTACATCATTAAAATACTTATATCGAACTTTCCAATGGTGTTTAAATTATGACTGCATGTCTAATAGTTAGAAAGTTATGAATTTTTTTTTGTCGTTTTGGCCTAACATTGTTGCCATGGAACAAAAGAGATGAGTCATCATGAGAGCGTCTCTCTCGCTAAGCCAGCGAGACACACCCCCCGCTCAAAAAGTTAAAAAGTTGGAATTGAGTTTCGTAGAGGATAAATCTACTTATTAAATAAGAAATTTAATAGTAGATTTAGTATTCATAGTGAATTTCTAGCTCACAAATCTAATTTCATTTATATTTATGAACTTTACTTGTTTAAAATGTAAATATTGATGTAATAAACAAATTATCGGGTCTAGATCTACAAGAATTGTCAGAGAGGCGGGGACAAAATGGCGGCGTTCTGATGGCAGAAAATAACAAAATATTTAAAAAGTGGGATCAAAATCGTCTGAAACAATTATTTTTCAAATGCGCTTTATAATTCATGCGACGACGATTAATACATAAAATCTATTTGAATATATCCAGAATATTAGGCCTTACTTGGCCTCCAGTGGTTTTACATTGATGACGAAATTTTCTTATCGAAATTCAGTAAATTCTGAAAAACCCATAGCCCCCAATGGTAAACCGTATTTTCAAGTTTGTGAGCGATGCGACGGAGATATCGAGATAAAACTTGGCAGAATTATAGCCAGGCATGATATCTACCATAGGAAAAAAAATGAATCATTGATCATTTTCCTGGACCCTGTATTGCTAAAAACAAAAAATGAGTATTTTTTATAATAAAAGAAAAAAATGACAAATAACTTTTAAAAAAAGCCGTAATTAAGCTTTATATAGGCCATGGTCTAAAGTAATCGATAACACAAGTTTAAAACTTCTCTTATTTCATTCAAAAGTGTACTAAATTTGCAAGTGTGGTTTATGTGAAAAAAAGTCAAAAACGCAATCTCAAGTTTATCGGTCATTTTTTACTTTCACACTTCCGCGTTTTTTCGCCTAGCTAGTTAGAGACCGGAAAATCAGTTAGCGAGATAATCCTCTAGGGTAATGACGTGTTTAGTGACAGACTTTTACTGTGGCCTTTTCTTAGAATAAATACATGTTACATTGTTCTTCAGCGTTGACTACATCTCTTTACTAGTTAAAACCGATGTGTTTGTTTTGTCTGGATTGTTGATCAACTACACGGAATACACCCGAACAATAACACCCAAACGCTTGCAGAGTAATTGGTTGAAATTCAACAGTCATCCATAGTTGACCTCAAGACAGCCTGAACAAGCAACATCACAGTTCTAGTAGTCTAATACTATTAATATAAATATTATATTGACATTGATATTCCGAGTCTAATAATAGTAGAACTAGACAAGTATTAACTAAGTAGTATACTATAAACTATAATCTATATACTATAGACACTGACTATACTAGACTATAGTCAGTAGACTGAGTAGTACAGTATAACTAAGTATAGACTTCTTAGTTCTAATAAGACATCTTAAGTCTAAGTAAGACTAAAGTTAATTTAAGACTCTAGCTACTCACCACTACTTAGACTTAGTCTACTAGATCTAGATAACTAGATCTATCATCTAAATCTAGTCTAGTTAGTAGATCTAGATCTAACTAAGTCTGTCCTAGACCCTAGCCCTAACTGCTAACCCTAGGGCCTATGTGAATCATTAGGCCCTAGGACATGGTTTAGTTAGAATAAAGACTCTTACTATAAATATATAATTTCTAAATCTAGTCACTAGTCTATATTCATATATGCATACATCTAGCTAGATCTATCTATAGATCTACTTTATTCTAGTATTGTATCATCCACTTTTTAATGAGGACTTAAAATAATAACTTTTAATTTTATGTATTGTAGATCTACTGACTATACTATAGTATAGAATCTATTCTCTATAGATTGACTATAGATTAATAATAGATACAACAAAATTCATAGTTTTGTTCTAAATAGAGTCTTAGACTCTTTTACTTTTGTATAGTAAAGACTTAGACTCTGAGATGTATGCATTTATTTCCAGACTTCCCACATCTCCTACATAATACAATGATATCAGAGACAGATATTGGTGATTATGAAATCATCAAAGGTGGTGTGCTGGGAACAGGGGCCTTTGCCACTGTCTGGAAAGGGAGAGCAAAAAAGGTAACTCTGTTTCCAACTTAAATGATTGTTACAATATTTCTTGCCTTGCCTTATTATTAATTTATTTGCCTGTACAGGATTAACGGTAGTAGAGTGGTTGTGCAATATCATTCAATATGCTTGTAAGCCTTGTTATACCATGATCCTAAGTTCTATTCCAAGTCAGAAGTGGGTGCTTTGACAATGGGGTTAAGTCACTTTGTTGTGTACTAGCTACATAATCTTCCTGTAAACGTTTTGCCACTGAACAGAAAGTCATTTCACAAATATATCTATTGCCATATTGATTGCTAAGTCACAAAGAAAGCTTTGATTATACACCATTTCTTGTTAGTCTTATTTTTGTATTACATAACATTGTGTTGATGCACTTTTAGAAAGGTTTTGTTCTATTTTCCTGTAAATGTAGAGGCTTAATCTTGCCAGTGGATTTCATCATGCTCTCTTTACTACCCCCTTTTCAAATGTTCCTGTTTGCTCTGTGGTGACCTAGTTTTGATCTTACAGTTAAGTTTCTGGCTGTGCACTGAAGCAGAACTTAAAATCTCAGCTGTTTTATTTTTTCTTTCTTTGTGTTGGGGGCAAGAGGTTAAAGCTAAAAATAAAAGTAAGTTAGTCCTCTGATTGTCTAGTACAGTGGTTGTCAAAACTTTCTTTTTACCCCAGGATCCCTTTATATAGTCAAAACTGGCCCCCTGACCCCTGAGGGATATAATCGACATAAAAAAACAACTAAAGACTTGGATGAGGTGGGGGGAGATTTTTTTCCAGTTCTACTGCAAATCTCAATGAGCACAAGGACAGGTTTTTTTGTTTGTTTTTTTTTTTGTGATGAGTTCAATACAGCAAGCAATCCACATTGTACCAAATAAGATGTGAAAGCAGTCTACACCTTCTGTACAATGACCCATTATATAGGAAATAAAAATTGGTGTTTTTTTTTTTTGTAACCAGAATTTGTGATATCCTCGTACAAACATTATTTTTAGTTCCTCATTTGTGGATATTTCAATAAAGTGCTTCTGTATTAGTATGGATTTATCTGTGATTGAGATCTGAGTTTGTCCATGCCCAAAAGGATTAAATGTATATCCAATAGGGGAAATACTAGTGAAGAATGTCTGCAGATATTTGCTTTAGGTCATCTTATAATAAATAGCATGTAATATAATATAAAACAGAAGTGAGGAGTGAGTTGACTCAAGTTTGGATAAACTGGCTTTTAGTAAGATTAAGTAGAATTTAATTGTATACAATTTCTTTCTTTCTGCATACCCCCTATGATCATCTTGGTCTAGTGTATGCTTTAAACAATTATTTTATTGCTTTGAAATACTACACTAGTAGAAATAAGTATGTTTAATAATAGATCCCTTGTCTCGAATGAATAACTCAGAATAACAAACATTTCCAATTAATTGCTGTGCTGGTAATTTTATCATTTTTCTGTTGTTGTTTTTTTATATGTTCTTTGGAAATAATGGTTATTTGTACAGTTTTCCTTTCCCCATAAGGAAAAAACTGTTTGGGTTCCATAAAATAGGAAAATTACAAGTAGCTTAAATTTCAAGTGCAAACTCACTTATTTGTCCAGCCATTTTTTAGTACTGAATATCAACAACATATTAATCAATGTAACTTTTAATGTAGTTTAGAAGTATAATTTTCCAGTTCAAAAGAAAATTTAAAAATATATGGGCCTGTTGTTTATATCTCTGTATTAAATAGAAGTGCATTTTCTGTTTGGGATGAATTTACCTGCCTTGAGTTCATATTGTGTTAATCATTGGTAACATCTGGCAACTTATTTTTAAAACTTAATTTTTTTTTGTAATCTTGTGGGAAACTTCTCAAAGATGAATCACACTGTCATTTTGCAAACATCATTCTTAATGGCAGTTCACATGATAATATTTGAAAATTTTGATTTATTTTTAGATATATATATATATATATATAATATTTAATATGAATTTTTATTTTTAAATATTTATGTTGAAGGTATTTTAAGAACTATACATAAATGTAGTCTTGTTTTTTTACTACAGGACTCATCCCAGCTTGTGGCTATCAAAGCAATTAAAAAGAAAAACTTTCTCAAATCTCAGCAGCTGTTGAGCAAAGAAATTACAATACTCAAGGTACGGGTAGAAGTTAGTTTTTTAAAATACGGTACCAACTAAACATAATACCAAAAACAAAATTGTTTTTTTTTAACTTTGAGCTCAATGCATCAAAGTCCTGCACTAACTCTATAGATCTAGGCATTTTAATTGTAGAAATCTATTTTCAAGGACAATTAGTTTTTATCTTTATATTGGTGCAGTGAGGTAAGGGAGAGAAATCAAAAGAACTTTCAATGTATATTTGGGAGGGAAAAATAGGTTTGTAATTGTGTAGTTTTTTTAAGTGTTATCTTTTCTGCTTGTATAAATTAAAGAACCTGATTCCCATTCCCAAGAGGTGCTTCCAATAAGTCATGATTTGGTAGATATTATTTTCTAAAATTGCATTAGTTTCTAAAGGCATTGTTTTATTATTTTTCAGGAGCTGTCCAGTTTGCACCATCGAAATGTGGTTGGACTTTTAGATTGTGTGGTGAGTTGTTGTTAACTACTGTTTTTACAAAGATTATATCAACTCACTCTGTCCGTCTGATAAAAAAGTTTGTACACATTATTTCTCGGACACCCAATCTCGGATCTATCTGAAATATTTGCACAATTAGTTCTATTACCTGTCAACACAAGAATCAATTTAAAAAATGTACCAATTAGTTCATAAACTGTTGAATATTATTATTTTCGGTATCTCAAACAAGGGAAAAGAATTATATTTGACTGAACACCCCACCCCCAACTTGTAAAAAGCGAGTACTGTAAAATTCATCCAGATATGCCTTTCTTTCTCTCCATCCCACCACTAACTGGTCTAGATAAGCGATAAATTCATAACATATTGAGAAAGCTAAAATCATGAAATAGGACTACACAAAGACAATTGATAAAAAAAACTTCTAGTCACACAGATTTATTGTTGGTCTAGATCTATAATAAATTTAATTACATGACTGATTCAAACTAATTGATACAATTAAACTTGGTATCAGCTTTGTTTTTTTTTTTGTTGTTTTTTTTTTAGTATTTTTTGTTCTTCTTGTTCTCACTTTCTTTTTTTTTTCTCCTCACTTAGCTATTTTAAAAAAACAAAAAAAAATACACATTTAATTTTTTTTTAATTTGTTTTTCTTGCTGTGTATCTTGTCTGTTTTATACTCTTCTTTTTTTTCTTCTAATTTTATTGTCTAGACATGATTATGATTTGATTGTGTAATTATATGTGGGTCATCATCTAAGTTAGTGGAAGAGGTCAGATAGATATGATAGCACTGGCTGTGTTCTCAGTTTGGGTGAATGGGTATCTAGTGCATTTGGATGACATAATAAGCTCTGTCTTTTGATATCCTGTTACAGTAGCTTGCAGTGTGTGTCCATCAACATGTTCTAATCATCAAGTCTTTAGAATTATAAATGGAATACTTAATATTCAGCACAATATGCCACTGAAGATAATTGTTATAATAATGTTATAAAAATTTACCATTCTGAAAAAATTCTTTAAAATTAAAATGCTTTAACATTATTGTTTGGTTTGGCATTAAAAGACTTGTTAATATATATGACATAGATCTAATTTCACCAGAGTAAAACGAAAATGTCTTTTTAAAAATGTCATATTGAACTGGAGATTTGTTCAGGGCAAAATTTTTAGCTACCCCTTTAGGGACTTGTCATTTATTTGTTATTATAATGTTGTATTTTGAAATCAGAAACTAAAAAAACTTCATAAAAAATCGTAATTCACCCTGGCCTTTCTTCAAACTGAGGCATGGTGGCTGAGTGGTAAAGCGCTTGACTTCCGAACCGGGGTTCGAATCCTGTTGAAGACGGGGATTTTTAATTCTGGGATCTTCGGGCGCCTATGAATCTAATGGGTACCTGACATTAGTTGGGGAAAGGTAAATGCGGGAGGTCGTTGTGCTGGCCACATGATACCCTAGTTAACCGTAGGCCACAGAAACAGATGACCTTTACATCATCTGCCCTCTGGACCACAAGGTCTGAAGGGGGAATTCTACTCTCCTTTTTTTTTTCTTCAAACTACAAAAACTCTGGGCTAACATGCATGTGTGTCAAACCTTTACCTGTAAGATGCTTGAAATAGTTCACAATGTTTACTTTTGGTTTTCTTATTTCGCTTTAAAATTAAGTATGCAAACTATTTTTTTTTTTTTTGCATTCTCTTTAGCCAATTGTTGAGACACTATTTTAAAAAGCTATATATTATATAGCATAAATAGCTATTACAGTTGAATGGTGGTGTGGAGTGCACAATAATGGTGTAACCATGAGGAAATGGGGTGGGGCTGGCTTTGGTTGCTAGAGAATTTCTGATGAATCTGTCAGATGGACTGGTGTAATTGAAGTGAATTTAAAGGACTAGTGTGAATGATGAAGAGACAGAGAGAACATGTATTTGTAGATCTTGTTTTATCATTGCACTTGTTTCTACATACCAGCTACTTTCAAGTTGAATCTGTGTATACTTACTCATAGTGTTAATAAAAGTCACATTACATTAATTCTAGTTTAATCAAGTAGTTTGTTAACGTTTATTTAAAGTTCTATATTAAACAATATATACTATGTTAACATCCTACATTGGTTTAGTATTGTTAGCTGTTCTGTGCTCCAAATCAGCCAAGCCACAACAAACGTGATGTACTAAAAGGGAAATGGATTTATTACATATTCTGTGACATGATTTATTTTTTGCTAGGTATTTGTCTGGTGATTGTAATGAAAGAAATAGTTTTAAATAATAAGTCTTCTTGTGTGCAGCAGCTACTTTGATTTTCTGAAATTTTTTTTTTAATAAAGAATATAAATCTAAACATTTTTTTTTATTCAAACTGACATTTTTCTTTCTTTTATATATATATATATATAATTCTCTTTCTACCAGATTTTTTTTTTTTGATTCCCCATGCATTTTTAATTTTCTGGGACCTTCCAAACATGGCCACATATTTTTAACCTCTTGACCACAATTTTGTTTTAACAGATCTAAGTTACTGTTGGGGCCCTTGCTCCAAACATAGGCATTGTTCTTCTTGCTCTGTTTAAAAAAAGGGGAGTAAATCTGTACTGTTACTATTGGGTTGCCTGTCCTTCCCTCCTTTTATTTCAGTGTAGTCTGTATCACTAGTCACTATTCTGAACATGTCGGTCAATATTATCTCACTAGTTGTGGGTTACACACGTTTATATATATGTGTCAGTAAAACGTGTTTCCCCCCCCCCCCCCCACACACCCCATTCCTACTGAAAGCTGGGCAGATTATAGTCTACCTGTTTTGTTTGGATGACCTTTCACCTACTTACCTAGTTATTCCGTTCTCACATTGCTAGCTACTGTGCAATGTGCATTCTAGCTTCCAGAGCCATGGATTGGAGTTAGTTGGTTGTAGAGTCAATCACAGACTATGCAGAGATAGCGGTGAAATGTAGAGTGTTGATAGAGTTCAATGTTCTGTCCAGTAATGACACTCAGAAGGGGCTGCTGTTGTATCACTTGGTCCTTTGCAAGTTCTTTCTTTATCATTTGGGTTGGACGTAATCTGGTCCAAAAATCAAAAAAATGTTGGGCGATGTCTGGGGTGTAGGTACAGTGCAGACCTTGGATTTGAATGATTTTCAGCTGTTGAACAAATGTCTGGACACCTCTTTTGTCATTCTGTTGTTTCATTCCTTGCTTTTTTTTTCCTTCTAGAAGAATATGGCATTGAATTAAGTCCTAGCAATTAAAGGTTGACGACCCTTGAAGTTCTGTTTGACCTTTTTCTTTGACCGATTATCTGTGTTCTTTCTTCAATGCCTTTTATATATATTGAAAAGGTCACTAAGCTCTTGATTGTGGTTTTATATATTGTGTGTATGTACTATATTTGGCCTACTTATGTGGGGAGTAGGACGTTGCTCTGGTCAGGCAAAGTGGTACTTATTGAGTTAAATCACACCCGGATGAAATGAATGTTATCACAAGTATTGTGTGGTTAATCACGTGATATTCTCATTATATAGAGTTTGTTTCAAGATCAACATTTTTTTTCTCAGTCATGTATTGGTTTACAAATCATAGTCTCGGTTATGTAGGTGACGAGATTTGTCTGCATTATTAACTAACTAGACAAAGTGAAGTGCGTGCATGTTTTTTCTTCAAACGCTATCTAGATTTACTCTTAGATCTAGATTGTCTAGAACTCAACTTTCTAGATGACTGGAAACAAAGTCTGCAATGTGATTGCTTGAAGGACACGGCTATTTATATTTCAATGGCTACTTATGTTCATTAAGCATGGTTATTATAGTTTTTAAAAAGGTAGTACGTGATAATCTAAGAGTGGCCAGTATGTTTTCGTTAGTAACATAAGGGATAGTTGAAGAGTTCACTCTAAGGCCGCGGGACACACATTTGAGACCCAAAGAAGACAGGCGCAGACAAAAAGAAAACTAAATAGACCGCCGGCGGACAACAACGTTGTCTGCACGTGATCTAGGGGAAAATATGCAGGTCGCAACTGGGTTTAGGTAGTCATGTGAAACACTGCCCTCATCCTTAATCTTCGAAATCGAAGACACTGACATTATTATTTTAAGTGATAAAACGACTGACCCACAGGGTCCGCCTATGAGTTTGAGTGAAACGCAAACTTATTATCTTGAGGTTTGTAGCATACAAATCAACTACTGGCTACACTACTTTTCCCCATATGTATCTTATTGTTAACTGAGTGTAATTATTGGAATAGTTGTCGAGACAAAGTTCATTTGAGTTCAGACAGACTATTAATAATCAAACTTATCTCTGGAAATGTGTCGAGATTCTCTTTAGTTTTTGTATGCGTATATAAAAAAAAAGTGCAAGTACCTCTTTCAGAGCCTGCAATCTTCAGCTCAGAATATATAAAGATCTGTTTCTAAATGGTGTCATGTGGCCAACCCTACGACCAATCGCCTTATTAATTAAGAGTGGACTCAGTTAAAGTCCCCCAAGTCAAAATGCCATTTTTTCACGGAGATAACTAACCCTATTTGTATGTACCTTATATCTTCGAGTAAGTGTCTAACATAGTCGGAAACAATTAACAGCAATGTCTATTTATTTCTGGGTGCTGCCTCCTTAATAGCATTTCCTGTCCACTTGCATGTATTTTCATGTGTACAAGTCTAAATGTTGTCTTCAATGTTTGACATAGAAAATAGTCTAAGACCTAATCCAGGTCAACGCATTAAAAAGCCCGAAGCTTCGTCCGGCGGTTCTTTCTTTTCCTCCAGTTTGACGTTATCGACCAACGGGAAAGGTCAGACAGCTTCAAAGGCCCAGCCGCCATTGCGGCCCTGTGCCTCGTGTGTGGGAGGGGGGAGGTGGCGATGTTGCTAATCTTGGATGTAAACAAGGGTCTCAGTGGAAAGCAGCTCAAGGCTATAAATCTAGCGCGGAGATAAAAATGTGTGCGTTCCACTGTATCATTAGATCTAGAAAAATGTGTTCATTTTGAAAAACATTAAATTTTAAAAAAATATTTTTTGAAAACTATACACAGTGAAAGGGTGATTGGTTGAAGAAATAACTAGAGTCTTTTCTTTTAAACCCCTTTTCTTTTTGTACCGGTATGCGAATGTGACGGCTAAAGCACTCAAACTTAAAAGATTTGAACTGGTATTTTGAGGATGCCCCTGGGTCCACCAAACTCTAATGAGTACCTGGCATACGTTGAGGAGGCCAATGCGGTTGGTCGTTGTGCTGGCCAGACGGCACCATCGTTAACCACCACTCATAGAAACATTTAAGCTTTATATCATCTGCCCCCTAAGATCGCAAGGTGGGAAAGTGTTTTTTTTTAAGCAGAAAGCTCTGCTCGTGTGTGTGTGTGATTGAAGTATCGAAAATGTTAGAAGAATCGAGGCCTAATTCCAATTGGCACAGTTTAAATGTCACCTTTTGTAGATGTTTGGGCCTCGGAATAGTTTTGGGGTCACACAAGTTTATAGTTCATTTGGTGTTTGAGGTCACGCTATATCCTATCATTATATCATGGCATGGTACGCGAGACGCTTGTACACGCTGTCTTGCTCTTGTGTGTCAACCCCTTGCCTCTGACTATATCGTTCACCTCTGTGTTCTATTGTACCCTCGCTCATCTTTCTTACCCCCTCCCCCCTGTAATAATCCCCTTCCACGCCCCTGGTTTACCACCGACTCTCCCTTAAAAAAACAAAAAAAAAAACTCTTATATACTCCAAAACATTTGATCGAATTAGACTTGTGGCGCGCTGTGATTCCTTTTTATCTTAATGAGGTCACATTTCAAAGTCGCCCCCCCCCATCTACACCATGCCTCCTCCCATGAAATAAATATAAACCTAGAAAAGGTATTTCACCACAGCAGGTAATATATGGAGGAGCCAGTCGACTCGTAGATCGAGACTTTAGGCTCATGTTGATTCATTCGTTAGAAATTTGTTTCATAAGCGAAAGGGATTGTATTATTTATTTGTGCATTAGAGATGGTAGTCTTCGTCTCAGAATACCTTTCTCTGCCCCCTTTTTTTTTTTAATTTTATTTTATACTTTTTAATTTAGAAACTTTTCAGAACCATACAAAACGAAGTATAAGCAGAACGTATCTTATGTCGTCATAAATACATGGGTGTATAAGGACATTCATTCAAACTTACTTCTATTGAGAGTTTAAAGTCGTCGCCCCCCCCCCCCCCCCCCATGTAAGATTTAACAAGCATAGAAATAGTGAGTGGAAACAAAAATGTGAGGGAGTGTTGGTATCTCGCTACAACCACTCGCAGTAACATTGACTTCATCCGGGGCACTGGGTGTGAATCGTTGGTCATTGAAGGCAACACAAATGACACTGTTAATGGCTTACACAGGAGGCGTTGCCTAGCTTTGATTTTCCTTTATTCCTTTTGTTGAAAGATAAAGTCTAGAACTAATTATCTGCATTTATATTAAAAGATGGTACACAACTTTAAAATGGGCGTCGATTTATTTTTTGTCTGTGTTCCTAGTTGTTTCTATCATTGTTGGTGTCACTTCCTAATGGCTGTCACCCGGCGTAGTTCGCTTCTCTCCTAGTGAAACCTCGGAGTACATGTGTCTGTGTGTGAGATGTGACTTGAACAGGTGCCAGGACAGGTCTCCTTTGAGTGGCATGGACACGTTTTGAATAGTGTTAAAGATGTTTTAGAATGAAATCTTTGACATTGGACGACCTGTGATGTCATAGACTGAATTACATTTCTTCAACTTCTAACATAATTCTCTCAATATGCCATACAGATGGCGTATGAATAGCTCATAACAGCTAGTCTGCATGCTACAAGTACAAATGTAGTTTACTAGTTCTTGTGAATGTTGTTAATCCCATTCTTGCTGTCTTTATCAGTGTGGGTATAGCATCCTGGAAGGGTGTTCACATTTCATGCATCCAGGAATGATGTGATAACAGAGCGTGTTCTAATTAGGACGGTTTTTTAGTGCAGAAATCCAACGGATAGTCTTATTGAAATAGGGCAAATGATTCTCTTCACCGTGTGTTAGTCCTCCATCATATCCTAACCAAACACTGGTTCCCTCATGTCTTTTTTTTTTTGTCTGCACCATTGTCTCCTACTATACATGACATCACTGCTTGGCAAGGCAAGAGTGGACTTGTCGGTTAGAACTAGGCGACAACTGGAGCAGTGAGGCTTAACTCGGTTAATAGTTCAAGGTGATCTCTATTTATAGCCTTCTCTTTGTGGCCTCCTTTGGAAAATCTGAGCAGGTTTGTGAATTGTTGTTTGAACTGGACAACACATGGACACGTTGAGTGTTGATCAGATGAACATTGCATTTTGTTTGGAAACACGATCTTTGTACTTTCATAAACATTCGATGTCAGACCAAAACATTCTGCTGGCTAAAATTAAATTCCCCTCTTGTCCACTATCGCACATCGTACTTAGAGCCTTTATTCATCCCAGGATCAAGTTATTTTCCATTAACATTAAACTGTGAATTTGACTGTCCTTTTTTAAACCAGTATAAAATTCGGTCACCTTAAAATTGGTCACGTCACTTTTCGAACCCGTTTGTTGACACAAGTTGTGGTGCACCTAATCATTAGGTCTCGTTTTGTTTATGTCTACACGTACGTTATCTAGGTTGATATACAATTTTTTTTTACGTAACCAAATATAGATCTAGCATTGGGACTACACGAAAGATTAAAATTGACGTCAAAATGGTGGAACACACACTAGCGTCCATTGTACAGCGAGGGATACCACATGGCTTTATGGGGAAACTCTTTGGTGGTATAATATGAGATATTTTTTAGCGTAGTTACATCATATACTTAGTCACTAAAAGGCACATCCGCAATAACCCCCTCCCCCTCCCCCCCCCCCAAAAAAAAAACAACGAATAATTAGATCTAAAAGTGATATAACTTTGAATTAATAAATGCAGTAGTGGTTTTACTTAAAATATTATTTCTTCAATACCCATGGAAAGCTTAGATTTAAATAAATAATCAGTCGATTCGCATGAAATAAATAAACTAGCTAGATCTACGAGTCTTGCAAAGTGATAAATATAAACTAGCTAGATCTACGAGTCTTGCAAAGTGATAACCCACGATTGTAACGTTTCCATAAGTTCCACTCTCTGGATGTAACATTTCTTTTCAATGTTTATGAGGACAAATAGAACACTGCGTATCTACGATGATGCGTATTAGAAACAAAAATCTAGAAAGCTTGTCTTTTAGAATACACGCAAATCGTGTCCATATGAACAAGGTCACACACTTTTGTCGCCTGCTGTTTGTTTACCAACACAACTGGTCCCATTGCTCAGCGCTATAAATAAAACACGGTTGACAGGAAAAGGTAAGCAGTGTCACACACATTGCGAGAAAGTAGTGCGCTCATTTGAATATGGCTTTGTTCTATTTAGCCGCGGCGTAGGTCGTACTAGTCGAGATGACATCGAGATCTGCGTAAAACTTTTTCAACCTGGATCGTTTCCCCGTGGGCTTTTTTTTTTTTTCAAAGAAAAGCCATTTCTTTTGTTGTCATGTAGCAGTCCTAGCTATTTAAAAAAAAAATGTTTATGGTCAGGATGGGGGCAATGATTCAGATCTGTCTTTTCAAATCGGTATGAGCAAAACCTGCACCTTGAATCAAAACTGATCTATGAATGACTTTAATTCCAATGATTTAGCATAGTTTTTGTTGTTTTTTTAAACTGAGTCAAGCTTCACAAAGCTGTAGTCAACCGTTTAAGTCCTGGAACCACTTGTCAGCAAAGTGTCCAACCAACCCAGGGTTACCAGGCGACCGGCAAAAGAAGGTCGTTGCGTCCTCCGCCCGGCATGCATTAGCCAAAAGTGTACAAATGTCTCTATCTCTTTGTTTACTGCTTGGCGTATCCTCCAGCTCCTTGTTTCAACACACAAACTCATGACAAGTACTAACTTGGTGTATTGATTGGAACTTTTACTTGTTGGACATCTACTGCTCATTGAAATCAGTTGCTGGTTAAAGTGTATTTTTAAATAAAGCTTATATCTACTCTCTCCTGTCTATTTTTTTGTTTCATTTCTTCGTGTATTATCGTCGTCTATGAATAATAAATAATTGTGCAAAGTTTTAACTTGATCCAAGAATGGGAAGTGGCAGAAATAGCTTGTTCAAACTTTTGACCAGACTGACAGACAGAGTGAGTTGATATTATCCTAAACGTTTTGTAAAACTGAGAGACAATGATTCAGTGAGGGACTCTGAAGAAAATAGTCATCACATATGTTTATTAGAATAATAAATTACAGCAAAATGTCGCTTCGTCTGAGAAATATGATACTCAATAATATCAAGTAGTTCTAGAGAGAATGATTCATGACATGTTTCCAACAATCCATAAGAACGTGTAATACAAGACTCCACCCAGACACACGGAAGGAGTGAATATTTAGACCACACGTCTTTCGCTTCTCCTTTACAACTTTCACACCAGTATTTCACTTCAATTACGACAGGCCACTTCGTGGTTTCATCAGATTCTCTTCAGCCTACACAACCAAAACATCCGCTCTTCTTTCCTCATGGTTACATCAGATTCTCTTCAGCCTAAACAACCAAAACATCCGCTCTTCTTTCCTCATGGTTACATCAGATTCTCTTCAGCCTAAACAACCAAAACATCCGCTCTTCTTTCCCCATGATTACATCAGATTCTCTTCAGTCTACACAACCAAAACATCCGCTCTTCTTTCCCCATGGTTACATCAGAAACACGCACGTCTAGCTAAACGCAAGTTTCTGTACACACGATGTTCTTTCTCTTCTGATTCGTCTAGCCAGAAGCAACAGTTTCTGTACACATGATTATCACTATCTTCTGACGCGATGTTCACTCTCTCCTGACTGTCTTGGTCTAGCTAGAAGCAACAGTTTCTGTACACACGATTATCACTATCTTCTGACGCGATGTTCACTCTCTCCTGACTGTCTTGGTCTAGCTAGAAGCAACAGTTTCTGTACACACGATTATCACTATCTTCTGACGCGATGTTCACTCTCTCCTGACTGTCTTGGTCTAGCTAGAAGCAACAGTTTCTGTACTTGTAATGTTCATTCTCTTAAGGGAGGGGGAGGCTGCTAGGTATAGATTAGAACTAGAGTAACACTTGATGATGCTATTATAACAGAGAGATTTAACAGTCTTAAAATCCTTTTTTTTTGTATTGATTGTAACAGCAACAGTTCCACTAGTAGATACAATTCATGGGAATTCTCAATTCTAATAAGTGGACATGGTTGAACATGAAGTGAATTGGGAGATTACAAAACTAAGGCTTTATTGTTTTTAGCAGTCTAGCTGACCAATGCTTTGCTCCTTCCTTATCATTCATTTCTCTCTCTCTCTCTCTCTCTCTCTCTCTCTCTCTCTCTCTCTCTCTCTCTCATTTCTCCTTGTCTCTGTTCTACTGCTTGCCTCACCCCCTGTCTTCTTGACTACTTTTAACTTCAGTATATCCTGACTATTGAGTGTATGTTTAGACTCTTGTGTACACCAACATTGTTGTTGGTTCATGCCCTAGTGACATTCTCTACACAGACCAGGTAATAGTGAGTTTTCATCCAGGTGTAGGCTCATCACTTTACTTTTGTACTTCAGCATGTAGGTCACCTGTTGCTAGGGACACAAAGCATACAACTTAGCCATCTTTTTGAAACTTTGCCAGACTATTCCCACCCTGTAGCTCACTGAGCCAGTGTACTGTTAACACCCCAGGACATCAGTTGACACATTGCAGTCATTTAGTCATACATGTCTTATTCAGTGTTAGCTTTTAACAAGTTGACACTAGAATCAACAACTTGGCTCTGACTGACTGTCCCATTTGGGGTGAACATGACCTTGACAGTGTCAATCAATAACTGCCCATTTAGCTTTCAAAGATGTCTGCCTCTTGCTGGGGAAATCTTGAGGTTTAAATGAAATAAATGAAAAAAACACTGATGAGAACAAGTGATTATGATTATACATAATATATTAAATTAATAATCAATGATAATATTAAAATCATAAATGATTGCTTTTATACATAAAATAAAAGCAAATAAACTTCATCTTAAAAATAAAACAACTTTCATTAGATATCCCTCATGTGATGTAGATATTACAAACTAGTTGTGAC
Source organism: Biomphalaria glabrata (assembly GCF_947242115.1). NCBI lineage: Eukaryota > Metazoa > Mollusca > Gastropoda > Planorbidae > Biomphalaria > Biomphalaria glabrata. The sequence continues at coordinate 13,704,450 of NC_074722.1, read as the reverse complement.
TTAATGGTAACTAAGTTTAATTTGTTTATTTCCAGGAACTTAAGGATGATGTCTGCTTGGTCATGGAGGTAATATACTTTATTGTCTATCTTATTTCTGTACATTATGCTGATACTTAAAAGCCCCATGGTGGCAAGAGGCCAGAATCGTTTTATGTTGTTTTTTTTTTGTTTTTTTTATTATAATTTTTCCCTGGCTAGGACAATTCTACCAAGGCTGTTGGTTATGTGTGGATGTCATCTTTCTTTTGAGAGATTAGCAAATACAAAGGAAATGAATAACTTCCAGCACTCTACCATAATATATATATAGGTAGTAACAAGTGGATTTAAACAATAGAACTGATTCACATTCTCTCTGCTCTCTCTCTCTCTCCTTTGCTATCAAACTGGTACAGGGCTGGATTATAAGAAATATTATAAGTTATGGGTCAGTAAAGGCCATCAGGTCAAGCATTTTTGAGAAAAAAAAACAGGCATTCTATCTATCCAACACTATAGTTGTTTTGTCATTGTTTATGCACAGTCCTAAAATACATTTCTTATCACATTTGAACATATAACTGATATAGAATTATTTGAGTCTATAACTGATATAGCTGTTAAAGCATAGACGACTTAAATTCTTGAGATTATAAAGAGTGAAAAATTGTTATTTGCTACTGATAATAAAAGTAATATGAAGTTCTTCATATATCATATAATATGAAGTTCTTTTATTGCAGTGATGTTAGAATTAGCTGTGCAGGACATAATCTGAACTTAGACCCTAAAATCTTCATATGTTAAGACAGTGTCAGTGTTCGTGATCTAAAGGGAGCTTTTCTGTCTAGCTTAAATGAAATATATATATATATATTAATCACTTTGCACCAACTTTCATCACTTATTCAGCCTTGTTAAAATATTGTCATATTTGATCACGAATTAGTTTGAGATGTGTGTTTGAGAAATTTGGTAGACTAAATTCTTCAACACACCAGGCGGTATCAAAGCACACAGATAGTGGACAGTTTTGGTGAATTCAGTCATTCAGTTTAACAGCCTCTTTCCAAAAAGAACAAAGGTGACCCTGAATCATATGATTTACTAGCAGACAGCTAGGTTTGATAGATAGGTTTGAGTCCCATCTCTGTTGACAACATATGCTGGAAGAGGAAGACAGAATCACTGTTTTTAGGCTACCCTTGTCTGGACTTTTCTTCTGGACTTATTGTCTATTTGATTGATTGTTATTCTCCCTTTGTTTCCTTAACAGTTCTCATCGTTGATAATAGCAAATTTTTTAAATTTCAGTATTGTAATGGAGGAGATTTGGCAGACTGTCTTCACAGTAAGTAGTTTTATACTTAGTTAATGATCAAGTTTATACAGTGATCAATAAGTTTTTATATCCAACTAGTACTAACGATTAATATATATAATGCTATAAATATTAACACAATACTCTCTTTTAAACTAGGGAATGGCACTCTCAGTGAGGATACTCTATGCTCCTATGTTAAACAAATTGGTCAGTTTATTATAGCTTTTTTTTTTTTTTTTCTTTTTAATTGTCATTTTGTTTTATAAGGAAGTAAATGATTGTTTAATTATGAAATCCTTGTAGCAATCCAAAACAATGTTGGGTTTTAAAACATGTACTTTGTTTATATCTTCAGCCGAAGCGATGAAAGCATTACAACAGAAAGGCATAGTCCATAGAGATCTAAAGCCCCAGAATATATTGTTGTGCTATGATGGACCCAGGTACCCACACCCTTCAGAGATGCTACTTAAAATTGGTAAGTTGGAGATCCATCAGCTTGTTTTTGTAAAATTAAGGTTTTAGTACTCTACCTAAAAACTTATATTTCATTTAAGTATAAATATTTACAAAACTATATTGCAGTTAAGTATAAAACCTGCAAAATTATATTTCAGTCAAGTTAAGATATTATACGTTTGTTTTCCAGCTGATTTTGGGTTTGCCAGATTTATCATAGGCGCTGAGATGGCCACTACACTTTGTGGTTCACCAATGTACATGGTGAGTTCATTCATTTAGAAAATGAAGTTCTTTACATTTTATTTGCTCCTTCAAGTTTATTAAGGAACATAATTAGCATAATATGCAATGTAGACTATGTTTGTCAACTGTTTTGTTTTAACAGATTTGTTTAGTTTTGACTTTGTGGACTTAACAATAGAAATCCTATAAAATGCTTTTGTTTTTAAACCAAAAGAAACGCTTTTGGTATTTTTTAAATATTTAATTTGCATTTTGTTTAAATCAGTTAGTTTATTTAGAAAGTAAAAGAATAGAAAATTGTGTTTGTGTCTGTGTTTTTAAATATTTAAACAATTGTGTGTGCATATTTCATTTTAATGGCCTTTACTTGTGCCAGGCCCCAGAGGTTATAATGTCAGTCAAGTACAGTGCTAAGGCTGACCTGTGGAGCATTGGCACTATACTCTACCAGTGTCTGACTGGCAGGGCCCCATTCCAGGCACAGAACCCACAAGAACTGAAGAAAAAATATGAGAAAAGTCCTGGACTAAAGCCTAAGTAACTTTTAAAACTCTATTATTATTTTTTTTTTTAAGGAATTTTTTTTGGTGATTTTTATATTTATTGCACTTACAATTAAACAATACTATCACCAAGATAAATAAACAATTTAACAGTGTCTTAATTATATATTTTAGTTGAAATGACCTTTCACCATAGTAACTTGTTTTGGGTGGGCCTTTTCATGTATATTGGGACTATTTAAAAGCACCCAACAAAAAAACACCTTATATGGTGATAGTAAATGTTCTTGTTTTGTCAGTAATGTTGTTGTTATGTACAGATAAACATGTCCAATAAATGAGTTGATGAAAGTTGCTGGGGGGGGGGGGGGTAAAAAAATGTAGGCCTTTAAATATGTATAATTTTGGAAAATAAATGGAGCTTTTTTACATTTTTACCAAGTTTACTAGCCTAATATTACACATAGTTCAATAATTATATTTGATACTTAATGTATTGAATGTTGTTTCAGCACTATCTGCCACAGTTATAACATTGGTGTATTTTTGTTTTGTGTTACAGTATCCCAACCAACACGTCTCCAGAGCTCCGAGATTTGTTGATGAGGATGTTGAAAAGAGATGCTGAAGAGAGAATCTCATTTGGTATGGGTTTTATTTGTTTGGTCTGTAGTGAAAACACATACATTTGCAATAGGAAAACAGTTCTTGAAAACTATCTTTACGTGTTGTCATTATTTATTCTCAGAGGAGTTCTTCAGTCATCCATTTTTACAGCTACCAACACTTAAAGGTGAGTTCTAGGCTTATCTATCTAGTAATTCTCTATTTATAGAATTTAACTTTAAAACGGAGGACTATTGATTTTTTTTTGGGGGGGGGGGGGGGGGGGGGGGAGGATGGAGGGGTTATATTGGTAAGTCCATTCTTACCTTGACTGTTGAATTTATTGCAGTGCTTAATCAATAACTTAAGAAAAACTTGATATCAATACCTTTGTAAAATGTAATGAATAGCCTGTGAAAGATAATTTCTTTTATGACATTTCTAATTAGTTTTCCTGGTTGTATTATCAGAGCAAAAGGGATGGGAAAGGATAGGATTTTGTTGGTACTAACATATATCAGTCATTTAGAGCCAGTCCATGCTACTTAGCTTTGTTAGAAGTTTTCAAACACTTATGTAGCTGATGCTTAACTAGACCTGAAGAAAGCATGTGCTGTAAGTTGTGCGTGTTTCTTGTCGCTCTCAAGCTAATGTCTTTTTTGAAAGCTATGTATCATGTTTATGTAAATCAACATAGTTTAGAACCATTATTTATATCAACATAGAAGCAAAGTTAAAATTAGAAAAAAATTTAATGCTGGTCGGTTTAAAAAAAAATCTTATTTATTTCGCTTCGTGCTTTTCTTTTTTTTTTCTGCATAAACATTTTAAAATTCTTTCTTGTATCTTGCTAACAGCCATGTCTCCACCTGTGACAGTTCCTAAGCGCAGGTCAAGCTCATCATCAGATAGTTCAACTCCAGGCAAATCTCCTGGGAAATCTCCCTCACCTTCACGCACTAAACGAAGTCCCTCCCCTGCCCAGCCAGTGAAAGTAGCCTCTGTAAGTTAATACACTGACTTGCTCTGTGCAGCATTTTGACATTTAAATCTATTACTAATTTATCATCACTGCTTTATTGTTACTGACAACAAAAATGTAACTTATTATAACATCATTGTTGCAGTTGCGTGAGGCTAAAGAGGAAGACATGGTGACCACTTTGACAGAGACTGCTGGCTTTACAAAAGTGGAAAAAGAGGAAATTAAAGCCAGGTCTGGAAGATCTACACCAGATGTGAGTTGCTGTATTTTTTGTCACTTAAATAAATTGATCATTTAATTAATCATTTTGTATTTTGCTACTTTTTTAAAACATTGGATACATTATATTATTTCAGGATTTTGTAATGGTGCCAGAAACATTATGCTTAGAGTCTGGTAAGGTTTTTATAGCTTATAACATTTTGAGTACTTCCTTTTTAAATTACACAATGTGATACTGTTACATTGATTCAAATGGCACTCAACAATTTTGTGGTGCTATTATACTTGTTTGAGTATAATTTAAAGTAATATATTATAAGAAAATTAACCAAGTTATAATCCTTTAACAGATGGAGAGGAAAGTGTACATATAAAAAAAGCCCCTCTAGCAGAAGAAGAGATGGCATCATTTAGGTTTGTAAATCACTTAATTTGTACATATTTTTTTGCTATATGTGTGTATTTATATAAATATTTGAAGCAGCTTTTTTCCAAAAAGTTAACAATTTGAAATTAAAAAGTTTTTTTAAAGCTGATAATTTTAGAAAAAAGTTCTTATAAAAAAGTTCTCTTGTTGCAGTGGTTCCCCCCAGCGCTCACCGAAAGCTATCAGAATCCAATCAAACAATGCAGTGACTTTCAACAAGGACAAAGAGAACATCCCCACACCCAGCAGTCCCAGCCGGCCAGTCACGCTGTCAATGGCCACTGCCGTCCGGCAATCAGAACCAATCACAGTGCCCTCTGAAATGAAGAGCACCAGTGGGTTCTACATTGGGGACAGTTCTTCCAGTATTAAGTCTAAAGCCAAGTCTCCAGACGTCAGAATGGTAATCTACATGACTCCATTCTATTTATTTTATATATGATTTAGCACATCATTACAGTGTATTAAATCTGTGAATTTAGACTAAATAAAACAATAGAAAAAAAAAATAGCATTTCTATCACAAGATAAAAAAAATGATAGCCCTGAGAAAAATCACTTAATTAAATTATAAACATGACTTTTAAATCAGTCATCAGCCACGGGGTACATGGTATCTAAATCAGAATTTATTTTATTACATCTATGTACAATTATGAAAGTAAATGTTTTTAAACTTAAAATTCAACTCAATGATTGTTTTTCTTAGGCTAGAATTTAAAACAAAAATGCTTAGAAAAGCTGTTTTAATGCATTACTTCTAATATGAATTTAGCATATAAAGTAGCATTTTTCTTTATACAAATATTAGTAAATCTTTTTTGAGTCTATTGGTCTAAAAAAAGTTATCTTTTCATAGTGGTTGCTAATTGCCATTTCTTGTTCATCCTCTCTCATTAACAATAGATGAAATTGGTTAAGTGAGACTTTTAACGCAATGAAATATTGTCCACAGGAAAGTGATAGTCAAGAAATGGCGGTTGTGAGGAGGAGCTTAGAGAACAGACTGTCTGCTGTAGATGCTGTAGATGCTGGTTCATTTTCTCCTCCATCTGGTAGAGTTTTTAAAAATTATTTCTACAGTCAAATCATCTTATAAAAAAAAAAAGAGCTTAGTTAATAGATGTATTTATTTTTTTACTATAATGTCATTAACAGCAGTCCAGTTTTATTAATTTGATTTGTGAAAGAAATAGAATAAGCCCTTATGAAGTTTGATTTACTTAGATTTAACTGTATTATGTATTTACTTGCCCTGGGTGTGGCAAAAAATGTAGGTCACAGCTGGGGCTGTGTAGTCACGGGAAATACTGCATTCCTCATTAACCTTTGGACTCGAATACAAGCCTTATTATTATATTTTTGTTTTTTCACATTTGTTGAATATTAAATATAACCCTTTCAACAAGCATTGTCAATTCCCCCCAAAACTTAACTATTTTTCCTATGTAATCTTTTTTTCCTACAGTTCAGTTCTGTGTAGGGACACCTCCCAACAGCTCAGGCCCCTCCTGGAAAAGGTCCAGTATTGTAACACCTCCACCCAACTTACCAGGCTCACCTCACAGGAGATCATGTAAGTAGTGACTTATTTTGAAATCATTCCTCCATGCCCAAACTATAGATACAAAATTTTGTAATGTAAACAAACACTAGTTGCTAGTTTTTAATGGTACAATCCTGCTTTTGAAACCTTGCAAACTATTTAACTAAAATTGTTTATATGATTAGTTTTTAAAAAAGTATGTCATATAAAATTCTAAAGAAGCGGGCTACATTTTAACAAGTGCACTGAACCAGTCAGTTAGTCATTATATATGTATAAAACTAATCTTGGGTCTATACTGTAATGTGAAATCTTATTTTATTTTTGGAATATTCAATTATAATATATTATATCTTAATATGAATCTAGAGTACAATTAAAATCATGTTTATGAAAAGATTTCTGTACATTTTAAAGGATTGCTTTTTTTTGTCTTGCATTTTTTACCCACTTACATCTCATAGCTTATAGCACAAATGTTTTTTTTAAATCATAAATCCCTGTTGCATTTGAAAGGTTTGTTTACACACTTTTTTTTTTCTACATTTCTTTCACAGCTTTGAATTCTCCCCACTTCTCCCCTCTACAGCTTTCTAATCCCTCATCCTCCTCTGTTTTTGGATCTCACCCTGGCTCTCTACCCATCATATTGGGTTCTCCAAGCAAACTGCCTGCTATGTTAGGCTCACCAAACAAAATGCCAGCCATGTTTCACCTTGGCTCCCCCCATGATAACTCCCCGGAGCCCATCCATGCACCTTTTGCAGCCGCTGCATCCACAACATACCACCCTGCTTATCACACCTCCAGCACTGTACCTGACAACCTGGTGGCTATGGTGCGACAGAGAGATGGTATGTGTGTTTGATGAGCAAGTTGTCTGAGTTCTTTGTTTCTCTTGTTAGCATGCCATTGTGTTATTCTTTCATTGCGTTTGTATAGTGCAACTTTTCATGCTTACAGCAGGCTCAGTGCACTATGGTCCAATCTTTTTTTGTGGGGGGAGGGGTATCTGGGATGTTGTTGATTGTTATAATATTGAAGGTGTTCAGCAAACACAGCTTAATTTGGGATTTGAATTTATTTACTCCTTTTTTATTGTTGTTTTTTTTTTTATTAATTGTAAATTATTCTAAAGACATACATTTGATATTTTAATATATTTCATAAAATAAAAATCATGAAAATAATAAATTAAGATAACCCACACACTAGATTATTTATATTTATAAGTTGTTATAGATAATATTTTAAGAAATACAAACCACAATTCTCTGTCACCAGCTTTAGGTGAACTTCAGCCAATGGAGTACCACAGAGTTAGCACTGACTCAAATCTACTCTGTCAACAGATGCACAATCAAAACATGCAAGGTCTGGACTAGTTTGTGTCTTGTTTAATATTGTTATTTATACAATAGACATTTTTCATCTATTTATTTAAAGGTCACTTGGTGGTTTCATTTCACAAACAAAATTTAAAAAATATTATCCACCTTACAAACATTGTTTTCCTAAAAAAAAAAAGGATTACTTATAATATTAAAATGTTGGAATCACACTGTGAGATCAGAAGCATCACTTTATCCAACAGCCAAAGATTACAGTCATCTTTGTGTTCATCAACCAATCAGATCTTGTCACAAAGTAGTGTTGGCTATGAAACCCATAAACTTATATTCAATGTATCAATCCAACTTCATAACCCTTGTCATTGGCCAATGAGTCAATCTGATGAGTAAGAATTATTTCTGCTCTGAGTCTCAACACTTAGATATAAATATAGTCCAAGTCCTTTAATTTAAGCAACAACTTTTTGTGCTAACATCTACCTTTTTTTTTGTGTTAAACAATTTGAGCCCTGATGTTTTGGTACCTAGTTTTGGAGGGGAAATAGGTGATGATTAATTTGTTGTTTATTTTTGTTTTAATGAACATTTTCTGTACTTGAAGGTTTGATGATTGCATATGGTGGAAGCAGAGAGAGGCTGACATCTGTGGATGCGGATAAGACCAGGTTTGGTTCCCTAGATCGAGATCACTCTCCTTCGTTTGGAAGAAGAAACAGTGGTCTGGAGATGTCCCCACCCCATCATGTGCTGATGGCAGGCTCACCACCTACAGTTGGAAGCAATCCTCCACCACCATTGAGATTTGTACCACAGCCACTTTCAGAAGAAACATTGATGGATGTAAGTACTGAAGGAGATAACTATATAAGGCAATGACTCTGAATCTGAAGACTTGACCCAGCAGTGATCTACCTTTTTGGGCTGAATTGGATGTAGTTGTCTGCTGAGGAGGGTTTACTCATTTTGTCATTTGCACTTTTTAATTGTAACTTTTGTTTGGGACTCAAATAGTTCTCTCCAATTCTGCCTTTTAGAAGCCATTTGTTGCTAGTTGGTCTACATTATATCATTTATATCAGTAAAAAACTCACATCTCCTGTAGAATTCAAATGTTAAGTTATTGGTATTGGCAGCTTGATCACCCCATCAAAGTTGTTTGATTAAATGTGTACTTTTAAAATTTAAATCATAATTTAAAAAATCACTTTGTGGATTCTCTCATTTTTAACAGGACAACCATAATGAAACATTAGGAAAGTTATCATTTGTTCTTGACCTTGTGGAATGTATCCTTGACCTTGCAAGAAGTTTAGGAAGTGCTTTCCGAAGCATAGATCCTGGAGAGACAAAGAAGGTTTGTCTAGTTTTTAGCTTTTGTTTCATGTTGTTTTTTTATGTTCATCTGATGTTGACTTAACACTGTACAAAAATTTAACTGACATCTTTCTTTTATTATTTCAAGGTGGAGCAGCTGTCTCCTGAACATTACAGCCAGTACAGGTCATCACAGAGGAGTCTGGAACAGTTGGTGCTGTATGCCAGGTCATGTCACTTGCTAAACTCTGCCCTCCATATGGCCAGAGATGAAATCAGGAACAACAGACTGCAACAATCCACCAGTTTACGTAATGGTAAGCAAGCTGAGAATTATATATATAATATATGTATAGGTATAGATATATAGATTTGATTTCCATCCTATATATGTAGAGACAAAAAAGAAACTACTTTTATGAATTTTATTTTGTTTGGGGGTATCCAGTAGAAGATTTCAGAGCTGCCTTTTTTCAAAATTGAGCCTTCTTAACTCTTCCTCTCCTAATTGACGATGCCTTCGTTGAGTTGGCCTCATTAAATTAATTTTTGGTTTATAAACTCTAATCTGTGTTAAATAAAAGAGCATGCTATCCCTTTTAATTTTAGATCAAATCAAGTCTGAAAGTTTTTGAAGTTAAACCATAACTAGGAAGTGAACTACAACTGAACAAAATGTATAAGTCTGTCTGGTCTTGGAAATAATTACAGAGAGGAGGAGTTAAGAGGGAGCCAAATGGTTTATGTGACATCCTACAATTGGCATATATAATTGGCACAAATTCTACATATTATTTTCGATTTTCTATGTCCATTTCTTAAATTGTTCCTAATTGATTTATATTTTTAAAACCAAATACATTTTTTTTTTTAAATCTCAGAAATTATTTTTTTTTGTATGCTTAGGTATGCTGGTAATCATTGCTCTAAACTGTTTGTTGAAAAATTCTGTAATGTTTGTCTCTGAATAACTAAAAATTAGCACCATCAGAAATGTAATTGAACCTTATTGTCACTTAATGTGAAAATACACCAAAATATCTTCAAGTTGATAAAATGGTTTACACATTCAGAAAAGATAAACAAGTTTAACAGTGCATGAATCATGTTTTTACAAAGCCAATACTTCTCTTGATAAACTATAAAGTTTCATTCATGTTATTCAAAATATTCCATCAAATAGCCCACAAGTAGGGTGTTCTTCTAGTCATGCCTGAGATGAATCCTACTCTAGTACTACCACTTAACAATCTATAGTGTTCAATCTCTGAATAACTTTTTGATGTGTTGCTGTTGTTGTAGTGCTGGGTGAGATGAACACCTACTACCATCACGTGGTGGACAAGTGTAAGACTATCCACAAAGAGTTCACACAGAACTGCAAGACTCCACTCACACAGAAGTTGGTCATGGCTACTGCTGATAAACTCATTTACAACCAAGCAATACACATGGTGAGATATATATATGTGATGTTTTCTAAGTGTATAGCAGCTGACCTCATCAAAATCGTTTTAACAAGTGTACATTGAAATACTTGTCTCCTCTTTCTATGTTTGTACTTTTTGCTCACTTTGACACTTTCTCCTATTTAATATAACTTCACAATAGTGAAAGAATAAAAATGATATGCCTTGGCATAAAATTTGCAGATGTGACAAAAAATCATAAAAACAATAACTAAAGAATCTTATAAATAGATAACTGACTGAAAATTTGTTACTAAACAGTTAAAATGATAATCAGGCTGTGACTTTATAAAGAAACAGGAATAAAAATTAAATTTGGGTCATAAATAACATATTTTCATTCTTTGTTCTTCATTATTGCACAGTAATTGGTTTGTAGCTCTCAACAACTAATTTAACTAAACCAATGTATGCCTATTATATTTTTAATCAAAAATAACGTTAAAATTGAACAGACATAAAATAAATGTTAAAATGTAACAAAATCACTCACAACAAAAGCATGTCTTTACTGTCTCACATCTCTTGAAAACACACTCAGCTATCACACAAATGACTATTCTCAAAATTCATTATGACAGACCAGCTCATGGTTTCATCAGAAATCCTCCAGTCTAACCAACCAAAAACACTCACTCCCCTTAGATCGTTTCCTTGGAAACATACATGCACTTCATAATTTTCTCATTTATTACTACTAAGCATTTCATCAAGACTTGTCTGCAAAGCAGGAATTGTTTATTTTTCAAGTGACTGTTTCCACTCCACTTCACAGTGTCAGACAGCTGCTCTAGATGAATGCTCCAAGAACTCTTCACCAGAAAACGTTGCTGAGGTAGTGCGTCGCTACCAGGTGGCTCAGATATTGCTTCACAGCTTAGCACAAACAGCCCGCAATGAAAATGACAAACACATGCTTGTTAAATGTAAGTCTCAGATCAGAAATTGAGCTTATGATAGGCATAAAAAAGAAACTAAGCCAGAAAATTGAAAAAAAAAATACTTTAAAAAAAAACAAAGCTTATATTAATCATAGTAGTATTAATTAGTTTAGATCGGTCGTGTGCAGGTAATTAAATTTGTAATAAATCTAGACTAAAACAATAAATCTGTGCGATTAGAAATATTTTTACCAATTGTTTTTGTTTAGCGCAATTGAATGCTTTTAGCTTTCTCAATACGCTATGAATCTAATTGGGAGGGGGGAGGGAGAAAGAAGGGGGGCTATCTGGGTGAATGTTACGCTGATGGCTTTTAAATGCATTTGTTAAAAAAAAAGTTGAACAACCTAAATTTAAATTCAAGGGCTCAAGCCAACACACACTAACCACTGTGACAGCAATGTGCTTATGAAAATAGGTTTTATAATTATCTATTGTTAGCTTCAAACTTTTAAGTGGCAACCTATTTCTCTGTACAAGGAGACTAATTTAACCTAGACCACCACATCAGTCAAGTAGAATTTCTTTCTCCGTGTTCAATATTAAACAAAATATTTGACTAATTGTTTTTTTGGTTGATTTTCTTTTATTGAATCTTGATTGTCGGGTAAAAAAAATGAATGTGCAAAATTTCAGCTTGATCCAAGATTGGATGTGGGAGAAATAACGTACAAACTTTTTACCTGACAGAGTGAGTTGATAATAGCTTTGTAAAAAACCAATCCAATCTCCCATCAAATAGATAAAAACAGTTGAAGTATAGGAGTGAAGAATGTAATTCAGCTTTCAGTCCTATTTGAATCCTCATTTGATATTTCTAACTTTATTTTCTTTTCCATCTATTTAGATCGCAAGTCTGTTGAGAGCCGGTTGTCCATTTTGACATCAGATGGTCTCTATTTTGATCGCCATCATCAACACATGAGTGTTGACAACCAGAGATATCAGCTGCAGTCATAGCCTTATCAGCATGACTTGATGACTTGGCACAGCCAGGGCATCCTGCGTCAGATGGAATGACTCAGTCTTGCTTGAATACTGCAATACTTGATTAGTTGATCACAGATTCTTCCTAAGAACATATCCTCAAATTGTAGTGTTTTCAGCCTGTGGTGTTTTTTTTTTTTTTAAGTGAATCCTTTCACTCTTGGATTATACCATGAAACTTGAAACTACCAAACTTGGGCTGACTGCAAGAAAGGTTTCATTGTACTATGCCATCTCCTCACCTTATTTTTAGAGGCTCTTTACTCAGTAGGTCAAACAGTTAGGCTTCCAGTGAACCAAAGGGTAGGACTCATTCAAGTGCTATGTGTTCAAAGCAGTCAACTTTGTTACTATACAAGGAGACAGAACCAGCCAATCTTGTGTGTTCATGTCTGAGAAGTGTTGGATCCGCAACTCATAAAACCAAATTTCCCTGTTGTGGTATTTGACATTGACTATCAGCAATTGTTTTTAACTTAAGTCAAACCTAGTTTTACTCAAACTCATGGGATAGCTGTGGTTGTATGATTCACTAAACTTTGAGCATCCCAATTCATTGTGTAATTAGATGGGATTTAAATATCAAGACCCTACTGAGATTTAAACTACATCTGTATATAGAAAGGCATATCCTTGTGACACATCATGATTTTACTGCACAACAACCAGCATTCAACAGCTGAAGTCATTTTTTTTTATGTCATCATTAACATTTTGTTAACAACTGTGCAAATTAAATTATTTGAAACAATGTATTCATGTACCATCTACTGGTCATTACAACTGAAACTTATGTGCTGGTCATTGGATGACCACTGGGAAATACTTTTTTTCTCTTTTATTTATATTGTGCTGTATTATTACTCTTAAATAAATTACTGATGGAACGTTTTATAGATGTTTTCATTTCAGTAGCTCTTGTATTCTAAGTCTGGCATTACTTGGGACAGAAATCTGGCAGCTAGCTGATACTATTTTTTTTTGTTGTATTTTGTTTTAGTCAAACTTTATTTTGTTGAAGATATCATTGATTATATATAACAAGGGATTATCAAACTTCATGATTGTAATACACCTAATGGTGTAAACTGTCTCTATCACAGAATAATGTTTCATTTATCTTATTCAGAGAAATAATTGGTTGTTGAGCATTTGTTTCATTAGATAAATACTGACTTAAATTAAGATACATTCGAGTTAGTTGAGAATCACTGAATTCAGTCACTTATTTTTTGAATGAATTATGAAATTAGGAATCAGAGGTTCACTAAAAAAATTAGCTTCAAATTACATGTTTTTAAACTTCATGTTAAGAAGGAGTTTTGATGCTATGAATGTTAGCCAAGAAGTATTTTCAGACATACTTGCATTTCTTTTTAACCTAATTACTTTATATACTCTTTGCATAAGATCCACCTGCCCTTTTTTAAATTAGTATATATTCTTTGCATATGATCAACCTGCCCCTTTTTAAATTAGTATATATTCTTTGCATATGATCAACCTGCCCCTTTTTAAATTAGTATAAGCATTATATTTTATAATAAAGATGAGGTCAAAATAATTGGAGTTTTGAAACCATCGAAGTATTCAGCTTTTTTTTTTTTTTAAAATATATTTGTGTTTCAATATACATTGTACTTCTGCCTGACAGTTGCAGAAGTCAGACTTGTTTCCTGCAGTCAAATGCATCATGAGCTGTTCCTGTTTTCCACAGTTTCTATAATAATGTTTCTTGTAGCTTGTTGTTTTTAACTTTGTTGGCTGTTGATTTCATGACATCTCCAGTTTTTTGTGTATGTGTGTGATTGAGTCATGTGATCTAAATAATGTCATTCTATTTGTCCTGAAACTTAAGATAGACCCTGATGAAGAAGCGATAAATATAGATCAGCCTCCCACCTCCAGTTCATGTAAATAGAAAGTCTCCCAATCATCTCTGCAGAGCTGCAATCAAAAAGGACAGCATGAAAGCAAATACTATAGTAAACAGACTCAGTCAAAACCAAATTGGAACTATTTTTATTTTGGATTTTAATTTAGCTTTAATTACCATTTTTGTTAACAGTTTCCTTGTTTGTGTAGTTTGTTTGTATCAACTTTTTATTTCAAGGGCTTGCTAATTGTATGACTTGACAGTGTGTCAAACTTTGAGGTGTTTCTCTAAACACTTGTTACCATGATTAGAACTATCAGCTTTAGCCAAATTCTAAAAGTTTTGTAGATTCTGACCATCATGATTTTTGTATTTCAACTAAATTGTGAAATAATTGCAAAGTAATGACCTTATCAATCCAGATGTGTCAGTAAGTGACAAATATAAAATTATCTATAAATAGCTTCATAAAGGCTCTCAGAAGACATACTGATCAATGCTTTTTTTTTTAATTTTAAGCATATTTTTTTCAAAACTGTATATATTGATTTTTAATTTTTACCTTTTTTTTTTCTTTTTATTTTTTTAATCCTTCCCTCATGGCACTGTCTTTGTACATGTAGTTAAATTGTTCATTTTATTTTGAGTGCAATAACAACCATCTTGAATAATGTGATAACCTGTGGGGTTTGATCCTGTAGTGATCTAGAGAATGGCAAGAGGAGTGGACAGATGGATCGAGAGTTCATGAAATGAACTCAGGAAACTCATCCTCATTCTTTTGTTTTACCACAACATGACATTTGTTTATAAAACATAATCTTCATCAATTTTCTGAATCCTGAGAAAAGGTGACCAATACTTTACTCCCACATCTTTCTTTATGTTGAAATGAAACAAAACATGTATTTATGGGAGAGGTCAAGGTAACCCTTTCAGACAAAGGCTATCTATGGGGGGTAGAGGATAAAAAAGGTTCATCTGTTTCTATGCCCAACAGCTTAAGAAGGTGCCATGTGGCCAATGCAACAGCCGCCCTCTTTTACTTCCCAAAAGTTGAGTGGACTCAGGGTCATTTTACCACTTGACTGCCCATGCCATAAAGATTAAAATTCTCTCAGATATTTTACTCCTGTTCTGTTTCAAGAAGAAACCAAAACCTCTGCATGGCAATATGTGGAGCCTAAAACCATTTTAAATTCTTTGGTGTCATTTTTTAACAAAGTATTCCAATAGATTGTGTGTGTCTAGTCAGCTGCAATAATGTTTTGATTTGAAAAAGAATCTCAGAAACTTTGAATGTTATGGATGAAATGTATCATTTGGCAGTTGTCTCTTTTGATTCCCCACAAAGTTATTTGGAACTGTTTCTAATTCAGGACTGTAAGTTTAACAGTCCATCCCTTCTTCCCCTGGATGTGGCATAGCTCCAACTTTCAATCAAGTCTGAGCATAATGGGGACAGCTAGTGGCTCATCATTTAGCAAGTGTGGTTCTGTCCTTATGTGGAAGAAAGTAAGATAAACTTCTTATGTCAGAATGACTTCATTTCATTACAGCCTATGGCAATGTCAAAAAAAAACTCCTTTATCAACTCATTTACTATTAATGGCCGGGGGGGGGGGTTAATCCTAATAGGAGGGATAGACAATTTTTCAGTTATTTTTAAATATGCATTCAAATGAAATATATTATATCAATAGGATACAAGTTCCAATTCCCAGCAAACCAAACTCATATGGTAGATAGAAGACTTTGTTTCCTGACCATTGTTTTCTTCTCCAGTGGTGTGCACTATTGCAAGAAGAGTCCCTGGTGTTGTTTGGTCAGAAAAGTAATGTCAACTAGTTCCTTGCATTGACATGTTAACTAGTTCCATGCATTGACATGTCAACTAGTTCCTTGCCTCCTTGCATTGACATGTTATTTTGAAATGGTTTATGAAGTGATGTCATGCAATGGAAATAAGGGGATGGGTAACATACTATTGAATCTTCAAACCCTGTGTGTAGAACTATATCTCTGTATAGAATATCATTCTTAATTCCATATCAATCCAACATTTGATTCCATTGTATTATTTGGTCATTGTGATCTTTATTTATGGTGAGACATATGTACCGTTTGTTGGTTCCATGTACATAAGATGAATGAATCAAGGGAGAGAACTTGAAGGTGAGAGAGAATGTTTACAAAGTTTGTCTAGTAAGTTCTGCTGTATCAAAAGTACTTCAAATGTTTGGTTTTATGAATGGTATGTTGAAATCCTTGATATATGAAAAGACTGTGAAAGATCTTAACATAAACTTGTATTGTGTACAGTCTACTGCTTTGATGTGTGTGTTCAAAAAGTCATATGTCTAGGTTCAGAGATCATTTTCCTGTTATTATCAGTTTCATTTTTATCCTTTTGGTTTTTAACTCATTGGTAGATTTGTGTTGAATTATTGACTTCTATATCATCACTGTCTCTAGTTGTCAGTTATCATTTTATGTGCTACATGTTCACAAGACTATCAAGTTACTACAAATTTGTATGTAAATACATTTATTCATAAAACTCTTGTGTTGAACCACTTTATGCATAAACAATTTGTCAGTTAAGAAAACAGTTCTTCAGTACAAGATAGACATTACATAAAGTTGACAGATTGTAGGGAAACAAAATCAATATCTTTGAATAAACATGTTCTTTTCTTTATCATTAAATTTGAAAACTAAACATGACAAGAATTTTCAGATTAGAGTTCTGAAGAGTTTCAATCCTATAGTCCATGTAGACAGGATAACAAGAGATTCTGAAGCAGTCTATGCTGTTTTATGAACACATTGGTAGACTAAGTGAAACATGATAAGCTTTTAGAAACCTTCATACTTAAAACATATGGAATCATAGAAGGCTACTCAAACCACCACTGCACATCAAATCAATTAGGAGAAATTCAGGAATTTTAGTTTGTATTCTATTTGACACTTGTGCTTGGCTTTGGTAGTGAATCACTAGCCTGGAAGTGAACTACAACTGATTTGTACAAGAAGTGGACATTCATGAAAAAAGATTAGAACTGTTGAAATAAAATGTCCAGTTTGTTCAATGGTGTTACTCTGTTCATTGCCTCTTAGTTCAATAGCTCCATATGAATATGTAGTGATCAGAAAAGCATTTATACCCAATACAATATGAATGGACAGTTCAAGTCACCTTACTGGTGTTGTGTTTCGGTATCAGTGCGAGTTTGCAGATTAGTAAATGTAAAGGATACTCAAGACATTTTATGTATCAATTTTACAGTCTTCATAGAGACAAACTGTTCAGTCGTTAGCGCCAAATGTGGATCTCTCTTTCTAGCCTAAAGTATTCACTAGCTGCATTGTATGAAATGAAGCGCTCACTATTGCCCCATAATATGGTGTCTGTCCGAACAGTTGGCTACACAAACAAGCTATCGAGAGAACTAAACCATTCCATTTTAGTTTTGTTGACATTTTACGATTGATTACAAATGAATCTAGTTACGACTACATCACATGATTATTGCAGTTTCTACGTACAAAAAGACTTGTTTTGTCAGAAGCAAATGTTACTTAATTGTTGTTGATATTTGTTATAGCTGTCTAGTACTGAGAAGTATTACGGGCCCTTCTAGATAGTTGGAGACAGGGCAACAGAGGAAGACCACATCATAGGAAGATTGAGTTGAAAATAGTGCAGATACCTCAAGGAAACACGAACGAAATAAGAGCCACCACGAGTGTTTGGTCGTGTTAGTAAAGTGACAAAGCTGCCAGCCTTATCATGTACATTTGATTTCAAGAGTAGAGATGTACGTTATTATTTAGGCCAAGTAAATGACGTTAACTAATGGTTCTTACCCCCCACCCCCTTATTTTCAACCACTCCTTTACCTGTTGGCAGCAACTGAGCGCCTTATCCCTCCCCTACACAGAGCAGTAAGACAACGTACTGTAAATATTTGGCTAAGTAGCAGATTGAAGACATCAAACGAGAACAATTGTTTTTTTTTTAAATCTCACCATCATCCTGCTAGAAGTTGGTTCTTTGGAAGACTCACGAGGCTCCACTGTATGGGTTGAATTATTGTCTATACCGGTATTTAAGCAGCTTTGCACTACTAGGCTAGGCAGATTTACCAGAGCTAGATCTATAGAGTTCGGTTTTTCTCTCTCTCTCTCTAAATCTGCAAGCTTACAAATATCAAATAACACGAGACTGGTCACCAACATTTTCCAAAACTATAATTAAATAAAAAAAAAAAACAACGACCTTATGTCTCAAGCATAATTTAACCAAACTGATAGAAAAGGGCTGAACTATCATTCTAACTCAATGTCCGATCTTCCAAGTTGTTCTAGGTACTGATGGCAGAGCGACACTGTTCTGTGGTGATTCTCAGCCCTTTGCGATATGTGTGTTCCTGGGAAAGCATAGGCTTCTGGCAACACAACACACTTCTGCAATGTAGTGATATTGGCGCAGTCTTCGAGAATTCCCTTCACCTGCAGACATAAAGTATGTATTTTGTTAACAGATTATGTGAATCAGAAGTGAACAAAAGTATGCAGTAAGTTAACCAAAATCCATTAAATTCAAACACAAAACTATGTGCGTGTACTGTAGTCAAAGCAATGAGATAGAAATGTAATTGTATTGGTGTTATGGAGTGTGTGTGTGTTTCTATGGTGACGGTATCATCTTATATTTTATATAATACAGACGTTACTTCAAAAAAGAAGATGATTACGTCCTACGCGTCATGCATTCAGTCATGCATATTAACCAATGACTTAAATTCTGCCAAGTTAATGGTTTTCCTGGCTGGCTCAGGCAACCCATTACATGCTCTAATAGCACTCGGAAGAAGGAGTATTTGTACAAATTTGTCCTAGCATATGGGATGAGGAATGTGCCTTTCTGTAGACGGTAGAAAGAGGTTAGCGATTGGTAGTGAATGATGCAACATAGGTGGCATTGTCGTCATTAGGTCTTAGGGGAGATGGTTCCAGAACGTGAGACTGAAAGGTTGTTTTATTGTAGTGAGTTAGATTTTGTTAAAGATATTAAAGTCTACTACATTTATTTCATTTTATCACAAATTGATTTTGTCTATATTATAGATAAAGTTCGATTTAGTATTGCTAAAGAAAAGGAACTTATTCAAGTTGTCGAAGTTTTATTAGTTGAGATATATTACGCCTTCAACAGTTTAGTTTTATACAAGACAACGACCGAATACAAAAAGTGGATGTTCTACTAATTGTCGTGTCTCGTAAATAAACAAAAAAAAAGTGTTAAGGTCGCCAGAACTCATCAAGATGTTTACATTTTTTATTCAAGAAGTCACTATAGAACTAAACAGCTTTAAAATAAGCAGAGATTCTATTTTGTCTAAGCTATTGGAGAAATTAAATTTAGGCCAAGTATAATCAAAAGGAGACAATAATTAAGGTCAATTCATAGGCTGTTTCGTGTTGAATTTATGTGACTCTTTTATTCAAATTAATTTTTAGTGTGTATTCTTACTTTGACTATTTTGAGATTCCAATTTGGGATATTAAAGAATTCAGTTTCTTAAATGTATTTGTATTCCATTATCACCGATTAAAGTTATCGCGTCCTCGGACTTGTCACCCGAAAGGACATATTGGTATAACAACACAATACCAGCGTCACTAAAACATACTACATACTGCTACTGATTAATATTTCAAGACCATACATGCTGGATATGTCCTTGGGCCATTTCTTCCCCCAATTGATATACTCGCATGTTACACTATAATATTTTTTTAAGCTTTCCTTTTTAAAATTCATCGATATGTGTATATTTTTTTTTACTTCCACTAAAACTGTGCAAGTTTCAATTAGTATAGTTCCATGGCTTGCCTAATCAATTTTAGAAGAAAAAAAAAGAATCTTTTTTTTTTTCCGATCTTGCTTTTTAAATATTTTATCTGGAGTTAGTTTTATTCTTTTGTTTGAACTCAAGTGGAAATGTGTAAAACTATTGGCACATTCTAAATGTCCGATAATTCGCTACTCTTACCTCATAATGGGGTGGGGGAATGAATGACTGGACACACAGAACCTTGAGTTGGCTACAGTCCATACAGTGCCGGACAATGTAGCGTATGTCCTCAGTGGTCAGCGAGCAGAAAGACACGGAGAAACACGTGATGTATTCCATTCGAATCAACAACGAGGCTATCTGTAAACAGTCATTCAACACACGTCAGATAGGCTTATACAGGCAAGTGAGGATGAAAGAGTGAGCAGATTTAGATGACAGGAACATGTGGATTGGAATGGGTGGATAGATAATTGAAAATCATTTTGGATCAACATTGATTATAATTTGTATTGTATATCTTATCTTATACATTATAGACGATCCTTCTCAACATTAATTAGAGACGTAAATTCTGCTCTAAGTCCATGGCTTTCCTCGTTGATTTCTGAATTTCATGCTCTAAAAGCACAAGGGAAGACGGTGCACTTGTATGAATTTGTCCTCGCATATGGAAAAAGAAAATATAGGCCTAACTTTATCTTTGTGTCTTTCTGAATATTTTTATGTGTGTTTGTGTTTGTAAATAATGGCTTAGTGTTTTATGTATTGTAGCTATTTTACTTTTTACAAAGCTTATATCAACTCTGTCTGTCTGTGTATCTGTCTGTCTGGTAAAAAGTTTGTACACGTTATTTCTCCGACCTCCAATCTCGGATTAAGCTGAAATGTTGCACAATTATTTCTTTTACCTGACAACACAAAAATAAAAAAAAATTAGTTAACTAACTATTGGTAATTATTTTGTTTTGTATCTCAAACAAGGGAAATAAATAGTACTTGACTGCATTGGTGGTATAAGCTGAATGAGTCCCCTTTATTTTAGCTTGTTGTCTGAGTGAACACAAACATGAAATAGAAACAATAGATAACTATACAATCATACACTCTTCGCTAGCAGAGTAGTTAACGCGTTAGCTTGAGAAGCATGAGAAGGCTTTAGCCCACAAGTTCGAATTCAGGTCATTTTTTAATTTTTTTTTTAAACACATTTAAAAAGCGATCTCCCAGATACCCTGTTAATTCTCCCCTAAACCCCCTTTCCAACTGGTCAAGACAAGTGATAACGTAGTGAGAAGCTTAAAGCAACTGGTAAAAATATAATATTTCTAATCGCACAGATTTTTTTTATTGTTAGTCTAGATCAATTACAAATTTAATAACATGACTGATCCAAACTAATTGATACACTTAATATAAGCATTGTTTGTTTTTTAAAAGTATTTTTTTGTATTTTGCTTTTTAGTCTTCTGTTCTTAAGTGACTCCCAATCTCTACACAGAGGTTGAAAATTTATATACATATCTGTAAATGAAAATGTATGTTTACATTGTTGCAAAGAAGGATTACAAGGTTTTATTCAAATTCATGTTTCAAGTCAATACATAAGCATACATGGTAGATTGGATTAGTTATATGTAGCCACATTATTGTAGTATGTACATTCCTAACAACATCAGCACATATAGGCCTATGAGTATTCGATCTTGAGATCTTCAAGTGCACCAGTCAAAGAGTTAATCGA
The DNA here is from genome assembly GCF_947242115.1 of Biomphalaria glabrata. NCBI lineage: Eukaryota > Metazoa > Mollusca > Gastropoda > Planorbidae > Biomphalaria > Biomphalaria glabrata. The sequence goes on along the minus strand of NC_074722.1, from coordinate 13,682,601 downwards.
TCACCAATCACATCACTATTTATGACGTGATGAGAATACATTTTTTAAAAACTTTATTACATTTTAACTTGATTACATATTGCTTTAACTCAACTCACCAGGGAAGATAAAGAGGTAAGGTTATTTCTGCTTAGGTTCAATTCCCTGAGCGTCGACACCCCAGACCACCCTAAAAGGGCGCCAATATCCGATGGCGTGAGTCTACAATCTCGGAGGTTTAAATAGGTCAGACCCCGAGAGAAGGAAGCAAAGAAAGTGTCCAGCGAATCCCTCAATGTACAGGAGGCCAAATTCAACTGTGGACAAAAGAGAAAATATTGTATAGAACTAGCAATGTTATTTTTTAAGTGACTTCAGTTCTGGATGCAACGTAAACAAGACCCTCAAAGCCAAAACGTTCTTAACATGTAGGCATTACATTTCGCAATTCGGTCTTACAGTGAAGACACACACACACATATGTAAAGAATACAAATAAAGGTTAAGAATGCCATGAAGCCAGTACAGCGACCAACAATTTGTCTCCATAAGTAACTCATAGCGGCTTAGTTGAATTCAGAATTTTTGTTAACAAATATCTTTATTTTCCCCCCGTATAGTCTATAGTACAATATATTAAAGAAATGTGAGACGAAAGTAAACATTGTGACACTCAGGAATCAATTCGTCAAAACTTTTTTTTTTCAATTTTTTTTAAATGTACAAGTAGGCCTACTAGAAACCCTAAAGCCCGTTCACCTCATGACAGGGGCGGACTGGGTATCAAAATCGGCCCGGGCATTACCATATAAACCGGCCCACAAATGGCATGCCATATATTTTCGGTGGGGGATTTTTACCCCACTCCGCAATTATATATATATATATATATATATATATATATATATATATATATATATATATATATATATATATATATATATATATATATATATGTGTGTGTGTGTGTGTGTGTGTGTATATGTAATTAATCTTCATCACTTTCTGATCTTTCATTCTTACAAACGTTTTTTTTAACCCTAGAATACTATCTTCTTATAATTAGTGGAAAGACAGTACACACCGCCAAAGGGCAGGTATGGAGTCCGGGGGAGCGCTGTGAGCTTCTCCCACTGGGGTTCGGGGCGAAGCCCCGGAACCAAGCATTATTTCCGTTATTTTAAGGATTAAAAATGCATATTCTGAGGTATCTACAGTGCAATTAGCTTGCTACTCTTCCGCTTTAAAAAATTCAAAAACCAAAGCTGCTATTGACTGGAGTCCAGCGACTGATTCTCTACAGCCTGATTCTCTACAAAATATATAAAGTTTGATAACGCATCGAAAACTGGATCTATGCATTCGTAGGATTACATAATGTATTCTATTTATACGTTTATGTAGTCTGAAAACTATAAACAATACAATAGCAGCCTAATGAGTTTGAAGCTTTTTGGTATTACTTATAGATTACAGACGTTTCTTCAAAAAATACGATTTTTACCTCTTACGCATTTCATGTGTCATTCTAGTCATGCTTGTTGATCTGTGACTTAAAATATGCTAAATCATTGGTTTTCCTGGCTGACTCAGGCAACCCATTCCATTAAAAGATAAGAGAAAGTAGAACGGTTAAAGAGACACTTACTTAATGTGAAAAGCTCTTGCTTCCTCCTAGTACATTCTCATTAACGCGATTTGTATATGAATATACCATGACCCATTATTTAAAATATAAATATCCTTTCACTAAATATAAGATGTGACAGCGCTATATAAATTATTGTAATGATTGTAATAATTTTCATCATTAATGACTTCATACTAAGCATAAGTTTGCCATTAATTATAGATCTAATGGTCTAAAAATTGATTTAGATTTATTTTTTAATTAAATATTTTTTTTGTAAGCCTTAAGTGTAGTATTTTTAGATCTAGATTCTATGTTATTAAAAATAAACAAAAAGAAACTTACTTTTTCTTTTCAAATCGCAGAAAGTAGAGCTTTATACCCATATTGAGCTATGAATAAGTTGGGTGGTTTGCAATTTCACGGCTGTGTGTATGTGTTTAAGTTAATTTCTATTAAGTTTTGTTAAAGAGCTAATTGTCGCGCCTTTTTATTTATTTATTTTTTTTTGCTGCGTTATATCAATGTTTTGTAACTTAACCTCTCTCATCCCTCTTTTTGTTTAAATTTCATTGGAACCATTAAAAGACGGGAGAGGGAAGGAGCAAAAAAAATATGGGAGTGCCATCAAAGGCCCATGCCGACCAGCAAAATGATTAGGGCAAACACAACCTCGAAGACATCAAAGCAGTCCATGCCGCTCGTGCATAGCAAAAAGTACGGTCTAACGTTTTGCAAATGACAATACGTACAGTGTATAGTGTACTTTTGTGTGTGGATATTCTTGTTCAATTTCAAACAAAATTAATTGTAATAAGAATTTAAAAAAAAAACCAACCTGTTCGGGCCTTTGTGTCTTGCTGCTGTTACCTTTTACCTTGTCTGCATTGAATTTTTTTTCTCTTTGGTCGCGACCAGACCGGCCCACCGGGCATTTGCCCGTTTGCCCATATAGCCAGTCCGCCCCTGCCCCATGAGGAACTTAATGAAAAAACTTATTGCTAAGCAACTACGAGAAGCTTACTTTAAAACCACAAGCCTTTTTTTCTTATATAGATCCTTGGTCTACATGTTATAACACATGACTCATTCAAATATCAGCAGCCACACACTCTCTTATCTTATCTGATCTTATCTTATCTTATATAATACACACGTTACTTCAAAAAAGAAGATGATTACGTCCTACGCGTCATGCATTTAGTCATGCATATTTACCAATGACTTAAATTCTGCAAAGTCACTGGTTTTCCTGGCTAGCTCAGGCAACCCATTCCATGCTCTAATAGCACTAGGGAAGAAGGAGTATTTGTACAAATTTGTCCTAGCATATGGGATGAGGAATGTGCCTTTATCTTTGTGTCTTTCAGAGTATTTTATTAAATTTTGTTTTTGTATTTGAAGATTATGGTTCAGTGTTTTATGTATGATTGCTACTTTACTTTTGAGCCTTCTGTCCTGAAGGCTTTCTAAATTTAGTGATTTTACTAAAGGTGTTACTCTAGTCAAATGTGAATATTCGTTTGTTATGAATCTCACTGCTCTATTTTGTGTCTGTTCCAGTTTCTTAATGTTTTCTTGAGTTGAGGGGTCCCAAACGGAGGATGCATATTCTATTATTGGCCTAACCAAGGTTAAATAACATTTTAGTTTTATGTTCTTATTTGATTTATAGAAATTTCTTTTAATAAATCCTAATGCTTTGTTTGATTTTTTTGTAGTTTCATCAATATGTGGATTCCATGACAGTTTTTCATTTATTATAACACCTAGGTATTTTGCATTTTTAGTCTGTGTTACTGGTTTGCCAAGAATAAGATAAGTGGAATTAATTTGTTTTAGTTTTTTTGTTACTGACATTTTTCTGGGTGGAAAGACATGCTACAATTTGATTCCCATTTCTGTAATTCATCTAATTCTCTTTGTAAAATATCTGTGTCTTGTGTTGTTTTTATTGTTCTATACATTATGCAATCGTCTGCAAATAATCTGACTTTTGTTCCTGAAGTAATGCAATTTGGTAAATCATTTATGTAAATTAAAAATAGTAGTGGACCCAAGACTGTTCCTTGAGGTACACCTGAGTTTACTGTTATCGGTGTTGATTTAGAGCCATTTATTATTACAGTTTGTTCTCTCCCTCATCAGAGAGATAGGCTCACATAACACCCTGCTCGTTAACCGTTGGTCAAAGAAACAGATGACCTTGACACTATTTGCCCTATAGATCGCAAGGAGGTCAGAAACTCTATTAGTCCAGCCAATCTGCATGTCAACACTGCTCCCATCCCACACCATCTTTTTACAAGTCGCTAAGGTCAAGCCCAAGACAGTGGACACACACACATGTATTTTTCTCATCAATACTGTTATACTGAGACTGAGTTAAGGTTAGGGCCCCAAGTTATCTTAAGTATTATCATATAAATTCCCCAACCATCGTATCATATTTAGAAGTACTGACACTAAAATTGAAACATTATGATGACGTACCTTTTTTAAGTTGACTAGACTGTTCAACACTGTGCTCAACTGTGACATGGCGCTAGACAATAACGGCACGTGAACTGTATTGGGCATGGACAAACACTGCAACTCTGAGAGATAGGACAGGCCCTCTAGAATATTCTCCCATCTGGATGGCTCAGAGCAGACGTCGGAGTCTTCGATCTCCAGGTGAGTTAGATACTAGAACAGGACAAATAACATGGTAGAAGTGGACCAGTGTTATTGTTCCGTCCAGAACCACACGCGATAAGTGAACTAGGAACGTTATGTACTTATTTTAATAGTTATGCACTATTTGAAGCATTTATAAACCATCCCCACATTTATAACAAAGCTTATATCAACTCACTCTGTCTGTCTGTCTGGTAAAAAGCTTGTACATGTTATTCCTCCCACACCTAATCTCTAATCAAGCTGAAATTTTGCACAACTATTTCTTTACCTGTCAACACAAGAATAAGTGAACCAATTAAATAATTAACTATTGGTAATTAATTATTAAAAGTTTTTTTTTACCAGACAGATAGAAAAACAAATTGATTTGAAATAAGCTTTGTAAAAATTAGTTACATGACTGATTCAACTTAATTGATAAAACTAAGTTTAATATAAGCTGAATATTTGTTTACAAAAATATTTTTACAAAGCTTATATCAACTCTGTCTGTCTGTCTGGCAAAATCTTGAACATGTTCCTTCTCCCATTTACCATTCTCGGATTAAGTTGAAACTTTGCACAATTATTAATTGAGCCTGACATCACATGAATCTATCAAAAAATTAAACAATTAGTTAATTAATTGTTGGTGATTAATTATTTTGTTTGATTACGAAATAAGAGAAATCAATGCTACTTAATGAGAGATGTTGATATGTATATGGATTTAGTCCCCTTATTACGTTTTGACACGTGTTTTCTCCCGCTTCCTATTCTCGGATCATGTTGAAATTTGCATAATTATTTATAGTCGATAACAATACACGAGTCAGTCCAAAAATTAACTAATTAGTTAATCATTTTGTCCTAATTAATTAATTCTGTTTTATATAGCAGAACGTGAAATAGCGAAGTAGAGTAGAGAATGATGAAGGTTCTAACCCCATTCTGGCTTATTTTTTTAATGACGATCAGATCCGATCCCAACAAATCCGATCATTCGGGTTTACCTGATGCTTGTATTGGGCATGGACAAACACTACCGCTCTGAGAAATAGGACTGGCCCGCTAGAATATTCTCCCAACTCGATGGCGTAGTGCAGACGTCGGAATCCTCAATCTCCAGGTGATGAGTTAGATTTTCTTTTGTTCAGTTAATGAACTAGATTTTAGAAACGTGCGCACAAAAAAATAGGTCCAGCGCACTAATACAACGCTTATCAAACTGTAAGCTTGTAGATCTAGCTCTGGCAGCAGAATTTACTGAAACAGACTGTTAGGCCATAGAAAGATGACCTGATTGTGACTCTTGTTTTCAGCATGACGTATGGGCAACCTTTTTTTCTACCTTTACTTATCTCTTAGTCTGTTGGACCGTTTGGGCACCATGCAAGATTTGTCGACCTTCTTTCTCCATCCCTCTGTCTTTAGCCTTAGTTAGAACCTCTTTCAATTGCAGGGCCGTCTATTCTTTTATGTTGTCTTCCCATCGCTTTCTTTGTCTGCCTCTTATTCTTCTTCCTGGTACTGTTCCCTGAAGGGCAACATCCTCTTCTAAACTGAGATATTGAGTCCCAGTGACCCACATCATTTTCTCCTGCAGTCACTATTCGGGGATCCTAACGGACGTAAAGACAGTAATCACGACCTACTAGGACCAATTGCACGTCTTCAGCAGACCTATAAGTACCCAACTAGGACTAAATCAGAAGGTCAGCTAGAGAAAATGGTTAGCTTACACACGTAACTCACTCTGGGGTCTAAAACTTTATTTAGCAAAGATACTGGCAGACAGACATCCGGAAGTACTTCTAGCCACGCTCTCTGGCAGACGTACCGGAAAGGGGAGGAGCCTTGCAGAGCCAAGCCAATGGGCACATCGTCTATAGTTAACTTGCAGTCTAAAGCTATGGTTACAGGCCCTGAAAAAAAATACCAGTAGTGTTTTTGGAGATGTTAGTAGATTTTAATAATAGTAGTAGTAATGATGATAAGTAATAGTGATACTATGTAATAATGATGATAAGTAGATAAGACATAGAACAGCAGTTACTACTCAGTATAGAAGGACTTCTTATGGTCCGACAGTTACGCTGGACAGGGCACGTATGGGGGACGAACGTATGATCTGAAAGGTGGTCGACGTAACAGAGGTGCTTCACGAAAACGCTTTAAAGACCAGCTTAGGCTTCAACTTGCCTTATCTGACATAGAAGAGAGCACCTGGAATCACATGCAACTTCAGAACGAGACTGCTGGAGGTCACTTACAAAAGCCGCGGGATAGACATTTGAGACCAAAAGCAAAATCCGCTTCCGAGGACAGACGTAGACGGCGAAAAGAAAATCTAAATCGACCATCGGCGCACAATTGTTATGCTTGCGCTGGAGTGGCAAAATATGTAGGTCACAGCTAGGGTTGCGTAGCCACGGGAAATACTGCATTCCTTACTAATCTTTGGACTTGAAGACAAGCCTTATTAGTAGTAATAGTAGTAGCAGTAGACTTTCGCTTGATTCACTTTGCTTCTAAATATATTAAAAGATGTCTAAATAAACTCGTTTGATCTCTATATGTGTTGTAAACAGAAAGTAAGCAGGCAATTTGAAAATTCGTATGAAATGAAAGAAATCTCTCTTTATTAATTTCTCTTTAATCAATTATTTAGTTTTCGGATTGTGTTGTGAGAGCAGACGTTAGCACACACTGAGAGACTAAGTCTGAATGACGTCAGAACTCAATGTGAGAGCAGAAGTTTGCACACACTGAGAGACTAAGTCTGAATGACGTCAGAACTCAATGTGAGAGCAGACGTTTGCACACACTGAGAGACTAAGTCTGAATGACGTCAGAACTCAATGTGAGAGCAGACGTTTGCACACACTGAGAGACTAAGTCTGAATGACGTCACAACTCAATGCATTTATTTTTTAAAAAATCTTTAACGGTGACAGAGGTGCCTCTAAACCAGGGCTTCTCAACCTGTGGGTCGCGACCCCTTTGAGGGGTCGATGGACGATTTGCCAGGGGTCGCCTAAGACCATCGAAAAAAATGAATTTCTTTTGTCTGTTCTTCTATTGCCGTGTGTGTGTCAAAGGGGGGGGGGGTCGCGGCAGAGTGAGGGATCGTAAAAAGGGGTCGCCGAACCTAAAAGGTTGAGAACTGCTGCTCTAAACTCTAACAATTTAAACTTTTACCATAAGAAAAAAAGTTATGCTGGGCAGAGTTTAGTCATCTCGTTTAACATCCTAATTATATTTTGCATGCATGTCAATCCAATTATGGGACAGTTACCATTTGGGATACGACAGTGAACTGATTGATATATGCTAGAGTTTCACTACAAGTGTATTATTCCAGACTTACCAAACATGTGTCCATGGCAGACGAGCAGGTCAATATTGGCATAAATGCAAGAGATTCTGTTTAAATATCTTTGCACTTTGTCTTTACTGATGGCTGAAACAAGACTTCATGGAGAATAAGGTTGGAAATACAATAGCTGAACATTCTGTTTTGTCACATTGTAAATGTGCTTTTTTTTTTTAAATAGAAAAAAGGGAAATAGATCTGCAAGTATTGAGAGTTACAACTGTAAATGTGCAGGTAATTAATTTTGTTTGGCATAGAAAAAGGAAAAAAAGTTTACAGTATTGAGACGTATAACTGTAAAAGTGCAGTTCCATTCCTTATAAACGCTTTGTTTTTTTTTTTGTTGTTTTTAAAGTATATTTTTTAAATCTTGCTCGTTTCCTCATCACTTCAAGAGCACTGTGACCTGGATGTTTACATGTCAATCTGACCTCTCTTCGTTGTACAGCCAACATTCTTTCAAGAAGAACTTATGGGACGAAGACGCGAGGTGGCTCAGTGGTTAAGCGCTTTCAAGTTCGAATCCCACTGAAGATAAGAATGTCCCAAGACGCCCCTGAATCTTCCCAACTGTTAATCGGTTGGTTGTTGTGCTGGCCACCTGAAAACTCTTCAGGCTTCAGCTAAGAGCTTTTTATCAACTGCCCCTAGGATCAGAGTCCACCCAACTCTAATGGGTACCTGGCTTAAGTTGGGGAAAGTAAAGGCGGTTAGTCGTTGTGCTGGCCACATGACACCCTTCTCGTTAACTGTTGGCAAAAGCAACATCATCTGCCCTATAGATCGCAAGGTCTGAAAGGTGAACTCATATAGGGCTGAAATGCATACGTTTCAATAATTCTTCGTACTCCTGAACTGAAATATCTAGTACTGATTAAATATGTGGTGAGTCAGTAGCAGTATATCCACATGTTGTTTTTTCTCTACAAAACTTATATCAACTCTGTCTGTCTGGCAAAAACTTAGTACACGTTATTTCTCCCGCACCCAATCTCGGATTAAAATGAAATTTTTCTAAATTATTTCTTTTACCTAACAACACAAGAATCAATAAAAAAAAATAATTAACCAACTATTTAATTAACTATTGGTAATTAATTATTTTGTTCGGTGTTTTGAACAAGGGGAATAAATCGTACTTGTCAGATGTGGTGGTATAAGTTGAATTAGCCCCCTTGATGACTCCTGAACCCTTAGTGAACATTATTTAATGTATTTAAACAACAAGCAAGTAATCAGTCACCAAGATACCCCCTTCTTGCCTCTCCCAACTGGTCCAGACAAGTGGTAAGATCAAACCGCCCCGGGTATGCTATTCTGCCTCGACGTGGCACTCGGGTAGAAACGATTACTTGAGGAAGTGATTAGGCTAAATGAATAGCAAAACAAAACCCCTGTGGGAGTGTCCAAGGGAATGCGACAGCTTCCCCATTGCACGGTGCGGAGTTGAAAGAGAGCTTCCACGTCCTTGTCGATAATCCATGCCCGCTCCTCAAGGGACCGTTACACTAATGACGAGTCCTGCACGGTTGGCTTGGTACAACATAGGAAAATGGCGAAGGTTCCCGGTGTACTCGACCTTCGGCCATGCATTCTAGTCCATGCGCCCGGAGTGCCAGATATATTGGAAATAGCAATGCTTTACATAGGCATTGACTTGGATCTCTTCCAGACAGAACGGTTGTTCAGGCAGGCTTACATGCCTAGAGCTCGAAGAGCCTTCGGCTCAGCTCTTTTGACAATCAAACGGATCAATCCGCAATGAAAAAGCTTAAAGCTAAAAAAAAAATTAATTAAAAAATTGGTAAAACTATTTCTAATTGCACATATTTATTACGTTTCAGTTGATCGTGACTATAATTACTTGACTGATGAAAACTAATTGATACAATTACACCCACTAGAAGCTTTGTTGTTGTTCAGGTTTGGAAAGGTTTGGTCCTGGGTTCAAACCCTGCCCGCCCCCATCCCCGTCGTCCTGTGGGAGGTTTGGACTAGGAAGTAAACTATCTTCAACTCTGAAGGAATATCTGAAACATGTTAAACATTTGACAAACATCTCTCCTGCAGGACGACAGAGAATGACAGCGGGCGGGGTTTGAACTTGGGGCCAAAGCGGCGCATTCCACACAAACCTCCATTATTTTTTTCTTCTTAATTTCACCATGTGCTAATTTTATCCTACAATTTAGAAAGGCAAAGTGAAGGCAATACGCGGAAAGAGAAAATTCTTGAAAAAAAAGAAAAAGCGAAGAATGCTCGAAGACTTGATCATAGGTAGACAACTCTCACTTGTCTGTAGATCTATAGATTTACGTAAGAGTGCTCGTCCTTGAATGTCAGTCGCTGCCTAACAACTATACGCCAGTGTTGCTTAATCCTCCAGGTGCTAACAAGCTGTAAATGTCATCACTAGTCTCCCCTGGGTAGCAGTAATAGTGCAATTTTAGGCTACCAGATTTCAGGTAGACCAACAGGTGTGAAGGAGCTGATTACGTTACGGGTCAATAGGCGTCCAGTTTGAGACGAACTTATGTTCTAAATTTCAGCTAAATCTATGAACGATTGACCTACACTTGATAGTCAAAACAACACACCCATGCCCTGGGCAACAGCTGAGGATGTGACGTAGTTTAGCAGTTACACAACGAGTGGGATAGTCCGGGACTACACAATAGATACCTAACGCTAGCAGGAGGCATAAAGTCAAGGTCACGAGGAAAACAACTCATTCGAGTGACAACACTAGCGCACGCGCATTATTTATTTGTTCGAGGCTCTCATCAAATAGGCACTTCACATTTTGGTTAGCTACATAATGCTTCACGTAACTTGTAAATCTTCATCTTGTATATTATATACAATCTAAGTCTGTTGAGTTAAGTAATGGGAGGCTGCTGTGTGTTATGATCCTTTAGATCGATGTCAAAGTGTTATGAGCTATGTCTATCATGTAATGATTCAATGCAGTCAAGATAGTTGAAAAAAAAACAACAACTAGATTCCACTCAAAAGTCTTTATTTTATTTAAAAGATTGTATTTGAATTTAAGCTACTGGTAGGGATGGACTTGGAACTTGGAAGCCTCCAAAGTGTTTTAAACTAAATCTTTGCTTACTCTTTTTTTTTAAAGTTGTTTTTCATGTTGGAAAGGGAGAACAAAAAAAAAAACAACAACAACGAGAAAGGGTGACAGAAAGATGGTTGCCCAAAAAAAAAAAAAAAACAAATATTGACTAAACAAATATGTGGTATAGACATGGGTGTGGTGAATGAGTACTGCATTGCAGACATTTGATTTGTCGACATCACTGGTTCTTTTTTTTTTTTTTTTTTTTAAGCAAGAACTCTATAATATGCGCAAGTACTGTCATATATTTCTAAGCAGTCAGTACCATAGGCACCTCGCATAAGCCATCAGTCAATATCAATAGTGAAAGAGTCACATTCACTGACAAAACAACTATTGTTAATCCCGTAGGACATTTCTTTTTGTGGCTATAGAGGTCTTTAAAAGGTCTATATAGAGGTCTTTAAAAGGTCTATATTGAGGTCTTTAAAAGGTCTATATAAAGGTCTTTAAAAGGTCTATATTGAGATCTCATAGCCAGTGTTGTTGCGTTTGGTTCGTATTTCTTTTTTGTCAGCTATCATTGTTGCCCTCACTTTCCATAGCTTGTCGCGTGACCACTGCTTACCACAGAGTGTGATCTTTTAAGGTTTTTACTTTTAAAACCCTTTGATTACATCCAAAATTAATAACTTATTAATTATATACTTTTTAAAATTAAAAAAAAGTGAAATTATCAAATATAGGCATTACATAAAACCTGGGTGGGTAGACACGGATCTCGAAAACGGCTCTAATGATTTTCCCAGCAATGTTCCATTATTTTTTTTATCTAACATTAGTTATTAGTTATTAAGGAAAAAACAATCGCTCCATACGTTGTATAATGAAGGTATTGCCTCGTTGTAACTTAATGTTAGGATTTATAGCTAAGAAGAACGAGACAAACCTCTGAGTTTACAGAGAGGTAACGAAATGTACTGGACAGTTGTTACATAGAGAGCGGTCGTATTGGACAGTTGTTACATAGAGAGCGGTCGTAGTGGACAGTTGTTACATAGAGAGCAGTCGAAGTGGACAGTTGTTACATAGAGAGCGGTCGTAGTGGACAGTTGTTACATAGAGAGCGGTCGTATTGGACAGTTGTTACATAGAGAGCGGTCGTAGTGGACAGTTGTTACATAGAGAGCGGTCGTATTGGACAAAGTTATTTCCGCTCACATGTATTAGACAGTAGATATTTCAGCTTGGTAGAGAGCGGTCGTATGTATTAGACAGTAGATATTTCAGCTTGGTAGAGGGCGGTCGTATGTATTAGACAGTAGATATTTCAGCTCGGTAGAGAGCGGTCGTATGTATTAGACAGTAGATATTTCAGCTCGCTAGAGAGCGGTCGTATGTATTAGACAGTAGATATTTCAGCTCGGTAGAGAGCGGTCGTATGTATTAGACAGTAGATATTTCAGCTCGGTAGAGAGCGGTCACATGTATTAGACAGTAGATATTTCAGCTCGCTAGAGAGCGGTCGTATGTATTAGACAGTAGATATTTCAGCTCGGTAGAGAGCGGTCGTATGTATTAGACAGTAGATATTTCAGCTCGGTAGAGAGCGGTCGTATGTATTAGACAGTAGATATTTCAGCTCGGTAGAGAGCGGTCGTATGTATTAGACAGTAGATATTTCAGCTCGGTAGAGAGCGGTCGTATGTATTAGACAGTAGATATTTCAGCTCGGTAGATAGCGGTCACATGTATTAGACAGTAGATTTTTCAGCTCGCTAGAGAGCGGTCGTATGTATTAGACAGTAGATATTTCAGCTCGGTAGATAGCGGTCACATGTATTAGACAGTAGATTTTTCAGCTCGCTAGAGAGCGGTCGTATGTATTAGACAATAGATATTTCAGCTCGGTAGAGAGCGGTCGTATGTATTAGACAATAGATATTTCAGCTCGGTAGAGAGCGGTCGTATGTATTAGACAGTAGATATTTCAGCTCGGTAGAGAGCGGTCGTATGTATTAGACAGTAGATATTTCAGCTCGGTAGAGAGCGGTCGTATGTATTAGACAGTAGATTTTTCAGCTCGCTAGAGAGCGGTCGTATGTATTAGACAGTAGATATTTCAGCTCGGTAGAGAGCGGTCGTATGTATTAGACAGTAGATATTTCAGCTCGGTAGAGAGCGGTCGTATGTATTAGACAGTAGATATTTCAGCTCGGTAGAAAGCGGTCACATGTATTAGACAGTAGATATTTCAGCTCGGTAGAGAGCGGTCGTATGTATTAGACAATAGATATTTCAGCTCGGTAGAGAGCGGTCGTATGTATTAGACAATAGATATTTCAGCTCGGTAGAGAGCGGCCACATGTATTAGACAGTAGATATTTCAGCTCGGTAGAGAGCGGTCGTATGTATTAGACAATAGATATTTCAGCTCGGTAGAGAGCGGTCGTATGTATTAGACAATAGATATTTCAGCTCGGTAGAGAGCGGTCGTATGTATTAGACAATAGATATTTCAGCTCGGTAGAGAGCGGTCACATGTATTAGACAGTAGATTTTTCAGCTCGCTAGAGAGAGGTCGTATGTATTAGACAGTAGATTTTTCAGCTCGCTAGAGAGCGGTCGTATGTATTAGACAATAGATATTTCAGCTCGCTAGAGAGCGGTCGTATGTATTAGACAGTAGATTTTTCAGCTCGCTAGAGAGCGGTCGTATGTATTAGACAGTAGATTTTTCAGCTCGGTAGAGAGCGGTCACATGTATTAGACAGTAGATATTTCAGCTCGCTAGAGAACGGTCGTATGTATTAGACAGTAGATATTTCAGCTCGGTAGAGAGCGGTCACATGTATTAGACAGTAGATATTTCAGCTCGGTAGAGAGCGGTCACATGTATTAGACAGTAGATATTTCAGCTCGCTAGAGAGCGGTCACATGTATTAGACAGTAGATATTTCAGCTCGGTAGAGAGCGGTCACATGTATTAGACAGTAGATATTTTAGCTCGCTAGAGAGAGGTCGTATGTATTAGACAGTAGATATTTCAGCTCGGTAGAGAGCGGTCGTATGTATTAGACAGTAGATATTTCAGCTCGGTAGAGAGCGGTCGTATGTATTAGACAGTAGATATTTCAGCTCGGTAGAGAGCGGTCGTATGTATTAGACAGTAGATATTTCAGCTCGGTAGATAGCGGTCACATGTATTAGACAGTAGATTTTTCAGCTCGCTAGAGAGCGGTCGTATGTATTAGACAGTAGATATTTCAGCTCGGTAGATAGCGGTCACATGTATTAGACAGTAGATTTTTCAGCTCGCTAGAGAGCGGTCGTATGTATTAGACAATAGATATTTCAGCTCGGTAGAGAGCGGTCGTATGTATTAGACAATAGATATTTCAGCTCGGTAGAGAGCGGTCGTATGTATTAGACAGTAGATATTTCAGCTCGGTAGAGAGCGGTCGTATGTATTAGACAGTAGATATTTCAGCTCGGTAGAGAGCGGTCGTATGTATTAGACAGTAGATTTTTCAGCTCGCTAGAGAGCGGTCGTATGTATTAGACAGTAGATATTTCAGCTCGGTAGAGAGCGGTCGTATGTATTAGACAGTAGATATTTCAGCTCGGTAGAGAGCGGTCGTATGTATTAGACAGTAGATATTTCAGCTCGGTAGAGAGCGGTCACATGTATTAGACAGTAGATATTTCAGCTCGGTAGAGAGCGGTCGTATGTATTAGACAATAGATATTTCAGCTCGGTAGAGAGCGGTCGTATGTATTAGACAATAGATATTTCAGCTCGGTAGAGAGCGGCCACATGTATTAGACAGTAGATATTTCAGCTCGGTAGAGAGCGGTCGTATGTATTAGACAATAGATATTTCAGCTCGGTAGAGAGCGGTCGTATGTATTAGACAATAGATATTTCAGCTCGGTAGAGAGCGGTCGTATGTATTAGACAATAGATATTTCAGCTCGGTAGAGAGCGGTCACATGTATTAGACAGTAGATTTTTCAGCTCGCTAGAGAGAGGTCGTATGTATTAGACAGTAGATTTTTCAGCTCGCTAGAGAGCGGTCGTATGTATTAGACAATAGATATTTCAGCTCGCTAGAGAGCGGTCGTATGTATTAGACAGTAGATTTTTCAGCTCGCTAGAGAGCGGTCGTATGTATTAGACAGTAGATTTTTCAGCTCGGTAGAGAGCGGTCACATGTATTAGACAGTAGATATTTCAGCTCGCTAGAGAACGGTCGTATGTATTAGACAGTAGATATTTCAGCTCGGTAGAGAGCGGTCACATGTATTAGACAGTAGATATTTCAGCTCGGTAGAGAGCGGTCACATGTATTAGACAGTAGATATTTCAGCTCGCTAGAGAGCGGTCACATGTATTAGACAGTAGATATTTCAGCTCGGTAGAGAGCGGTCACATGTATTAGACAGTAGATATTTTAGCTCGCTAGAGAGAGGTCGTATGTATTAGACAGTAGATATTTCAGCTCGGTAGAGAGAGGTCGTATGTATTAGACAGTAGATATTTCAGCTCGGTAGAGAGCGTCGTATATATGTAGAAGCGTGGTCGAGAGGCTAAGTGCGCTTGAACTTGGCTTGGCTACCTATGAAGGGGGCTCGACACCCGACTGGGGCAGAGTTGTGTTTACTGAGAGCCTAAAGGCAGCACGGAAAAACCTTCTCCTAGATTCCCCTCACCCCCACCCACTGGTCCACAAATCAGATTGGACCAAAGCGCTCTGAGCATGCTATAAGCATGAAAGTAGCGCTATATAAAAGCCATAATTTATTTTATTTATTTCAGCTCGGTATTAGACATATGATATTTCAGCTCCGTAGAGAGCGGTCGTATGTAGGCCTATATTTGTCAAGATATTATCCTCGGACATTATTTAATTGGACTCAGCGCCACTTAGCACTTAAAGGAAAAACTGTGTTCATATTTGGATTGTATTTTGTAATGAGTTTTTGTGTAGCCAGTGGCTGGATCTTTAGATACTTTGAATATTGTGTTTGATGAACTTCATGCCTTGTGTATTCTGATGGTCATTGTACTGTCCAGTGTACACGTCTAAGTAGTCTGAACCTCCCATGAGGACCTAGGCACATCACGCGCTTTAGAACTCACGTCACGATCTAAATATATGTCGTGACAATGCTGAATGCCAGATAAACGCATGCCTGCACCTCTGTTTACATTTAAAATAACTCAAGACATGAACGTGGAGAGTTGTCTTACCTAATGTTTTCCTTAACAAACTGTGAAGATACCCAGACTGTCTATCTACAGGTCTCATCCAGACTATTGGCAGCCTTAGTAGTTCCCTGCACAGTCGACGATCTGTAACATTGGAATGCATTCTGACATTACACCATTGTTATATGTCATAGAATAGTGCTCTTATATTTATGTTTATACCATACCCCTGTTCATCTCGTAACTTCGTGCAAACTGGCTGGGTGGAACCTGGACACGGATCTCGAAAACGTATTTCGTTGGGAAAAGAATTACTAGCTCGCTGGCGCACTGTGGAAACTTGTTTGACCGTTATAATTTTTCACAGTTAAAATAAAAAGCAATAAATTTAAATTTGGCTAGAGAACGAGAAAATATTTCTCTTGAACGGACTAGACGTCTTCGGGTATTTCCGCATTCAGAAAACCTTTGCGCATCATCTGCGAAAGGCCTATAATTGGAATAGTATAAAGTCTAGTAGATCTATACATTTGCTTAATCAGGATTCTTTCCAGGAAAGGGAAGTTGTGGACCAGGTAATAAATGGTGAAGATTGACGTACCGTGCATAAATCCCGTGAAATTGATGCACTTGAGCCTTGAATGTGGTTTCAGACTGAGTAGACCAATAGATATACTGTCCATTAAAGACATACCATCTTCTCCTTCTGTTGACAAGGTCAGGTAGTCGTTACAGATGATCTCCTCTTTGGGAACCACCTTCTGCGCAAGTATAACCACACCAAAATGATTATCTTTAAAAAGCTTCTATCAAAGTTTTTATGAATGATGTCTGGGTTGGACTCACTAAAGAAATACTTATTGTGACACACACATGAGAATGGCCCATGCAAAAAAAAAATAGTTTCAAACTGTGTATTGCAGCCATGCTTTTGCTAGCTGCTTGTAAACCTTTCATTCCGTTTCTTAGTTTGGCTCATTTAGAAGACGGAAACGCCTGACCGATGGAAGAGAATAACTAGAAAGACCAAGGAGATGATGGATGAACCGAGCCGGTGAGGCATTAGGCGAAGCAAATAGCATCGCCTATTTATTGGAGCTGTCATCTTTATGCAGTGGGTGATGGGTAACGAGGCGGCTGATGCTCTAGCACGAGAAGGAGCGCTGGCCGTGCCCACTTTCGAAGCCCCTAGTACATTTAACCAAGCTACGACATTAATCCCAGAGTGGTTACATGAAAAGTGGTTGAAGTCCTGGGATGGCTCCAACAAAGCCCGTGGAGTCTGGTAACATTTGCGTCGCCTGGACCGCGACGATCCATGGTGGAGGCTAAAAAGGTCAGAATAATCTATCATTGCGCACTGTAAAACGGGGGACTGTTGGTGCTTACTTTGCCCGATTCCGGCCAAATTTTGATGCCCGTTGCCGACACTGTGGAGAGTCGGTGGAGACAGTGGCGCATCTCTTGCAAAAGTGTCCGCAGCTCCGAGAGCTGCGGGATAGTTTGTCTGCAAAGTCATTTGACCTGTGTGGCACTGCGCCTAACAGCAGAGTTTCTCGCCAAGGCTCAACTGGAGGACTAATCCTTCCAAATGGAGTTCATCTCAGAACCGAGCCAGTAGAGAGGAGGAGAGCCAGCTGGTGGCGCTGAGTTGTGATGTAACAAGTGACCCAAACGGCTAGCCTCCGTTCCAACTACACACCAGCGTTAACATTTACAAATGGACATTGTGGAAATCTGTTCAGTAGCATCCAAACCTCTACTTCTTCTATACTTGTGTATTGAGAGGCGCGATGTCTGAGTGGTACAATGCTTAGCTTCCAAATCAGGGTGGGGGAGGGGTCCATACAGCAGAGGCGTAGCGAAAGGGGTGCACAACGACCCTGGCCCCAACCTCAGAGGGCGCGACGCGCAGAGAGGCGCCAAAAATTATTGTAGATATTTTAGTTAGGTAATAAACTCTAAGGTTATTTGTATTATATTATTATTATAATACTTTTTTTTTTATTTATAAGCCTATATTTCTATGTGATGTTCATGGAAAATGAGGCGCCAATTAAGTTTCTAGCCCCCGGGCGCACGTTTTGTTCACTGCGACTCTGCCACCCAGCTCTAATGGGTACAAGACGTTAATTGGGGATAAGTAAAGGCGATTGGACGTAGCCCTGGCCACATGACACCCTCGTTAACCGTGGGCCACAGAAACAGATCACCTTTACATTATCTGCCCTATAGATCAAGGTCTGAAAGGGGAACAACTTGTGCATTGATCAATGTTAGACCATTGTCTATGTCATACTAACTAGAGCAATATGTTCAACAGTCTAGATCTAATTATCTTATCGGATTGCTACGTCAGAAGTAACTAAGATCTTCCAACGAACTGGCCAAGTAGACTTACCTGGAGGTGCAGGTGTGTGAAAGGCCAGGTAGATATAAGGTAAGATATCGACTTCACTTGCCGCTGGAGTATTGCCTCCGTGATTAGGCAAGGGTAGAGGTCAGAGGGCAGAGAGTTCAACTTCAAGCTTTCAAGTCTGCGCGGGAGAGACACCATTTCAAACTGGCATAGATCTTGAAGCTTTCTAAAGATTGAGTGTTTAGTCATTAGACACAGATATTGTATTATCTAAAATTATTGTAAACTTTGGGCTAATCTGAGGTGTGAATATTCTTAAAATGCTGAAACATAACATCAACATAAAACAACAATATAATACTTGAACTGTTTACATCTATATATTTTATTTTTACAAAGCTCATACTAACTCGCTCGTCTGTTTGGTACAAATTTTTGTAAACGTTATTTCTCCCACTTCAAACTCTCAGATCAAGTTGAAACTTTGCACAATTATTCATTGTCCTCAATAAAAAAAAACAACACCTAATTATGAAACTTTACATTGTCATTGCTCAACAAAACATGAATAAATAAACAATACTAATTATATAATTAATTAGTCAATGTTTCATGACGTAGAGAAAGTCTTTTAGTGACTATAGACCTATACTCTATTTTAAATAGGCATTCATTACCGCATGTAGGCCTACTGATGAAGCACAAAGCAAAGGGCGGACATAACACATGGCCAGATTTACGGCAATGCAGTAAGAGGAGCGGCACAGGACTCAGAATGGTGTTAGGGGTTTAAAAGAAACCAAAAAAAAAAAAAAAAACTTTTTCAAATATGGATACTTAATAAATAAAAGAAGAAGAAAAATGATATTAAAACGACATTTATTCTAATATGTCATTACTCTAACATTAATTAAGTGCATTTTTTTAGAATAAAAGTCTTTCAAAACAGTGAAGGGCCCGTCACAAAAATGCTTCTTTGGGTCTCCACTTACTTAATAAATCTGGCACAGATTCTGCGTCTTTGAATGTGTTAAATCAACAAGAAATATATTAAAGGACACATACCTCGGAGAACAGATTGGTTCACCATGTCTGTCTTTGACAAAACCCAGCTTGTCGTCTGCCTCTCTGACCAGATGATAGACAAAGTGACCTTGCGTAAGCCAGGGAGGGTGGCGCCTCAGGCTGGCGTCGTAGCTGTCAAAGTTGTGAGGACCGTCATTCACCTGGTTAAAATCAACGGATGAGTAGTCCGTCTCGTCCATAGCGTCTGTCATCGCCATGGTAACAGTCATGAAGTTCCGTCTTCCTTGGGTTTTCTGAGTAGATCTAGGTTATGCCAAAATAAGAATACACAAGTTGTCTACGAGTTGATCAGTTTTTCCTGCAAATGCTGCCATGGTACGAACACGTGAACCTTTACTTCTACGGAAACCACTTTTTGCTAAGCCATTCGTTCTTATAGCACATTCCAATATTAACTGTTGTTATTAGTTTTAAAATAGTCACATGTGCACTGCAGCTATAGCCCACCATGCCACGTCAAAAAGCGAATTAACAAGAGGTCTATAGTTTAAGTATTCTTGTTCCTCCTCTTCTTCGTAATTGTCGTAACAGGTGAGTCTAGGACTCTTGGAGCTCTACGACTAAGAAGTCTTGCCTCAGTAGGAAACAAATCCAAAGAATGTTTACACTTTATGAGTTGAGTTGGTCTCTTGTTACTCAATATACAAACTTACTGAAAAGTGATATAATACATTATAATACCCGAAATATTGACAGTAACAGAAATGTGACTCCAAGATGCATGTTTCACACGCTCGAAGCTATAGTTATAACAGGCCCACAACTATTTTCTACTATTTTCAAATGCAACAAAAAGACTTAAATTCGATCTTTATGTGAAGCAGCCACCTTAATAAAAAATTCTGCACAGTTCCAGTTTTAATAATTTATTTTATTCTTTTTAAATTAAGAACACTTAAAAATAAAAGTTACAATTCATTGTGAGTTTGGAAATGATGTCATTGAATTATATTAAAAAGTGTCAAATATATTATCAGTCTTGCGCTTATGATGATTATATAAATAAATGAGATTTTGTTTTATCAAGAAGAAGAAGAAGAAGAAGAAGAAGAAGAAGAAGAGGAGGAGGAGGAGGAGGCAGACAGAGACAGCGATGGGAATACAACATAAAAGAATGAAAAGATTATTTTCGAGGCAAAAGACAAAGTGGAATGGATTTCAATGGAGAAAGACGATCGACAGATCATGTGTGGCGCCCAAATTGTTCAACAGACTAAAGCAGCAAAGATACTTTTTAAAAAAAGGTGAGATAGATTAACCTTAATTACGTCAACATTTGAACCAAATTATGACGAACTGTTATCAAAACAATCACGTCTTCGTGCATCGCATTCATTTAATTTGGATAGCATAAAATCAAATACTAAATTTATGGCCCACCAAATTTTGAGTTTTTTGCCCGCTTCTAAAAAAATTTGCCCATTACTGGACTAATGGATAGGATAGATATAATAATAATAATTATTATTATTATGTTAGAAATGAACGAGTATTCATTCTCTGGCACTGCCAGGGTCAAGTTTCGCTAAAGAGAAACAAAATTCATTGTAGTCCCTTTATCAGTGTCCACTGAGGAATTTTCTGGTGATGTGGCAGCTCTGCAGCAGTACCGTCGTCTGACAGACAACGAGAATCTTCTTAGGAATATTAAGGGCCTTGAGGGTATCTGCGAAGGTATCAGTTCTCATTATCCCCTCGGTTGATATAACAATGGGGTATATTGTTATTCTAGATAACTTCCATAAACACTTATCTCCAAGACTGGGTTCCCATATTTTCTTCGTTTTCCATTTCATTTTTTTTCTTCTTCTTCTTCTTGTTATTATTATTATTATTATTATTAGTAGTAGTAGTAGTTTTGTTATAAAGTATCTCGTAGTGTACAATGGAGTCAAAGGGATGAAAGTTATTTAAATGGGATTATTTTTCACGTTTTTTTGGTGGGCAAGGGAATACATAAAAAAAAACAAGGGGGAAAGGGAGGTAATAAATGGAGCATGACTAACAACAACAAAAAATGGTTGTATTTAATGGGGCAGGTAAAACAACAGCAACCTTATTTACGTAACATGTCTTCACATCTTTACATTCTACAAAGCTATTGCTACCTTAAGACTATATCCCACATTGAGTTAGTATAGCTCAGTTATAGCCAACAGCTAGAGGTGAACAGCTACGTCAAGGGTGTGGCTTTATTTTCATGAGGCCAGGTGCCAGGCTGAGTTGCCTCATGGGCGTGTTTGTTAGTGTCTCGTGATGGAAAGAACAGTTGGGCTCAAAAGGTCACAGGCACCAGATCATAGACTCCATTCCCCTCTCCTGTCAGGGAAAGAAACGGACTAAGTAGTCAACATCAACATGCAGTACCAATTTTTCACTATCACGGCGGTTTCGTGCCAGACTGGTACCGGAGTACTACGTTTCAATCCTAATAACACGCTTCTTGGGAGGACGGTTATGCCTTTTTTCACGAAACTTGAATTGAAACGGACATTCTCAAACATAGGCTATAATTTAAAGTTAGGCACATTTAGAAAAACAAAATACAGAAATTATAACTTCCAGAATAATGTCTCCATCTTTGGCATTGCTCTGTGGTTTAAATGTGAGATGAAGCTTTACTTATGGCTGAATATTTGTATCTCCTTTTATTCGCTCTCTCTTTCTCTCTCTCTCTCTCTCTCTCTCTCTCTGTGTGTGTGTGTAAAACTCATTTATAAAATCATTTCATCCAAAGTGTCCAGATATTACAGTCTCTACAGAATAATAAATTCAAACTTCATTAACGCTGTTCTGTTCGTACAATGTCATGCACGAATAAGAATATAAGTAGATTTTAAAAATTCAATGAAAAAGATACAATGAAAAGTCAATACACAAAGTGTTCAGATCTACAATGATTTCCCACCGCTGCCACCATGTTAATTATGATCTAGGTTCACAGTCAGCAATAAACAAACAACAACCATTAGTGTCATGGCGGAGAATGATCCTTTATTATATTGAACGCGTGCACCTTTGCGCACCATATCAACACACTTGAAACCACTTTACATTTAAAGAAAATGAAAAAGCCATTCGTTGTAAATATGAAATGCATAGGGCCTAATTATCTTTTTTTTTTTTAAGTAACGTCTGTAATATATAAGATAAGATAAGAAGATGTTACTTGTCAACTTTATACATAGTGATGGGCAAAAGTTAACTAAAAAGTTGCTAACTTTTAGTTTAACTAAAAAAAATTAGTTAAGGCCAAAGTTTAATTAAAAAAAAAAAGTTTAGTTAAAATCCTAGTTTAATTATTTTTTTTTAGTTACAAACTAAAAAGTTTAATTACAAATTTTACAAACTTTTTTAACATACTTATTTAACAATAAATATTTAGATCTATGTAATTTGAAGAATATATATGGTGAATAATAGAGAGGAGAATAAACTAGAGGGTGCACAGGTCACTAGAAAGCCTTTTGACCTTTACCCGGTCGCTATTCCCGCCAATTCAAGGTAGACTATTATAAAGGCGAGAAAAATAAACGTGTTCATTATATTTCTAGCAAGTTTCGCTGCTTGATAAATCCTGATTAATTCCTTGCTTCTACATTTTGCTGCTTTTTATTAAACACCAGTGTGTTCCTGTATTAAAGAAATGTCGACTCTTTTTATTTTAAAACTTTTTACTAGAGTGTCTAGAGTTACAGTCTAGTGGCGTCTAATCTATTAATATTAGATCTAGTAGTCTATTACTACTATTAGATCTATAGTCATAATAGTCTATATTTAATTATTTTAGTCTCTTACTCTTAAGTAGAGTCTTAGTCGACTTAGTCTTAGATCTAGATGTAAATTTAAAATTATAAGTCAATAATATAAATCTATTAATTGAAATCTATATTACTTTACTTTATTAGACTAGATCTATTAGTTTAGAGATTCTACTATTCTAGAATTAGAGTCTAGATTAGATCTATATATATTTAGATTAGGCCTACTTATTATACTAAGACCTAAGATGCATAGATGATAGATCTATATTCTATAATGACTATAATACTAATAATAGTCGTCACTATACTAGATCTAATACTAAATCTAGACTAGATCTACATCTACTTCTATTTTAATTATACTTACTTATATCTACTATCTAGATCTATTAGATCTACTATTATCTACTAGAGTATATAGATCTAAATACCCATATCTAGTTATAATCATAATTATAATAATCTAAAATCTCTAGATCTAGAGTTACTAAGATATCTACTAGACTCTATCTAGATTTTAGATCTAGTAGTTGTAGTAGTAACTAGTATTTCTTTGATTATTTTTAGATTAAAATATTAATTATTTGATCTAGATCTAGTAGCTAGATCTAATTCTAGATCCAGATTATATTTCTGATCATTTCGTTTGTGGAAGATATTAGATCCAGAATATTCTAGAATCTAGAGTTAGTTAGAGTCAACATGCAGTTTTATCATTACTTCTAAAGGTAACTTATATTAGAGCTTGGACAATGACTTCTAATTTCTTTCTATAATAGTAGGCCTATCATTCTAGTGATTCTATTAAGATCTACATCTATCCCATAAAGACATTTAAATCTTTTTTTCATGTGCACAAATAAATGTTTATTACATTTTGCTAAAGAGATTGGTTGTGCTTTTTATTTCATGTTTGGTTGTTTGTCCTTAAAAAAGGTCAAAATAGTTAGTAAAAGTTTAACTAAAGTTTCTTAGTTTAGTTTAACTAATTTTTTCAATTTGTGATCAACTTAAAGTTAAATTACTTTTTTTAGTTCAAACTTAGTTTTAGTTTAACTAAAAAAAATTAGTTTAATTCCCATCACTATTTATACATTACGAACAAACTAATGAAAAGAAAGAAAGAAAAATACAAACAGTATTTTTGTAAAGAGAGGTAAACATGACCATAATAGAGGAAGAATAAAAACATCTATTTTGACCGCCCTCTCATTTGTGTCTGGTTTCTCTTTAAAAGGCTCCATCTGTAATATTGGCGTGAATATAAGGCTTACCGTTTCAGACCAACACACTGTTATCAGACAAGACAATCCTATTCTCACCAAAACATTATTCCTCTCTCGAATGTACCAGCATCACAATAGAAATGGAATCGACAAAAATATATCCCAAAAATTCCAATTCTACCATTTATATCATAATTCTAATTAAGTATTGATTTCCTAATTAAACACTCAATAAGATCACGTTACATTTTAGGATCATCCTATCGCATCCTACGATAGACTTATCAAAGTTGAATGACATCTTCAGAACATCAACAAAACACGCCGATGAGATGTCGAGGTGTATACTCTCTAACCTATTTGGCAGAATTCATAAAGAACTTTCAGAAACCTCCATGCAAAAGTGGGGAAAAAAAAAGATCTGGGTAAAACTACGCAGGTGGAATAGAAGATAGGGGAGAGGTGGGAGTAAAGGGTGATATCTAAAAATAATCACATTGACGTCACAAGGGGGAAACTTGCCAAAAGAAAAAAAAAAGACGTTTCGATGTGAGCAGGTAGTGGGTGAGTGAGAGTGCAGCGACAATTGTGTCTGTGAGACTGTTTGTTTGTTAGCGTGTGTGCGTCAATGTGTGAAGTTGTCAGAAAGAATACAGCATCAAGGTGTACCGGGTATGTGTGTTGTGTGGGGCTGGGGATACTCATTGTTTACATCCGGATTTGTTTCTGCCAAAATGCCGAGGATTAAATTTTAACGCGTTGATGTAATTTTCGAGTTTTGAAAAATGTGTGGACACTTAAGAAATGTGAAGAGAAAGTCGTAAGAAGTAAATGTCTTGAGTTTCTTTGATCTTTTACCACTTCGTCAAAACAAAACAGCTAAAATAATAATATATGTTAGCAGGCCAAGGCCTGGGCTATCGAGAATTTATAACTCAGTTGGTAATGATCTATCTGTGCACTTCAGTCTTCGACTAAGGGACTAGAGTCGCCTGAATAACTAGACTACACTATAGTTACCGGTATAAATATGTACGTATGTAAGTATGTGTGTGTGTATGTGTGTGTATTCACGGCTGGGAAACACTAGCTCTCAATCGCTCCTCACGGAGTGAAGGCGTGAGTTTCGGAGTTTTAAGATACGAGGCAAGGAGAGTGGCCAGCATGAAAGAACGCAGAGCTAACAAAAGGCTGAGAGAAGAAGCAGGCCTATCTACATTGGACCCGATTTACCCCTGCCATGTGTGTGGCCGGCTTTACAAAGCGAGGATTGGACTTAAATGTGCTACCGGTATCCTCCTCCGTAGTCGAAGATGAGCATATTTCTCATTTCCTATGAACTGTTAAGTCCAATCCTCGATTTATAAAGCCACATGCAACTAGGTGCTCTCATCTATGAAGCAATTTTTTTAAAAATTAATTTAGATGAAACGAAAGTTATTGTATTAAAAAAACAGCAGCGAAAAGAATATTATATTAAAACAAACAACCAACCACTAGTATAGATATATACCGGCATTGTATCTAAATCTATCGACAATGGCCTACTAACCAAAAAAAAAAAAACACGCACATTTTTTCCTTTTACCTCCAATATATAAGCACTAAACTTTAACCTAATAATTCTAAAACACAACCTTCTTAAATACACAGAAAGACAAAAAGATAAAGTCACACTTCTTATTCCAAATGCTAGGAAACATTCGTACAAGTGCTACTTCTTCCCTAGTGATATTAGAACACGCCCAGCTGTGTCATCCAGGTAAAAACTAGTAGAGATTAAGTCTCTACTAAACATACACGACTAGATGAACACATAGATACGAGTAGTACGTTACCATCTTTTGATTTGAAGGAACGCCTGTAATATACAATATAAGCTACAACACTATTCCTCTATGTAACTACAAACTTTTTTCTTTTGAAATATTCCAAGTCATCTCCCCTCAGACATAATGACTTCCCCAACCTGACCAACCATGTTTAGCAGGTGAGGACATCCTGCCTACTTTTGTATGTCAGCAATATCAAACACCAAGTAAAGCAGTGCGGAACATCATGGACTTTTTAAAAATTATACTAACTGCAACAGAGCATGCAATTATCACGAGGCATGGGCGTACCTGAATTTTTTTCTGGGGTGGTGGGGTCCGGGCGCCAAGCATTATTTCCTGTATTTGAAACTTACAAAAAAAAAAAAGAGCATATCTTATATTATAAAATACAAACATCACTTCAAAAAGAAGATGATTACATTGTATGCGTATCCCTAGGTCAATCTAGTTATGCTTGTTAAACTCTGCTAACTCATTGGTTTTCCTGGCTGACTCAGGCAACCAATTAGGCCTACATGCTCTAATAGCATATTCTGATGTGATTGAAGCGCAATATCCTTCTACTTTTCTCAAATATCAGTGGCGTGGCTAGGGTATATGATGCCCAGTGCGGGAGTTCCTGTTTATGCCCCATACCCCCACCCATAAAAAAAAAAAACAACACTTTTTTAAAACACCAAAAATCCCGCACCACCCACACATTGCTAGCTACGCCTCTGCCAAATATTAAATCTGCAATTCACTGCACTTTATTAATGACTGATGTTGCTTTGGCATACGTTCTTCCTCTGTACGGGATAAGTGGCCTGCCCAGTGTACCTGTCGGACTATTAGGCATTAATCTATATGCCAGTGACACTTTAGGAACTCATTTAAAAACGAAATAAGGAAACTACCCAGCGGAAGTAAACGAAACTGTATCAACAAATCGGTATGGTATGGTGAAAGGCTCGGTCATTCATAGGACACTAACAACGTATTAGATTTGCCATGGATAGTGTTGGCAAGGAATGTCAAGAGTTAAAGCGTAAATATGACGAGTGCTTTAATAGATGGTTTGCAGATAAATTTTTAAAAGGAGTAACAGAAGATTCATGCAATGAGTTATTTAAAGTTTATCAAGATTGCGTAAAAGTAAGATAAGATCATTAAAGATGAGATTTTTAAAAATGCAAGGCAAATTCAATCATTGAATTCATTGTCATTATCATACATAGACATAGTAGTCACTGAGTCAGACTGTCGGAGATGATTTAGAGTATCTAAATCATTGTACCAAGTGGAGTGTCGGTTATTCAGATTAATTAGGAATGGGGTCTGTCCGGTCTGAATCATACCACTGTCATCTTATTCAATTGTCAGGATAAATGAACAGTCATAGTCCATTTCAGCAACAAAACAAAGAAAATTCATATGATGAATGATGGTGTAGATCTAGAAACATTTTATGTCATCATTTTTTTCAGCTTAATCAAGGCATGTTGCATTAGAATTAGATCCTTCCCTAATAAAATGTATATATTACTTTTAATAGCATGGTCTATTAAACAATGGTGAATGATAATTTTATAAACAAAATAGCTTTTCAGTTACATCGGAATGTCACCTTATGCATTACATTACTTTGAACTGTTAAAAATATTTATGCTGTGACAATGAAGATGTTTGAAATCATTCTGATTCAGTTGTTGACCCTCGAATAACAATAACAAAATTGTAACTTCCAATAGAAAAAATGTGTACAATGTCAAGTTTTACATGTTTAAAATCCATATTTCCAATGGCCTTAGGTGACCCCTGTCAAATCACAAAAATATATTATAGATCCAGTAGTGTAGTAACCTTTTGCTAACTTTGATTTAAATGAAAATCTGTTTTAATTTTTTAAACATGGCCAAATGGCTAGATATTAGTTTGTTCAATTTATTGTAATTATTTTAATTTCTTTCTTTTCTTATTGAAATAAAAAGCAAAATCTAGATCGGCCAGATCTAGAATCTTATTTGAAGTCAGTTTAGTGCTCAATTTCTGATAGTTTGAATAGCAATTTCCCTTACACTGTAGGCTTTTTTTTTTTTTTAACCCATCCATGGCAAGTCAGTGAATTTATGGTATTCATCAATCCTTCATCACACTGCTAGCTATGATCTATTTCTAGCATCACATAATTATGTATATATGTGTACATGTAGCCTGTGAACATGGTATGTATGACATGGTATGTCCTGCAGCCTACTCTAGGTGGATGTGTCTAGTTAAGGACAAAGACAGGCAGACACCTCTCTCCTCCACTGTCTCACATCCAACTCTATGTATATTTCTGATTCAAGTCCAAACAATTTGATGAGAAAATATGAATCTCAAACAAAATATATATACAAAATACCCCCATTTTTTGAGGATAGGATTGCAAGGGAATTATTTCGAGAGGATATCTACACAGAGCTTTATAAAACAGATTTTTTTTTATATCTAGCTAAAATGTGTACTTTTTTATATTCCATAGAAAGCAATTAAAGAAAAGAATCTTAACTTAGAGGCTATAGAAGAACAAGTTCTAGGAACTGCTAAAGAAAAACAGCCACCATCACACACAGTTTGACGTCTACTAATGTCCAGGCTCTAGACCACTACTGAAAAAAAACAACAGAAATAAACTGCTTCCAGAAACTTTTAAGAACTTTTTTTTGTATATTCTTACAACTTGTTCAATTGTAAAAAGTACTGTATGGGCTTCTGAAACTAGCATTTAAAATCCAAAGTTCACTTTGAAGACACAGTTGCTTGTGAAATGTAGGATTGCAATTGTTAAGGTCTTCATGTTCTTTTATTTCCTCCCTTCCCCAATTACGTTTGATTCATGAACAATTGTCTAAATTGCTTTAAATAAGCCCCATGTTGTTTGTTTGATAAATAGTATGTTAATGTGTGAATCATGGAAAATTATAATGCTGTGTATTAATTTTAATACCGTGTTTATGTTTGATTGCCACTTGTAGCAGTGAGTGGCAACTGGTATGAAAGTGAATGATTTAAAGTAAAGTTGATTGTTTCTATTTTTTTTTTTTAACTTTGTTGAAGCCACCCATGAAGGTGAATGGTTGAAACTCATGTATATAATTATTCTTTTAACTTTTCTAATGTTAAACAATGTATAATTAAATATATATATGTATATAGAATAACCCTATATTTTGTGTTATTTACTATTTGCACTATTTTGTATTGTTGTCATTTTAAACTTCTTTCTCTTTATTACAAGATCCACATGTGATACATGAAGTGAGTTTACTTTCAATAAACTAAGTTGATTGGCTGACAGTTTAGCTACTAATGTCAAGTTTGTCCCAGCTAGACTAGCAAATGAACAACAGACTTGCACAGTTATTTTGAAATGAACAAGCAATGCAAAAAATAATACTTTAAAAAAACAAAGCTTATTTAAGGGGAAGAAGCTCTAATTTCTGCCATTTCTCTGAAAATTGCAGGGTTTAGCTGTCTTTCTGCTATATAAAACAAAATTAATTAATTATTACTAAATGATGAAGTAGGTGCTTAATTTTTGGATTGATTCATTTATTGGCATTGGCTATGAAACTTGATCAGAGAATGGGAAGTGGGAGAAAAATCGTGTCAAACATAATAAGGGGATTTAATCCATATATATATATATATCTGCATCTCTCATTAGTTAGCATTTATTCCTCTTATTTCGGTATCAAACAAAATTATTAATCACCAACAATTAGTTAACTAATTGGTTAATTTTTATTTTATTGATTCATGTCTTGTCATGTTCAATGAATAATTGTGCAAAGTTTTACCTTGATGCGAAATGGGAGAAAAAAATATGTTAAAAAAGTTTTTACCTGACTGAGTGAGTTAAGCATTGTAATAAAAATGTAGAACTGAACACTTAAATCTCTCTGATAGAAAAGAGTAGTATAAGAGGGAAGTAGATAGTGCTCAGGCTCTTTCTGTATCATTTAAATGTTATTTCAAAAGTTACCATTACATTGCAGTTCCTTGTGGGGGTCAATGAAATAACTATAACATTTCCTTATGCATGTAATTGAATTTAATAGTTTGAAAACATAAAACTAACTCATAGATTATTTTTAGTTCTTAGCTAAGAACTCTACACCAAAGCCTTAACATTAATATTAACATTTGCATCTTTCATTTAAATAAAAATGTTTAACAACAAAATTGTGAGGTGAAATGAAACTTTGTCACTGCCTTAGATCATAAAGAAGCCAATAATGGAATACCTAGTCTGGTTATGTATAGGCTTTTTCTACGGTTTACTGATCTAATGGCTATTTTGTTTTCCAGATAAGTCTCATCAATCTCTATTTTTTTATGGACATTCAAAAGACATGATCTAAACTAGTCATCCTTACTTTGAAGAATTTCTTAATTATGAATTTGTCACTTAATTTTGAAGCAAGGCATTTTTTTTTTTAGGAAATTAACTCAAAAATATAAACAAAAAAAAACTTAAAAAAAGGTCATGGAAAAACTGGACATTTACTGCCACATCTTTCAAAAGTGCAATATTTACTTACATTTTTTTAAATATCTAAAACAAAATTAATTACCCCCAAATAGTTAATTTTATATTGATTCATGTATTGTCAATCACATTGGATAATTGTGCAAAGTTTCAATTTAATCCAAGAATAAAAAGTGGGGAAAAAGAAGTGAAACAGACTCTGCCATTCAGCATGAGTTAATATAAGCTTTGTAACAATGACAATACAAGTAACATTTAGAAGATTAATTTTTTTTTATTTATACACTAATCATCATTTATAAATTATGACATTATAATCACATGAAAACAACAATAATTTATTAATAACTAAAAATGTTAAGGAATAAAATAAAATTAATTTGAATCATATATAAAAAAAATAATAAAAAATTCATTGATTACTATTACAAAAGGTTTTCATCTGTGATACTACAGATCAATGAATAATTTGTATTACCTTTGTTAACAGAGATACATTTGCACAAAGATAGTTTATATTAAGGACAATTAGGAAATATTACAAGCAATACATTGAAAAACAATGTTTCATTACTTATCTCAAAATTAAACTAACTTTCAGAACTGATTTCTAAATGGATAACTTTCAAAAGAAAAACAAAGTAATTAAATATATGAGCAAATGGGATTTCATAACTGAGTGACAAGATCAATCTACATTCAATAACATACAGGTACAGTCAAAACATGAATGTGAGGAATTCCAATGACATAATGTGTTTTGAAGATGTATGCCCAGAATGTGTTAAGGATGTCAGCCAGTTAATTGAAAAGCTTTGCAATTTCTTTTAGCATACATCTACATAGACAGTCATATTGCACAACTTTATATTCATTCATTACAACACAACGCACACTTCAACATATATTGCAAGTAGAGTGAGTGTGTTCCTAGTTATTTGCTAATCCAAAAGAAATAAATGCTTAATAATTTTCATTCAAATTAGAAGGACCCAAGTTACAAACATAAAAACACTTTGCTTCAAGTACTAATTAGTAATTCTGTGATTTCAAAAACAAAAGAAAGATTCTGTAATAGTAGCTACACTGAAATTCATGTCTCAATAAAAATATAAGTATATTTATCATAAAAATAGGAAACATTAAATTGTTTTCAAACATTCAAGAAAGTACAAATATTTAGGTCAATACATATTGTTTACCTTAAATGTTTACAGAACAGATACAATAATGTTCAGACTGGCCTGTGAACATAGCTCATTGAAAACACAAACATAACCGTTCTTTCAACATGCCCTCTTTTTAATTAAGTGCATTTACAAGGATCACAATTACACCAACTCACAGCATGCACAACAGATATGCTACAAGCATCCAATGAGTAAATACATCACAGCATGATATCTGCTCATGAGATTGCACAGATTGAAACATTAAATAAGTTTTTACAAGCTTATGCAGACTGTTGATTTTTCTCACGATTATAACTAAAAATTGAATTATTTTGGATGACCAAAATATGTTTTGTATTTAGAGACATGCAGCTTTTATAAGTGCTATGTTTAAACTGAGGCAATATACTTAGATGAACAAGACCAGTAAGGACAATCACCGCACAGCTACAAGTCAAGAATGCTGATATGATGTAGACCACTGGACATTTATTTATAGATGACACAGTCTTGTGAAGATAGTAACAAGTTTAGAGACTCACAATATTCTTTGCCACTAAAGTTGTAACCCTTTATTGTCATCAGTTTAACAAGTGACCACTTCATGGCATACAGCCATAAGTAAGGTAAGTGTTACAAAGAATAGGGTCTGAAGACTCTCAGTTTAACAGCCTATCACCTACCACTTGGCCATATGCCTCTTCAGTGTATTGCAAACCTTTCTATTTCTAACATAAAATCTATTTTGTTTTAGTATAAATAATTATCTCAGAGATTTAATACACTTATTAGCCTCAACAGTCCAAATATAATCAAAGCAAAAAAAAAAATATGTTTAGTCATTCCAGAAAAAAAAAGAAAAAAATCTTTTGACTCATAATTTGACCAATGACTTAAGATTTCAAATTTACTTTCTGCGCAAGGCCCTATCTAGCTTGTCCTCCTCATCATCGCTATGGTATCCAGTGCCATGATCCCTGTATCCTCTAGTAGCTTGCATGAGTTCAGCATCTGGTCCTTTCCCTCTGTGTTCATACAGCAAAACGTTTAATGTTTCTTCAAAGATTCTGGCTTCTGGAAACTCAACCTAGTATCAAATAGGAAAAAAAATATAGTTTGTAAATACATTTCATTTTAAAAAGAGCACACATATAGTGTTATTATAGAAATAAATAATACCAGCATAACAAAATTAGCTTATTCGTTTTTTTTTCTCAGAAGTATGCATCAATTTGGCAAAACACCTCAAATTACAAAATGCACACACAAATTTTTAAAGCAGTAGAAGATTAAAGCATAAAAAGTTTGAACTTTTAGAACAGAAGAGCAACAAAATAGTGTAGCCTATCTCATCAGTATAAAGCTCATTCTGTTTATGTTCAATAACTTTTTCATTGCAATATGTCTTTCTTTTATGCAATTAAGTCATAGCACAAAAAGTAATTTAATTTGAAAAATAATGTTTAAAAAAAAAACAATATTAAGGATAGCTGTGTGGTCATGTGGTATGCGCTTTGGACTGTCGTTTGATGGGTCAATGATCATGGATTTGAATCCTTCACATTGCCATCCCCCACCATCCAGAAGCTAGAATGTAATATTTTTTTAAAAGCAGTAGAAGTGTAGAATAGATGCTTGTGAGGAGATACATTTCACAGTACCATGATCAGAACATATACAGACCTTTGTGTGTTTCTTGTCTGTACCATAAACAATGGATGTACAGCAGACTTCTCCAATCTTCTGCCCATGCCCATAGAATGACCAGCAGCAGATCTCATTACTGCCAATAACATCTTTGATGAACAGGACACGCCCATTGAACCGAAGACATAGCTTGTCAAACAGCTCCATGTTTTTTAACAGATTATCATCAGACATGCTGGGAATAAAAGAATATTAAAACAATGGAATGAAAGCAACATAAAATCAGATAAGGAAAAGAAATACATCTGACCAATTGCGGGAATAGAAAAAGGTGCTAACAGTTATTTAATTTTAGATTTGGACCCATTCGTGCAGGCCTCAAGTAGAGATCTTAATAAAGTCTATAATGTAGGTGCAGTTAACACCTTGCTCTAGCCAACACACCACTAAGTATTTTTTTGTAACTGTTCCCCAACTGATCTTTAAAGTAGAGTGAGTTCTAGACAATACCCAGCAGTCCCAACCTTCCCAGAGATTTGAAATATCAGATAATTCGTTTGCCCAGTTGGACAGTGCTTGACTACAGAATATAGACTTGAGAAAAGCAACAACAAATAAAACAACAATTACCTTGTATAGGAATACTTGTTATTGTGACGATTACAGATTAATTTCACTACAGGCTGAAATAAAATATAAATTTTTACAACACTGTTTTTTTTTTAAAGGTATCAAATAGTATAGAATAGAATAGTTAAATCCAACTACATGTCTTTGTGAGCAAGAAACAATTACCAATAATTTGTTAAATTGTATTAGTCATTAGTTTATTTTAGACAAATACCACAAAGTGGATGTTCTGTAATTAATGAAAGTACACACATTTGTTGCAGATGAATATGTATATGAGTGGAACCTACTTTCCGAAGAAATAATTTTCCATTTAAAGAAGAGTTCTTAAGACCTTTCCATTATCAGAGTCTATGGATTTTCCAGATTTATCTGTATGCCAGTTGAATTCTGTAGGAGGGAGGACAATTGCATCCTGAAAGTCCTCCTTTATAGACAACTCAAGACAAGTTCAAGAAAAACTGGTCCTCCTCACCAAGAATATGTGTATGTAATGAATTCAAATGCTACCTCAAAGCAGTGGACATTGATGTTGAATACTGGAAGACAAAGCCCTAGACCACACTATGTGGAGAGAGATGGTGACCAAGAAAGCTATAGACAGCAAAAAACTATTGGCCTCAGCTCTGGAAGAAAGAATGCCAAACAAAAAACGCCTTGCTCCTCTACCACCAAAGCATATGCCAACTTAACCTGCATTAGATGTGGATGAGAATGCCTCTCGGAAATAGGGGTCCACAGTCATATGAAGAAATGTTCTACAAGATGAACCATAGAGATGAACCATAGTCGTTATGACTGAAGGAGGGCAACAAAAAACTACATTTAAACTTGCAAGTATCAAACAATCAAACTAAATTACAAAAACACTAGAGCAACGCTTCAAATTACTAAACATATGAAGCAAAATATACTGGTTTAAGTTAATCTGAAGTTCCGCAGATATACCAAGAATTACACAAAAAGAAAGGAAAAGCTAGTTTATTTCACTGTTTTCCCTTTCTCTTTAGCTGTTCTAGAACAAAATCTGCAGATAATCTCTGACATATCTGTGTTTGACTAACACTAAGTCTATAAAAAAACAGCTTTAACTGGATTATAAATTTTAAAAAATCTCAAATTTGTATAAATATTATTATATGGATGTACTATGAAAAAGAGTTGAGATGAAACCTTGGATGTCTTGGATACCAGCATCTGTTCTTCCTTTTGTGATGTGATCAGTGGGACTTGACAGATAGGCTCTGGTTCATGGATGTTCATGGCTGTGTCTATCTGTCTCACTGTTAACATAATCATCAAACAATTTAACACATTAACTACTACCAGTATAAAAATACAACCAAAAATTGCTACTTGATTGTATAACAAAGAGAAAGATTTTTTTCAGCTAAACATCGTCTGATAGGGTTTGGCATCTCACACTCAAAAAGTTTTTAATTTCTACATCTTAGTTTAAGAGCAGCAATACAACCTATGATTTTCATTTTGTCAACAAGATTTCACATTTCTGCTAAAACTATGACTACTACTTTATAGCAGCATTTCAATTTTATATCTTTTGAGACTAAACAAAGGTTAACATTTTTTAAAAGGGAATTAGGCCTACAAAAGGATGAAGCATAAAACAATGTCAAAATAATCATTCATTGACTAATAATACACAAATAATACATGGGTAATTTATAAGAATTTGCATGCATAGCATCGATTTCTCAGCAAAATTATACATATAATGATCTTTGCATCTTTTAATCCTGTAGTGACTAAGTACTCAAGAAAGTGTCATTTTTTAATATTAAAAACAAATTAGAGGTGTTGTGGATGGGCGTTGGCTTGTAGTAGTAACAGCTGGTAGACAATATATTTTAAATAATGAAATTTCAAATAACCTGAATAGCCTCCTGTTTAACAATAATACATATAACTTTTATTAAAATATAGACAAAATCAAGTTGTTCTGAGATAAAATAAATGTACTAGACTTATGTAATAATATTTTTTGAACAAAATCTAACTCACTACAATAACACAATCTTTTAGTCTCACGTTCTCTACTTGTCTGTCTTAACTAAAACTATCTTGCTGTCTTGAGTCATTCAAACCAATTGCTAAGCACACACCCCATAACAAGAGGTCAACCCTTTGATTAGCCAGATACAATAGAAAGAAAAAAAAGATACAATAAAAAAAAAAAAAATCCTAACAACTGTGAAATATCAAAAGCCATCGAGGCACACATCAAAGGTAAAGTAGAGCTAGCTAGTCAACAAATCAGCTTCCAAATGTCTAATTGTCCAACTCCGAATTGAATGTACTTACCCAAATCTTGAACACAGTAATATTTAGCTTCTTGTAACAATTCATCAAGTTCTCTTCTAGAATCCGGCAATGTGATCGAACCATCTCTTAGGAATGACAGGATAGATCCAAAATGTTTACCACACCTGTCAATTAGGACCCATCCTAATTGTTATTGAAAAACAAAAGAGTAATTACTATGCAGTTGTCATGATGTTTTCAGTTCCTACTATTAGATAACACTCTCGTCAAAAGTTGGAAGGAAAACATTGGATAGATGGAAATCTAGACATTCCTAAAGCTGTGAAGTTGATAGTGTGTTGTGTGACTAACATGAATATCATGGGAAGCGTGGCCAAGAGGCTAAGTGCACTTAAACTTGGCTACCTAGAAGGGGACTTGAGATTCGACACCCGACTCAGGCAGAGTTGCGTTTACTGAGCGCCTAAAGGCAGCATGGAAAACCAACTCCTAGATACACCCCCCCCCAACTGGTTCACAAAGGAGATTAGACCAAAGCGCTTTGAGCATGCTTTAAGCATGAAAGTAGCGCTATATCAAAGCTATAATGGGTTTGATCCCCATACTTGCCAATTTTTTGTTGAATGATTATCAGATAATCCTAATGGATCCCATTCAATTTCATTTGAATATTAAAAAAGAAATTGATTTTTTTTAAATTGCACTTTTAGATTACTTCTTTAAAGAAAGATTTATAAAAGCTTAAAATAAATTAAAAAAAATACAGTTTAAGTAAATCTATCTTTGTAAATAAAAAGAAATATGGGTTAAAAAAAAGTAAAAAACATTCATTTAGTAAAGATCAAGAATAGTGTGACCATATACCTTCAACATCATGCAGGACATCCATTCTTCCGCTAAACATGGCCCTCAACATTGTGTCTTGTTTACAGAGTGTATCAATGGTGGTTAAGTGCAGTGTACCCCCAACATTCAGCTTGACATACTTGGAGTCGGATGGTGAGGAGACGGGGCAAGATGCTAAGGCCTGGTTAGCAGAGGCTCCAGACATTTTCAGATCTAAAAAATAAGATTCAAATGCAAGTCCAGGAATCAATTTCAAACAACAGTTGTTTTATACAAAAATACTACAGTACTAGAGGTGCACCAGATAGCGCTTTAAAATATTTGTCCAGAGCCAGATATGGCCGGATAGTAAAATAAGATATCCGGCTCTAGCCAGATACCTACATGTCTAGTAAATAGCTATATATGCTGAACATTTTTCAAACCTTGTTAATAGCATACCTATGTTATAAATATTTTTATTTTACTTTTTTTTTTTCCGTATTATATACTTTTAAACTCTATCACTCATTGATGAATTAAAGTTTATCAGCATTAATTAACAGATATTACAAACTAATTTGTGTAAACAACTTGTTTGCCATGTAGAATATATGGGCATTTGTATTGCACTAATTTTTAAGCTCTTAAAGGTAAAGTGCAATCTGGGTTGTATAGTGGGTAGATTTATGTGTTAAGTAATGTAATTCAAACCATCAACTGGTCATCGTGTTTTATAGGCCACAAACCTCTTCCTGTCCTGGAGTCTAGGGTCTGATACTATAGTGGCTAACTACATATATAATATAATCGTAAATAATTATGCGTACAGTAGTAACAAGGAGTAACTTGACACTCCCAAATAATTAAGAATATTGTTATTGAATCAAGACACTTAACGCAGGAGTAAGATTCAAGGTTATCCTGTTAGGAAAAGTGTTACAGTTTTTACAGCAGTAATACTTAATACAGTGTCAGATTGCTGTCTTAGCGTCTTACATAATTTATATAAATCTATTCTGGTTTTAAAATGGTCTATAGATGTCTATATCAATAAATTCAATATCAAGGAGAAGGAGGTGTTTACTCTCTCTCTTTAAAGATAACATTGGTCAGTGTCTTTTGTACTAATATACAAATATGAGCCTTGTACTTGTATCTCTACATCAAAATTAGTTAAAAAACTGGCTTACTAGGCTAAAGATGAAATAATATTATTAACTTAAAACATAAATAATCTATCTAATAGTCTATACTATAGATATTTTTAATCTATTCTATAATCTAGAAATCTAGATCTATATATATATAATAATATAGATTATAGATCTAGATCTAATCTCTAGACTAGACAATATTGACAATATAGATATCCAGATCCCTACATTAATAATATTATATAGATTTAGATTTATAGATCTAGAGATAGATTTTATACCTACAACCTCACTGTCCTCAGGTTAGTAATCTCTCAAATCTTTGCAGGTTGTTGATAATTTTTCAAAATCAAATCTTTGCAATAGTGCCAATAGTAGGTCGAGGTTCAACAAGTGTCACAGGACAGATTCAGTGACACTTAAATTATAAACGGAGTTACTGACAGTGACTCAGTTAGTGCCACACTACTCACTACAATGAGTAACAATGCAATGTTGAATGTATTTATGTATGACTAGAAATAGAATCTAAACTCTAAACTAGTCTAAACAATTAAACAATCGTCACAATCCTTATCATGCCTTATGACTAGATCTAATAAATTCTATTATAATCATGGCTTATGAGGCTTATGTCACTTATGACTAGATCTAGATCTAGTTTAGTAGTTACTGTGGTATGACTGAGACTGAGTGACAGACATTTGGTCTGGGAGACACAGACTCAGACAGTTCACACTATGAGACTATTACTATTCTATTCACATTCACAGTCACAGTGTGAGTGTCAGTGAGGCGTTGAGTCAGTGACTGAGTTGTCTGAGTGTTTGAGACTACACTGCAGTCACAGTGTTACACTTAGACGACTAACACACTGACTTACTCCTAGATGTAGACTAGACAATCAGTATCTTTCGTGTTAATCTATCAATAAATATTAGATCTACTAGATCTAGACCCTAAAACCTGATAAATATGTTTTAGTAACAAGAGCCGGAAGTGTTGAACGAGTTAATTCCATGACGTCATTTCAATACAAAGGGAGGCTAGGAAGAAATCTCTATTAAGGAAATTAAGGATCTTCCGAACATAGCACCAATAATCGCCAACACAAAAAGGGACATCTTCATTTAGATCTATAATAGAGTAGAGTCACTATTGCGGAACAGTTTGCAGCCACTTTTAGTTTTCAATTTTTGGCTCCGTAATGGTTAGACCTATGGAAAAACTAAAAGCATTTAGGCATTGCCCATCCATTTTCCGATAAAAATAGACGCTTTGTTTAGTTTTTCAACAGATATTTAAATTTTACATTCAATTCGACTGAGATATGGGTAGTCACAATTACTGAACAGGATTTTTAAAGAAGTCACTATTGCGGAACACAGTAAAAATGTCGGAACAAAGCCTATATAAAGCATATATTTTATTACTCTAATACTTGAACTCCTTATCCTTTACATTAATTTTATTTTATTAAAGCTTAAGACAACACATTGTCACTTTTAAATTCTCTACCTCTTCTTTAATTGTTTTTGACGTCACACTACCCTGATTTTCCTTACAAGGCTTTTTTTCCCACTATTCTTTTATTCTTTTTTGTTATATTAATATTATATTGTTATAAACCTGGTGGTGGCACAGATGGGGGTAGTGGTGTGTGTGTAGTCAGCCGACGCAAATCGCCCCAGGCCAGCGCTAGACGAGCGGTCAACCGTGACGAGTTACGCACTGGCGGATCCAGAACTTTGGAGTGGGGGGGGGGCGATTTTTTTCCAAACCCTAACCCTAACGCCCAGTAAACCCTAACCCTATGCATAAACGTGAAGCATATATATATATATATATATATATATATATATATATATATATATATATATATATATATATATATATATATATATATATATATATATATATATGAGAAAAAAAAGCGCAGCATTTCTCAACCTTCGGCGAAAAACAAAACAACTGGGGCAGCGCTATAAGGTTCCATAGTGGGTTTCGGGGCAAAGCCCCAACGCCAAAAGCGTTTTTTTTTTTTTGCAATCTTCACTGCAGAAACGCATTCTCCTGACGTATAGAGCTCATTATTCATAAAAAGAATTCGGGGCGAAGCCCCGACGCCAAAAGCGTTTTCTTGCATTCTTCAATGCAGAAACGCATTCTCCTGACATATACAGCTCATTGCTCATAAAAAGAATTCGGGACGAAGCCCCGACGCCAAAAGCGTTTTCTTGCATTCTTCAATGCAGAAACGCATTCTCCTGACATATACAGCTCATCGTTCATAAAAAGAAAAAGCGTTTTCTTGCATTCTTCAATGCAGAAACCCATTTTCCTGACATCTACAGCTCATTATTTATCAATGGAGTTCGGCAAAAGCGTTTTCTTCACTGCAGAAACGCATTCTCCTGACAACTACAGCTCATTATTCATCAGTGGGTTCCGACGCCAAAATCCTTTTCTTGCATACTTCATAGAAGAAACGCATTCTTCTGACCTAAAGCTAATTTTTCATACTATTAAAAAAGGACCATTCAAATAATGTTGTACTTGAAAAATATTCTAATATGAATTTATAGACCCTTAATACATTGCAAATAAAACCGATTTGTTCCTTGAGAAGATAAGATACCCCACATATTTAGATTTGGCTTTGAGGATCGCCGCCGAAAAAAGAATTATTCGATAAATAATATTCAATAAAATTGAAGTATAAATTGTGAGTTATAGTCCCAAATTTATTTAACTAGAAAAATTTCAGATTGAGTAAAGGTTGGGAAAAGGCGACTATATTTAGAATTATTTGGGTTTAGAACTTCTCAATCATGACTCTTATACTAAAAATTTCGTTTGAATTCTAACTTTCTTAAAATAATTATGATAAATTCATGTGAAATTACATAAACTATGTCTGGAAATGAGAGGGGCGGTAGAGTGAAAACGATTAATCCTCGCTCCTTTTATAATTTCTGCTTAAGATTGCATTTGGCATTAAAGAATAGGGGTGGGGTGACTCAACTAATTTTGTTCACAAACTATGATTCTCCATAAAAATAGGACCGCCCCCCCCACTCAGAGGGCTAGAGTGGGAGGGCAGTACATGCAATCACTCTCCCCCCAACTCCACCGAATCGGCCAAGATACCAGAAGGGGATTGACATAATATAAAATTTATATATTAATTGAATTAATTTTGTACACAAACTATGATTTCTCCATAAAAGTAGGACCGCCCCCCCCACTCAAAGGGTTTAGGCAGTAGAGGTATTCGCCCCCCTCCCCCAATCGGCAAACAGGGAACAACATAATATAAAGATCGGTTAAAATATTAATAACAAGTTTTAACCATATATATATTTAATTGTTTCTGTTAGCAAGCTGTGATTTCTAGAAATAAATTGGACCGCCCCCCCCCCACTCGAAAGTGTATGGGGGGGGGCGGGATTGATACCATCGCCCCCTCCCGACCCCACCAAATCGGCCAACATACTAGAGGGGGGGTGAAATAATCTAAAAATAGGTTGAAATATAAATAATTAGTATATATTACTAACATAAGTAATAAATTCGTATACAAATTGTATGAATTCTATACTAAAATTCGTCCGCCCCTACCGCCCCCCCCCCTGGATCCGCCAGTGGAGTTACGACTGTCAGCCGAGTCGAGTGTCAACAGGACAGTTCGGGAAGGATCGCCGACGTGAACAGAGCTCAGGAGCGTCACGAGAGTTGTAGTCATCTGACCACCTAGAAACGTCGAGCGGCGTTCTGTCCAGTTCGAGAAGGCCAGCAGGGACCCTATATAAAGAGCGAAGGTATCAGAGACCAGTGAGTCACAACTTCCCGATCTACAGTTCGTTACAACGGCTCAGTACAAGTCCGAGACGAGACAGAGAGACCAGTGCAAGAGTTGATACGGCGGAGATATTTGTACAGTCTTGTGTTACTTGCTGCCAATTGTACAGTATTGGCTGTTATTTACTGACATAAAACTATTACGTTATTTTCAAGCCCAGAGTTGTCAAGTTCTTTAAGTTGGTGGTGTATGGTGCAGTTTGCAGTGAGCCTGGATAGTGAGATTCGTAACAATATATATATGGTATTATGATTTGTCTTCTTTTGGCTGGACGTATGGTAATCATAAATTATATATTATATGTAATATTATTCTCTAAATGTTTTTAAATTTATGTATAGGGCCTACTAATACAAACTCATATTTAAATTCCGATATCTAAACAATATGTAATGTAAATATTAAGCTAAATGATA
Organism: Biomphalaria glabrata; assembly: GCF_947242115.1. NCBI lineage: Eukaryota > Metazoa > Mollusca > Gastropoda > Planorbidae > Biomphalaria > Biomphalaria glabrata. The sequence goes on along the minus strand of NC_074722.1, from coordinate 13,639,895 downwards.
GTAAATGCGCCGGTCAAATAAATAACATCTATATAAAAAAAAGTGTTCCACAATTGTGACTATCTTTAAAAAGGTAAAAACAGGATAAACACCTATTTATTTTTTAAATTGAATTCCTGGTAGATAGCTATGAAATAAAATTTTTCCTCATCCATTTATAAACCGAAAAATATGTGTATCATGCAGATGATGTGTCATTATCATTTTTAAAAAGCCTTAAGCCATGGCCTATGCGGTTCTCCTGGTACGTGAAAAATAATGGACGATTCCACACCTGTCAACTTTAACCTGAAGTCAAAATTAATTTTCTGCTGTGAAAGGAAAACCCCTATATTGGAAATGTAGAGAAATGGACCATGCGCAGTACCGTTACAGTAATTTAGCAGAAAATTTCAAAATAAAGTAGATTTTAACTAATTTCGACGAGCTGTTCCGCAAACATGCCTGCTCCGCAATAGTGACTCTACTATATATTAATTTTAAAAAATACCCGTTTACGAAAAGATCTTTTTATACGTTGAAAGCATTAAGAGGTAAAAATATTTGCACATCTTTTCCTGCTTTTTATATTTGTTTTTTTGTCAACAGTGAATCACAGTTAGATCTAGAAGTCACAACTCTCAGTAACTCTGTTTTAGGGCACCTTTTATTTCAAATTTGATACTGCAAAATGAAATAGTCTCACCTGCTAAGAGTTTCGAATGCTTATTAACACGACATAAAATAGGATTTAAAATATATACGATTTTTGGGGTCGGAACCATAAATATTTGCATGGGCCCCTCACCGCACCCCCACACAGGCCAAGAATCTGTATACAAGAAAAAAAAAAGCGTGAAGACACCCTTCCTCTGTTGGGGCCCAGACAAGAGTTCTGTTTGTCTACATCTTACGGCGGGCCTGAGTATTTAGAAAGCAGACTTATAATGATGGGAGACAATTCATTAGTACTTTTTGACATAAAGACTTTAACATCAGGACAATGAATATCAGAGGCGTAGTGAGAAGGGGCAAGGAGGAGCATCGTGCCCTGGGTGTCATACTCAGAGACTGCGACATGCAGAAGGGCGTCAACAGATTTTGAATGTGTTATAATGTTGTTAAAAGCAACATCTACATACCCTACTTAAAGACTTTCAACATTTATTCTCGGTGAAAGATGGTGGAAATAGAATCAAATTAACTCTTTCCGTAATTATTTTCCATGATCCGACGGAATTATTAATTTCGTTCACTTCTAGTTCACTTCCCTGTTAGGGTTAAATTTCTAGAACTTTGTGTTATCTGAAAATATTTTACTTGGTATAGAATTGAAGGGGAATGCTTGCTCTTGTTATATATCACAAATTAATGTTTATAAAAAGACAAAAATAAATTTAATGGGTCAAATCAACGATGGTGTCGTCAAATAGGAGAGAAAGAGTTAAAGTTCCAAACTTTATTCGTTTACAGTTACGTGAATTGAAGAACACTACAGAGCATCAGCGCCCCCTTTAGCACGAAAAAAAACAACAGTATATTGTTTTATAAAAATCGAGGTTAAATAGTGATTTTTTTGTAGCGTATGTATAGCTGTCTACCGTAGATATTTTAGTTAGGTAATATATTATTACTATGAAATGTTTTTTTGGACAAAAAAGTCTGTGCCTCGTGCCGATGATGAGCAGTTGTCACAGTAACACTCTGAGCCCACAATCACAATAAGACCAACTTTCTATTTTATTTAGTGTATGTTATCCTTTTCTGTTTACCGGAGAGAGTTTCCGCAAGATGGGGAGTGTTGCAGAGGGTCTTTATGCGTCTCCGGTATATATAATATGTGTATGATATGACGTCTTTCTAGCCTTCTGCGAGTCTGCAACAACTTTTCATAGTTGACCATGTTACACTGCCATGAGTTGACCATGTAACACTGCCATGAGTTGACCATGTTACATGTACTGCCATGAGTTGACCATGTTACACTGTCATCAAACCTACTCTTATGATAATAATAATCTGCTGCTACGATCTTTCAACTTTTTCAGGGTTAGGCTTATGTATCTTAAGCAATTAACAGGGGCGTAGCTAGGAATTGGCCATCATTTGGGGACCCTGGAGCTTGATCTCTTTGGGGCATTTTGCGTAATATTTAATATAAAAACACTCATTTGGGGAACCCCTTAAGTGGGGTCCCTGGGAGATTTTCAAATTCCCCCCCCCCTAGCTACGCAACTGCCCATTAACCAATGCTAACCAATTATACTATTTCGTTTATTCATTAAGCTATTTTTTTCTTTAAGTCTAAATCTAAGATCCTTTCAAAACAAAAACAAACAAACCAAAAAAAAAAAAACAACAACTTTCAAACTTCTAAATAAATTGAGTAAGTAAAATAACAATAGTTAATTCTCAATATCAATATAGTTTAATATAACAATTTTCTATAGCAAACAAGGTTAATACAATGAAGAAATCATCTTTCCAAGATATGAATTACTATAAGAGCAAGTGGTGCATTAAAAGAAAACAAATTAATACATAACTAAAACTAATTTAAATATTATAATATAAAATATACAGTTACTACAAGGATAACGAAAACATATCAATTACAATGATACAATAAAAAATAATAAATGCAACTTTTTTTTTCATATAAAAACATTTCATGGCTGTGCACATATTAATACAGACAAATGCAAGTATAATATTGTATATGTAACTCTTTATATACATCAAGTAAATGCAGATTTCTGGTATCGATTTTAACAACATAGAATAATACATAAATCTTCTATTTAATAATGAAGCAATAAATGCACATATACGTATATACATGGAATCACTTAAATACAATTTTGATTTATATACATATAAAGAATCTCATATAATGAGTACTATGTCCAGTGTAATACCAATACATGACGTTTATTTCATGAATACTATGTTGTGTTTCGTACTGCGCTTAAATAAATAAGACAGTGGTAAGGAAATTGTTAAAATAGAAATTGACTAATTATCACGAAATTAAAAAAAAAAGGAATACATCTCATTTGTTTAAATGTCTAATTAAAAACAGTGAAATGACATCCAATCTTGACTCTCATTATAGTTAATGGTGGCTAGACAAAACTTCGCATTGTGCAGGAGATAAAATATCTTTAAGTACTTTTGTCCTTTGTATCATTTCAGACGGATATCACTTTATGATGGGATGTCTTTAGGATGTGACTAGATGTCTATGGCAGGATGAGATGTCTTTAGGATGACATATCTTTAGGATAAGACTAGATGTCTATGGCAGGAGGGGGGATGACCTAGGATCACATTCATCTAAAACTGACAAGAGCAATTAGAAGAGAAGTCTGCCCTTGAACATTTTTGTTTAAATTACAGAAATCAATGGTATATGCAGCATACAGAAATCAATGGTATATGCAGCATACAGAAACCAATAGTATATGCAGCATACAGAAACCAATGGTATATGCAGCATACAGAAACCAATGGTATATGCAGCATACAGAAACCAATAGTATATGCAGCATACAGAAACCAATGGTATATGCAGCATACAGAAACCAATAGTATATGCAGCATACAGAAATCAATGGTATATGCAGCATACAGAAACCAATGGTATATGCAGCATACAGAAACCAATAGTATATGCAGCATACAGAAACCAAGGTTATATGCAGCATATAGAAACCAAGGTTATATGCAGCATACAGAAACCAATGGTATATGCAGCATACAGAAATTAATGGTATATGCAGCATACAGAAACCAATGGTATATGCAGCATACAGAAACCAATGGTATATGCAGCATACAGAAACCAATGGTATATGCAGCATACAGAAACCAATGGTATATGCATCAAACAGAAACCAATGGTATATGCAGCATACAGAAACCAAGGTTATATGCAGCATACAGAAACCAATGGTATATGCAGCATACAGAAATTAATGGTATATGCAGCATACAGAAACCAAGGTTATATGCAGCATACAAAATTCAAGGTTATATGCAGCATACAGAAACCAATGGTATATGCAGCATACAGAAATTAATGGTATATGCAGCATACAGAAACCAATGGTATATGCAGCATACAGAAACCAATGGTATATGCAGCATACAGAAACCAATGGTATATGCATCAAACAGAAACCAATGGTATATGCATCAAACAGAAACCAATGGTATATGCAGCATACAGAAACCAATGGTATATGCAGCATACAGAAACCAATAGTATATGCAGCATATATGCAGCAATAGCATATGCAGCATACAGAAACCAAGGTTATATGCAGCATACAGAAACCAATGGTATATGCAGCATACAGAAATTAATGGTATATGCAGCATACAGAAACCAATGGTATATGCAGCATACAGAAATTAATGGTATATGCAGCATACAGAAACCAATGGTATATGCAGCATACAGAAATTAATGGTATATGCAGGATACAGAAACCAATGGTATATGCAGCATACAGAAACCAATGGTATATGCAGCATACAGAAACCAATGGTATATGCAGCAAACAGAAACCAATGGTATATGCAGCATACAGAAATTAATGGTATGTGCGACATACAGAAATTAATGGTATATGCAGCATACAGAAATTAATGGTATGTACGAAATACAGAAATCAATGGTATATGCAGCATACAGATATTAATGGTATATACGACATACAGAAGTCAATGGTATATGCAGCATACAGAAGTATATGATGTATAGGACATACAGAAATGTTAAAGTTGAAAAGAAAATACAGAAACTCCTCTGAAGTTTCTACAATAACTAAATGCACACTTCATTCTTTAATGTGACTTGCGACTAGATTCAAATTAATATCAAAGAAAAAAAAAGGATTAGATAATTGGTACGAATCAGTGGTGTTTCTATAGAGTTGGTGTCACTCACCGGGTGCGGCCTACACCCCTCGCACACCCTTGTGATGCCACTGGCACAAATTATTTATAATCGAAAAGTTGGCCGCTTCAATATTAAAATAATAATATGTGAATATTTAAAATTATTTAGCAAAATATACTTATTCAAATTAATCTAATAATAAACACGTAGGTAGCTTAGATCAAATGTCATTAGTGTCAGTTATAGATTTACATCTATGTTAGATTTTCGACATTCGGAATGCTCGAGAGTAAGCCATTCAAATTTACAACATTAGTAAAAGTGAATTGTCCCACAAACACGCAGGCACACGCGCGCGCACACACACACACAGAGAGAGAGAGAGAGAGAGGTCTGCAAGTCATTCACGTTTACGACATTTGTGAACATAAACTTGCTCTATTTTCTTTGATGGAAGTATTTGACAGTAACTAGTTCAACTTTATGACATTCTCTGGTTTGCATGTGCATCCAACGTTGACCATCAGAATTCGCTTTCGAAACTTGTCTCTCCCGTCTGCCGTTCTGGTTTTGACCTTGACCCATCTGGCATACTCGATTTTCGAGCAATCTGAGTCGACATGATAAGAATCTTGGTACACATCTGAAATCAAAGTGTATTCATAGACACAGGGCCTATAATACTTAATTGGATTAACTAATTTGTAAAAAAGAGATATAGGCACACCACTACCTAAAAAAATGTTTCAAACGACATGCGCCTAAATTGACTCTAGAAACCAGTCCAACACCTCGCCTTCACGTGTGGTTCAGATCTATGGTACAGTGGAACTATTAACGTTAAAAGGACAGGGGAAAAAAACTGGCACCAAAATTAGAAAGTTTCATGCTGGAGGGGCTCGCTAGTAAACCCTGGTTGCCTGGTTGGCTACTCTCTAATGCAGTGTTTCCCAAACATTTTCCTTAACGGAACACTTCGCACATTCTAAGTATTTAGCAGAACACTTTGCTTATTTTTAGAGAGATTAATTCACTCGGTGGCCTACTAGTTAATTATTCGATTCGTTCGTGGAACACTTACTCAGATCTCGTGGAAGACTTGGGTTACGTGGAACACAGTTTGAGAAACACTGCTCTAACAGAAGGACTATGAAAGAAAGCTGAAATCAAACCTGTGCTGCTTTGGGTCCAAACCCAAATGCAGTTTGCATCACACTTTGCTTTGGCAGATTCTGTAACGCTGCTGACTCCAAACAGTAGTGGCCATTACCATTTACTATGGCTTCAATAGCTACTTGGAGGGGGGGGAGGGTTGTAACCGTTTTGAAGGCCTCAACTTACAGACCATAGCCGATGCCCAGGCTCACATCTAGTCCTCCAATAAATGAACCATAGTCATCTTACGACTGGAGTAGGCCAATAAAATAACTATTGTCTCTCTGATATTTGATAGTTTAAAAGATATCTACTGTATATTTATGGGATATAAAGCCCACAGTACCAAGCAAACCATAAGACACAGAAAGACCCAAAAATAATGTTTGTAGACTTAAATAGATCGAAAAGGTGGGTTATTAATCAGACTAAAATTGTGCGTAGGTCACAAAAGAGCACGTCAAGTTAGCCCAAGGTAATATTGTAATACAAATATTATTTTACACCTATCAAATTGTCTGACAACAGAATATTTCGAAATAATCCCAATATTTTTGGAGATTTTTTAGAAGGCTATAGGAGATAAGACGGACATATGAACGAAACAAAGGAATGTAACGGAAGACCAAACAGGGACATGAAGTATTAAAATTGAATGTAAGTTTAACCAAAATAAATATGACCACATGTCAGAGATGTGTGGTTTAATATCACAACTTGTTACAGTTAGAGATGTGTGGTTTAATATCACAACTTGTTACAGTCAGAGATGTGTGGTTTATTGCCACAACTTGTTACATTCAGAGATGTGTGGTTTAATGCCACAACTTGTTACAGTCAGAGATGTGTGGTTTATTGCCACAACTTGTTACATTCAGAGATGTGTGGTTTATTGCCACAACTTGTTACAGTCAGAGATGTGTGGTTTATTGCCACAACTTGTTACATTCAGAGATGTGTGGTTTATTGACACAACTTGTTACATTCAGAGATGTGTGGTTTATTGCCACAACTTGTTACATTCAGAGATGTGTGGTTTAATGCCACAATTTGTTACATTCAGAGATGTGTGGTTTATAGCCACAACTTGTTCTTTTGTTTTCAACTTTTAGTCGTTGCTTCAGAAATGAAGATTATTACATCTTAGACCAAAACAGGACGTATTACGTCGATGTAGGCGAGGGTCAGGGTTAGAAATAGCGGCCATCGGACGAGTCGAAAGCGCACACCACTCGACCTGGCAAGCCGTTCACTTATCTAATCCTAATTAAATTCTTGATGCAAAAAAATATACAACACATAAACGTGCTGTTGTCAGATTTCGAGACGAAGTTTCTGGGTTCAAATCCATTTACAAAAAGATATATATTTTTGAGATTAAGAATTAATCTAGCTCAAAAGAAAAGATATTGTGTGCATTCGACCACTAAACGCCGTTATAATGCGTTGCTACCCCAACCGGAAAGTTTTGTCTAAATAAACGCATTCAACCTTAACCTGTGGAAACAAATAGCTAACCTGTCTTTCCTTTGAGACACTGAGCAGTCAGACACACTGCCTCGACGTGACTACTGGGTATTCTGTCTGGATTCCAAACCATTCTATATTTCCAGGGACACGTCGAAAGCAAGCCACTATTGGTATGGACTTCGGATTCTAAAAAAAATAAGCAAAATAAAATTTGAACAACAACCAACTGAACATTTTATGAGTAAATAGATTTTTTTTTACAATTCCTCTATTCAACTTGCACATTCATTGCTAAAACAAATATCAAACATAACAAGCGAAAAAAACAACAAAAAAACAAAGCATATATTAAGTGTATCAATTAGTTTGGATCAGGCATGTAATTAGATTTGTATTAAATCTAGACTAACAATAATAACTGTGCAATTAGAAATATTTTTTTAACCTATTGTTTTCGCTTAGCGCAATGTCATGCTTTTAGCTTTCAATACGCTATGATCCTATAACTTGTCTGGACCGGTTGGAAAGGGGGAGAAAGAACGGGGTATTTGGGTGCTCACTTTTTTAAAAAAGGGAACGTCCTGAATTCGAACTTGTGAGCTAAAGCCTCTCAGGCTTCTCAAGCTAACGCGGTAACCACTCTGCTAGCGAAGAGTCTATGAACATGGAAGATTGTATAGTTATCTATTGTTTCTATTTCATGTTTGTGTTCACTAAGCCTTGAGACAACAGCCTAATATAAAGGGGACTAATTCAGTTCATACCACCGCTTTAGTCAAGTACTATTTCTTTCACTTTTTGAAATACCAAACAAAGTAATTTTAACCAATGCTTAATTAAGTATCTGGTTATTTTTTTATTTTTTTTTTGTATTGATTCTTGTGTTGTCTGGTAAAAGAAATAATTGTGCAAAATTTCAGCTTGATCCGAGAAATAAAACGTACAAACTTTAGGCCAGACAGACAAAAAGACATACATACAGACAGACAGAGTGAGTTGACATAAGCTTTATAAAAATAGGTCTGAATTTTTTTAAATTTCACAATAACGTAATATACTTTGTTCTAATAAAAACTATAAGAGCACCTGGTCCTACCTTTAATCCAGTCAGTGTAGACATCAGACGATCTGTCAGTGATGGTCAAGTCTTTGTACAGATAACGAAGTTCTTGAGGGATAAAAAATGTTTCCTCCATGTTCCAGACATTTTTAGGAAACTTTCGACTTAATGTCTTGACGGCCAAACTCTAGATGACAAAGAAAACACGACATGTACACACATATTTTGTCTATTTGTTTCGTTTGATATGTGTCTTTATTGTCGAACTGATGCTTAGTCTAAGAATTAATTTATTCCATAAAATTAGTCATTCACTTCTTGCTGTCGAAGTTTTTTTCTTTAATTTTTGTAATTATATAAAATTAAATTATTTATTGAATTATTTTTTAATAGCCACATCTAGGAGCTACAATAAATTATTAACTTTTATTTATTAATTATTTACAAAAAAAAATAATTTCAATATCTTACCGCTATTAAATATAGAACAAACATCAAATCAATGAATAACATGCTATATCAACTACAGCAGTTCATTATATTTCAAGCTGATTTTAAAATTAAAAGTTCAGAAATATTCGAAACAAATACTGGTTTACAGATGTAATCCTTTTTATAATACTGTATCAACAGGAAGGTCAAACTGACTACACGATCTGTAGGCGAGGAAAAATTAGTGACTGACAGTTGTTATGCATCATTGAATACAGTAAATATGTCCACATCCGCACTGCCTGGGTTCTGTCTTAAAAGGTATCTAGTGTAATTAATGAAGCATGATTTTCAAAATTAAGACCTCAATTACATTTGTTGAGATTTATATTTAGTGGTTGTAAATAAAATTTTAAACATTTAATTACAACTTTATTTAAACTTTAAAAAAAAAAACTTTCGCTAACTGAAAGTTTATTTCCAATTTTAAACGCTAGCTCGGCTAAACTACAACAGAAATGATTAAACGTAGACAAATATTACACCCTACAATCGGCAACAAGTTTGCTATCTCACGTACTTAACAAATTAATGTTCCTAGCAATAAACTTTTGAAGTTTATTTATGTAAAAATAAGTCTATTTCAACAGAATGAGAATTATATCAATGATTTGTACGTTTGTACAGCTGAAAGCTCGAATTGTCACTGACTGCAATGTCTGCATCAAGTTTGTATGAAAAAGTTAATTAAAAAATAATCAACTAATATTAATTTTATTACATTTATAGATATTCATATTACATTTGCTGACATGAATACATATAAATATGACATAAACAGAGATGCATTAACAAAATAAAAGATCTCTGTGTGTGCTTGATAAAAGAAAAACGTCTCACCAACTTTAAAATGAACATATTAAGTGTTCAAATATTTCACTGTTTTGTTCAGAAAGCATGGGGCGCACTTTTATAAACTACGATCGATTAGTTGACCTCTTTCAGTCGCAGAACGACTATGGATCATCTCGAACACTTTTTCATGTGACTGTGAAGCCCTATTTTGGAGAGACACTCCCGTCCACATATATCGCAGGTTAAGCGAGATGAAAGCCTGGGCATTGTTTATGGTCGGAACGATGTCGCCCCCCCCCCCTCTGCACGCAGCCGATGTGACCAAAGGAACGGAATATTCGATACAGTTTGGGATCAGTAGCGCCGCAGGTTTTGACGTGGTTGTAGCACTGTGTGCCAGTCTGCCTAAGGGTCCCCAGCTCCTGATTTTTCCTCAGGGTTGTCTCCCGAAGCCCTTCTCGTGTTTGGGTATAGACACAAGGCAGCGGAGGTTAGGATTTAGAATTTTCCCTCTCCTAGATGAGTCTCTGTTATGTTAAAATCATGCAGTATTTACATTTTTATTAGATCTGGTTTAAACAGTAACGTATCAGTGGACACTGTCCTGCCCATCAGGTGCATGAAGTAGTTAACATTAAAGGAGACGGCCATTCACTTGTGCAGCTGAGTTAGTAAAAGGTAAAAGGTTGGGGACTTTTTGCTTCTTGAACGCTTTTAGCAAAGATGCATTTGCTCCATAATGGGCATAGGCTGGCAGGGTTACGTTAAAAATAATATCTTGCTTGAGGTATAGAAGCAATACTTACCATTAGGCAGCGGCGCTGGGCCGGATTCCCGGAAGAGCACGTAAAAACAAGCATTATTTTGCAGCATCCAACGCAGTGACAAACCGTTGTGGTCGGTGGCTGGTTTGTATACATCCTTAAAGGTTTGTTGTTGTTTTTTTTTTGTAAGAGAAGGCAGAGGAGCTCAGACGTATAAAGTTGTTTTCGGCCCATATATTCAGGGCCGGATTAAAGGGAGGACAGGCCTTACCCTCCACAAACTAAAAATTATACACTTTTAAACTAAATTATGCATATTAAATATTTTTATAAAGAAATTAAGATCTGTTACTAAAACTTTTTTTTTCTTCTAAAATATATCACGATTTTAAACATATGTATTTTCTGAAATAAGTGGCTCTTTATTAAAAATTTCGAAAAATTGAAAAAAATTGTATAGGCCTCCACATACTTAAATCTGACCCTTCAATTATAACTAGCTATATATATATATACAGGGCTTTTTTGTCACGGTACGCACCGGTACGGCGTACCGGCACCTTTTTCAGTTTGGGGAAAAAATATTACTTTTCTTGTATTTTAACGTTTATTTTTAATTTATTGGTAGTTAAAAGTTAGGCAATCCATCACTGAGTACCGGCACCTATTTCTTTACAAAAAAAAAGCACCTTAAATATATATAGATTTGAAATACTGGAAACGAAATGAAAAATATGGCAATAATAGTATATCACATACAATCGTAGTAGCCTATATGTTCTGTCTCCGTCTCTCTCCATCTCTCTCCCTCTCTCTGTAGGTAAATACTTGACACATTCATAAAAACGCAAATGTGCAGAAAATGAAGTGAATATTTTAAAAAATTCTCAAAGGCTCCAAAAATAGCTTTAAATCTGTTAAAGAGGAATCCTTAGGAATCTCAATGAATTCCAGTTTTAAAATGAAAGTAATTTCAGAAGAAATGTTTCATTAAAGTTTATTGAAGACCGCCATATCTGGTCATAAGAAATAGGATTCCAGTCCTTATTTCCTAAGAAAATAATGAAGCAATGTCAAGGAAATTTCAATGAATAATTCGGAAAACAAAGTCTTATTATAGCAACAACGGGAATGTCCTAAAATAATGTCGGCCTATTTGGGACGTTAGGAAAATGGGTTACACAAAACCACAACTGTAGTAAAACCAAGAATCTAGGTTACAACCTTTTAGAACTACAAGAACTACGCGCAGAACCTAGATCTATAGGTCAGTGGGTTTAAATGCTTGATTCGACATGTCGATGTCCTAAGAATTAGTTTTGGGTGTCGCCTTTCTCAAGATTACATACATTAATTACAAACATTACAAACTCAAATGCAGACACTAAAGGGTTCATAAGTCTATCTGTTTGGTAGGCATTGCTAAAAAAAAAGAAAAGGTATAAAAAATATCAGAAATTATGAAGTACAAACTATTAACAACCATAACTCTCCCTCCCTACATACGAGACAGATCTGTGTTGCAGACGTGAATGTCATGTTTCTGCAGGTTTACGTTGTTGTTTTTTATTGGTAGGGAACGTTCGGATATTACGTAAAAACGAATTTGTTACAAGGTGGGGGGGGGGAGCGGGATCTGAAGATTTGTTACATAACAAATTTTTTTTTTATATCATTTTGTCATTTTAACTCTCGCGTTCATGTTCGTTTTGTTATCACAGCGCCATCATGTTTGTTAACGCGCTTTATAAATGTCTATTATTATTATTCACAGGAACAGTGGTCCCTTAACTTTCGCGGGTTCGCTTTGAAAGAATTTCGTTGTGCGTATGTGTGTCGTGGAGTATGTGTGTCATCCTTAAGTTACGCCCTCGTCCTGTGCCTGCCTAATGGAATATGGGTCAGCCTAGCCGAGGTAACGTGAGGTCAGGACTGTAGAACGACAGTTGAACGTCTAGGCTTGTTGATGCGAGTTTTTAGATAGAAACTTGATAGTAAATAAAGTGCTGCAGATTGGTATTTTATAGAGCTCTACGAGTTTGTTACTTTGATTAAATGTTTGTTGTTCAATAACAATTAGAAAGTCATCACACATGGGTTTTCAAAAAATATTCATGTAAAAAAGCGAGACTTTTCCCATCATTTCTATAGATACCAGGATGAGAAATGTAATTTGGAAAAATTAACAAATAAGTCTTTTGTAAAATTCAATTTTTTCTTGTTATGTTGCTCTACGGGTGTTTACGTGGGGGGAGGGGGGAGTTTTGTTATGATTCGTTTTATAACCGGAAGGGGTGTGTCAAAAAACGTGATTTTGTGTGTGTGTTACGTAATATTTGAAAGTAGCCTTGTTATTTAATGAATTGTGTATTAGAATTAGTTCTACTTTCTTTACTGCGTGTTGCTAAAGAAGTTTGAAGATCTAGGATGCTGGAAATGTCAACGATCTTGTGTTTGAAAAGAAAATTGTTGATTGCGATTAGTGCTTCAACTATTTATAGAACTAGAACAATCGGAAATAGAGATGCAATAGTATTGATGATTGACCAGTGTGTTATTGTATGAGTACTAACAACTGCTTTAGTAACCACGTCAAACCAGGGCCGGATTTAAGTATGCGGAGGCCCCGGGTAGGATTTTTATGGAGACCCCTACACTTTTTTGAAAGCTTTAATGAATATATATTTAAAAGCATGCTCTATTTTTCGATGAAAAAAAAATAAAAATTTCCTTTGTATATGTTTGAGTTTGTGGAGAGTAAGGCCTTTGGTATAATCATGGTATAATGTTTGATTTGACTCTATGACGGAAATATTCGATTCGACTTTATGTCCTTCTGTTTTAATATGTTATTTAAAATCTTCGCGAATCACAACCCTAGGTTGCCGCCATGACGAGACGACCATTAGATTCCTGAAGGGGGGAATGATGGAATTTTTTAGGACTAGTTTTGTATTTTTATTTTGTTTATTGTAGGTGAGATTTTAATGTTAAACCCTCACTTGCCCCAGCGCAGTTAAGGGGGTTTTGGGCATAGCCAATGGGGATTTTTGAGTTTAAAACCCCCTCCAGAGAGTTTTGAGTTTAAACCCGCTCCCACCAGATGATTTTGAGTTTAAAACCTCCAATATAAAACTAAAGCAAACAAGTCACCAAATTCCATGAGCAGGAGGGGTTATGATTGAAAAAACTCTTTCCAACATAAGGAAAAGCAAAGCTACAAGTACTTCATTCCCTAGTATCATTTTCTACCATTTGCTGGGCTCCATTACTAAAGTGAAGTGAATAGCAGATTTGGTTTTTGACCTACATTTTTTTTTAAATTAAGAGAAGCACGGTAATGATAGTAATAATACTAATAACAATCTTTATATAATAATAATAATAATAATAGTAATATTTATTATCCGTGAGGAAATTTTTTTACAATTTGTGCATTACAAAAACAAAACATTGCATGATTAGTTTTAAATACCGGATATAATGCTTGTATACACACACACACACACACATATATATATGCCTAAGGCAATCAATCTAATATGAGAAGAGAATGTACCTTAAAGTATGTTGGAATAGGGCATGGTGTATCCATTGAGGGAAGAAAAAAGAAATTCCTGTTTTATTTCTAAATAAGTTTGAGAAACTTCAATTAGCAGAACTTAAATACATATCATATTTTCATTTAAAAAGTATTTTAAAAGGATTTTGATAATGATTTTACAATTAGGTTGCCAGTTCCTATTTAATTCATTCATGTTAAAAGTTTGATTTACATTGTGTTTTCAATGCTAGGCTTTAGTGTTTACCAAATCACTTCTTTGTCCTCTTGTAATGTGCGCCTATCTTTGGGAAACACTGCCATTGTAAAGTTGGATGAGACATATATGCTAAAAATAGATCTGATTTGTTGTATTTATGTCTTCATTCTTTTAGTAGCGTTTTCCTCAGAATGTGATAAAGAAAGAGGAAGTGACCTATTTAGGGTTGTTACCTAGAACTAGGATAGAAAATTTCATTTTTCAAAATTATGTCAATTGAGTTATTACGATAATTAGAAACTGTATCCAGTTCTGAATAATAATCTGTAACTTGTCTTTAGAAATAATATCAATAAATATTTTAAATATTTAAAATAAAAACATGACCAATGTTTACTTTTGCCTCATGAAATATGCATAGACAGTGTCTAATTTTCAAAACACTAAAACTTTTTTTTTCTCTAATTATCCGATTTTAATTTTTTTTTCACTGTTATAGTTCTTTTTTTAAAAACAAGATACATTTTTTAAAAGACTTATTTTAGTTGAAAGCTTAAATTTCATTTGTTGAAATTAATGTTTGCAAATTCATCAACATTTAAAAAAAACTAATTTCTAACTGTAGTGAGTTTAAGAGTGAAAAAGTTATTGAAGCTACAGACTATGTTAGATGTATCTTTTTATTGATAACATTTAAATTTAAATCAATTAAAGGGTTATCATCCTTGCTACGGATATTACGTTTCATATAGTAATTTGTTGTTCTATGATATTTATAGGATTGACTAAGATACAAATCATATAGGCCTATTAGCGTATAAAATAATTACATTAATGGGATGTGAAAAATAAAGTCACAACCTGCTTAAATGCAATCCATTGTCGTAGACCCCTGTGGACATCTCATAGCCCCTGGGGGGTCTATATAGACCACTTTGGGAATCACTGGGCTAGATGACACTGAAATTGAGTCTAGATCTAGAAAGACTGAAGTCAGTGAAATTCAACCTGTAAACACTGTTTCTGAGGACATACTAGAGCTAGATCCAGTCAATCCTGATGACACTGGAAATGTTCCTGAAAGCAGTTCATTTATTAAATTAAATGATAGTGTTCAACAGGAAAGCATTTATTTGGATGATATGACTGGATACCGCATATTTGATGTTCAAATTTTATTGTGTTTTGTGAATCAGTTTCTTGCTCTAATAGTGAAAAGCATTGTGGTTTTCAAGCTACCTTCGATGAAGTCCAGTAGGGAATCGGCGCCGACAGGCGCCGTTCATCCCGTTGGTAGTTAGAAAGGCTTTTATTCAACCACCAGGCCTGGACATTGGGATTCTTCATCCCATGTCCTGTCTGAGGGCACCCAGCGGTAGACGGCCATATCGATTGACTGGGCCAGACCGGGCCGTGCCGCGTACACAGCGCACCGTCCCCGAGCTTCGTCACCCGCTAACTGCGGGGAGCTTGTCTCATATTCCTATAATGTAACCGCCACTGTTCCGTGCGAGGGTCGCCAATCCAGCTATCCGGATTTTGTTTATTATAGGTGTGATCTTATTGTTAAATCACCAGTTGCCTCAGCGCAGCCAAGCGGGGTTTAAAACCCCCTTTTGACTTTAAAACCCCACTCCATCCGGTTTTGAGGTTAAAACTCCCTCTCTACACTATTAAACTAAAGTAAAATACAGACGCCAAATTCTATGAGCATAACCAATGGGAGTTTTGAGTTTAAAACAAACGATAACTATAAACGATAAAACCCGCCTTTTCGATAAAAAATCAAATGCAAACTAAAATGACCAAATTGAATTATCAGGATAGCCAAGAGAGGGTTTTAAAGTTAACCCCCCCCCCCCTTTCCAACAAAAGGAAAAGCAAAAATACAATAACTAAATTTCATGAACACAGCCAAAACGAGTTTTGCGGTTTTTCTTCCACATTCAATAAAAAATAAAGCAAAACTATAGTTACTATTTTCTGAGCTCCATTAATAAAGTGCACTGAATAGTAGATTTGGCTTTTGACCTACAATTTTTAAATAAGAGTAGCAGGATAATGTACCTCAGAATTAGCTTTTTTTTTTTTTGGTTTTAAACACAGGAAATAATGATTAGCACGTGGCTTCACCACTAGGGGAGCTCACAGACCCCCTCCCCCTTGCGGGCAAGAGCGGGGTGTCTACTTTTCTCCACTAACTAAAGGCAGAGTCTATTCTAGGGTATAAAAAACGTCCGAAAGAATAAAGGGTCATGATATAATAAATATTAATTACACACACATATGTATATATATCTTGGTGGGAGTGATTTCCCGAAAAAAACAACAACTGGCTACGCCCTTGCTACTAACGCAAAGTAATGTTTATGGTTGATTGCGGGCCTTAATTACTATATCACTAATCAAGTTCATCAGAAAGAAAAAATCGTATAAGTGAAACTAATTCAGGAATGTAAAGTTTCAAAAAATTAGATGTAGGAAGTATGAGCCATTCGTGCCATAGTTGTCAACGATGCTTTTTTTGGAAAACAAAAACAGGTGCCGGTACTCAGTGATGGATTGCCTAACTTTTAACCACTGATAAATTAATAATAAACGTTAAAATGCAAGAAAAGTATATTTTTTTTCCACACGTTGAAGAAGGTGTTGGTACGCCGTACCGGTAAGTACGTCACAAAAAAAGCACTGGTCGTCAATGACTAACACGTTGAAGAAGGTGCCGGTACGCCGTACCGGTACGTACCGTCACAAAAAAAGCACTGGTTGTCAATGACTAGCACGTTGAAGCAGCCTTGAGCTACAGCCAATAGTACAGTAAACTGTGAGGTCAACACAATCCAAAATAAAGACTTTGGAGGCCCCTGAGGCCCTTAATTATAGATAGAACTAAAGATTTTGTTTAATAGTAATTATCCAGAACTCCCTGACAGAGCCTTTTGGTCGAGTCAAGTGAGAATCACTGTTATAGCGAACGTGTAGTTTTAAAAATGCTTGCAAAACACAAATTTGAAGGTTAATTTTTTATTAAATAATTAAATGAATGGACTATACTTTGTAGGTTCATGTGTAGAATTAAAAATATAATCTTTGCGAGAATCAAAAGATCGTGAGATGTGGTAATCAGCTAATGTTAATCTATGTCATGGCCCATGGCCTAAATTTTAAAGGTCTACAAAAGGAAATTGTGTGTTTTTAGACTATACAAAGCTAATTTTGGGGAAAGAATCTCAGAATCACTGGTAGCCTATATATCTCAATACTGCATGAATAAGCTATCATTTTCTACTTAAAATTAATTTATTACTACCGATTTATTAACTTTTTGTTTTTGTATTGATTCATTTATTGTCATCGACTAAGAATAAATATGTAAAAAAAAACAACTTTATCTGAGAATGGGAAGTGACAATAAAAAACATGTAGAAAATGTTAAAAGGATAATTATTTAACATATACAGGCACATATCTCAATTAGTAGCATTTATTCCCCTTTTTCGATACCAAACAAAATAATTAATTACCTCTAAATAATTAACTAATTGGTATTTAGTAACTTTTTAAAACAATTGATTCATGTTTTTTTGTTCGGTACAACAATTGTGTCAAGTTTCAGCTTGTCCCGAGTGAGGGTGTGGGAGAAATGACGTATAAAAAAAAAAGTGTACAAGACAGAGTGAGTTGATATTAGCCATGCAAAAAAAAAAGAAACAAAACAACTCTTTAAACAATTGTCTGGGTGGGCCTAAAAGTCGATTAGATCGACCTGACAGCAAGAATCAAAATCAGTAATTTATCAATGTACCAAGGTAATTTAACTTCTCTAAAATGTATGTTACTCTAAATATATCTTTACATACAGTCTCACATATATCTTCAAAGTATCTGTGTAACTATTCTTTTTTTTTTCTTTGTTGTCTTATTATTGTTTAAAGTACTGGTACTGTTTACAATTTAGCTCATTCTCTGGTAAAAGCTATAAGACAGAAAAGAGAATGGGTAGTTCAGAAATTCATTACCGCCTCTAAAAAAAACACTTAAATTCAAGTAATTTTAGCGCTCTATATATGGAAGTCTAGCTTATTAGTGTGTTATAAACTCATTTTTATAACAGAAATGCTTGATTCGAGATTGGGTGGGGGAGAAATAACGTGTTCAGTTAAGGGGACAAAACCTCACATATTTACTTGATTTGGCCATATCTGTCAATACTGAGGGATTCATTTCTCTTGTTGGTATCGAATAAAATAAGTAATATCTAGTAATTAATTGGCTAATTGGTTGTTGTTGTTGTTGTTTTAATGATTCATATTTCATACATTGTCTTTGCCTATCAATAATTGTGAAAATTTTCAACTTGATCTGAGAATGGGTGTGGGAGAAATTTTTACCGGACAGACAAACAGACAAACCGAGTGAATTGTAAAAATAAAACAATATACACACAAACTACCAAGGGATTAAACTAAGGGGCGTAACTACTTTTATGTGGATATTTCGTCCTAGACAACACGATTTATCTCCTTACATTCACTGTTTTTTCATCAGGAGAGATAACATAATAATACAAGAATGATATCAAGAGATATATCACCCGGGTATGCTATTCTGCCTCAACCTGGCACTCGGGTGGAAACGATCACTTAAGGAAGTGATTAGGCTAAATGAATAGCAAAACAAAACTCCTGTGGGAGAGCTTTCCTATTGCACAGTGCGGAGTAGAAAGAGAGCTTCCACGTCCCTGTCACCGATGGCGAGTCCTGCATGGTTAGCTTGGTAAAACACTAAATGGCGGGGGTTTCCGGTGTGCTTGGCCTTCGGCCACGTATTCTAGTCCATGCGCCCGGAATGCAAGATACATCGGAAATAGCAATGTCTTACATGGGCATTGACTTGGACCCCTACCAGACAGAATGGTTTGTTCAAGCAGGCTTACACGCCTAGAGTTCGAAGAGCCTTCGGCTCAACTCTTTTGACAATCACACGGAGAGGTATTGGAAAATTTTTATGTGAAGTCCACCAGATTTATAAATTTGAACCTTATGATAATAATAAAGAGATGTTCCTCGTTATGCATGAATACATTTTATCGAAAAGAAAATTAAAAATGTAAGGAAAAGAACCGCTTTCTATTTTGAAACGTGCTTGTAGAGATATTGAACTTATTATATATCTAAATTAATTATCATATTATTCAAATTACGAAAAATGAAACACTGGTATGTTAATACAGTCCTAGATGAATTATTTAAACATAAACCTCCGGTCGTTTATTTTGTTGTATTTACGCATAGTTTCTATGACAACCAAGAAATACTTATAGTTTCTATGATTTCTTTTTGCATTTTGGTTATAAATCCATATGTTATTACAGTCGAATCCTGCTAATCGTAGGCTACCACTTACGGAATAGGTCATCTGGGCCCTCTCAACTGGCTAGTCAGATTAAAGGAACATGTCCAATGTACAAAAATAATACGTTTTTCGGAACTATTTTAACCAATAATAATAATAATAAATAATGATAATATTAATAATAATAATAATAAATTCCCGGCTTTATTAGTGTCAGGACTTTGATTATTATTATTACTAACTATTAAGTTGTTTGGGTATTAAAAATGTAATTTTTAATTGCAATGTGCCTGTGTTTTATAATTAATTATATTTTCTTTTTACTTAATAAATATATCAGTCCCAAGGTTTAGCCTAACAGACACACCATACACACCCAGTTGTACATTCGTTAATAAACTTTGTGTATGATGATTTACAATTAAACTATAAATTTAATCCAATGAGATTTATACAATGAAATGACATATGACTAATGGGAATGAAAAATGAATACAAGTACATATAGCATGATGTGAAAATTAATAATCTCCTAGTACAGTTCAATTAAATACTTAAATAGTATTTCAAACAAAATAACCACCTTTTAGTATGATGTCCAATAATATTGACCTCAACAATATTTCATTTCCAGACAAAGATTCTGTAAGAGGATCAGTTCACTTTATATAAAAATAAGTTCATTACTTCGGACATGGATTCAAAACAAGCTTATGGAACTGATGTCATCAGAAAGAAAAGTTATTGATAAAAATCAATCAAGAAGCAGATGTCCCTTATATTGCGTTTTGTGGACGCATCAGATAGAGACGTCAATGTGAAGAACACTTACTAGAGTTTCTAGATGTTGACAACTCAACAGGAGAGAGTTTGTCAGAGGCTCTTCTCGACGTGCTGGAGAACCTTGGTCTGGACTTCGCCGACTGTCGTAGCCAGGGCTCTGACAATGGTGCGAACATGAAGGTGAAGCACTAAGGAGTTAAAGGCACACATTATTCTTCTTATCTTATATAATACAGACGTTACTTCAAAAAAGAAGATGATTACGTCCTACGCGTCATGCATTTAGTCATGCATATTAACCAATGACTTAAATTCTGCCAAGTCACTGGTTTTCCTGGCTAGCTCAGGCAACCCATTCCATGCTCTAATAGCACTAGGGAAGAAGGAGTATTTGTACAAATGTGTCCTAGCATATGGGACGAGGAATGTGCCTTTATATTTGTGTCTTTCAGAGTATTTTATTAAATTTTGTTTTTGTATTTGAAGATTATGGTTCAGTGTTTTATGTATTATTGCTACTTTACTTTTGAGTCTTCTGTCCTGAAGGCTTTCTAAATTTAGTGATTTTACTAAAGGTGTTACTCTAGTCAAATGTGAAAATTCGTTTGTTATGAATCGCACTGCTCTATTTTGTGTCTGTTCTAGTTTCTTAATGTTTTCTTGAGTTGAGGGGTCCCAAACAGAGGATGCATATTCTATTATTGGCCTAACCAAGGTTAAATAACATTTTAGTTTTATGTTCTTATTTGATTTATAGAAATTTCTTTTAATAAATCCTAATGCTTTGTTTGATTTTTTTGTAGTTTCATCAATATGTGGATTCCATGACAGTTTTTCATTTATTATAACACCTAGGTATTTTGCGTTTTTAGTCTGTGTTACTGGTTTGCCATGAATAAGATAAGTGGAATTAATTTGTTTTAGTTTTTTTGTTACTCTTAACAACTGACATTTTTCTGGGTGGAAAGACATGCTCCAATTTGCTTCCCATTTCTGTAATTCATCTAATTCTCTTTGTATTCACATCAACAGTCAAGCATTTTACACTCCGTGTGGCTGTCATAATCTGAAATTTGTTTTAGGACAGATGGTTAAATGCAACTCAAGCAGTGGCGTTTTTTTTAATCCCAAACAGAGAATCTATAAAGGTTTTGCTGCGTCGTCTGAAAAGTGAAAAACGTTAGAAGACGCCTTGCCTTTCATAACAACAAAATCACTGTCATAAACCCAGTGGGAGTGCCGTCTCGAAAGTTATAAAACGCTACGCTATCAAACAAAAGAATTTAAGAAGGTGATGTTGACAACGCAAATGATCCATTGGTGAAAAGTAAAGCCGAATGTATAGCGGACTATGAGCAATGAAGCTTCGAGTTTATTCTCAATTTAATTATATGGTATGATATTTTATTTGTAATGAATACTGTAAGCGAAACTTTGCAATCTGCTGACATACAAAGGCCTTCTTGCACTTTTTAGAAAGTACCGGGACAGACACCGATTTCTCTGGTGCAATGATCACGGCAAAGGAAATGGCTTCTGAAATGGACGTCGATCTGAAATTCAAGGAACAGTTCAGGGTTAGAGAGTAAAGACGAAGCAAAATTTTCGCCAACAGCGTTAGAGGCACACGAGCCCGTTAGCGTGATGTGGTACGATTTATATAGGACCCGCAAATGACACTCGCCCATGGCCCCGCGCACTGCCGAACCATGACGTTTTGGCACCGCCGTTTTGGCGCGAAGGTCGTTTTGGCGCCGCCGTTTTGGTGGGACGTTTTGGCACAAAATACATTATACACGTTCATTGTATTATTTCTTTTAAAAAGAATTCTGCATATTTATGTTTTGCATGAGTATTTGTGTTAAGACATATTTTTCACGTACAGAAGAAGACATATTTCTGTCCGCTATTTTTGGTGTTTAAGTTTGTTATAATAATAATAATAATAATAATAATAATAATAAGACCCTGGCAGCGCCAGAGAATGACTACTCGTTCATTTCTAACATAATAATAATCTTTATTATACGTAAGGAAATTTGTCTTACAATTTGTGCATTACACCAAACAAAAACATTATAACTATAAGAAACCAATTATTGTTAAATCTCTAATATTACACAACACCAGGCTGCCATCCATACTTCATACTTAGAGTGGTCTGCACTAAATTTATCAAAAAACACAGAGAGATATCCTTCATGCGAAATGTCTTTTCCTCGCTTCGACTGGATTTTCCCCATTGTTTATATAGACTGCCATCAGGTTTTCAGTTACAAATATAATAGAATGAAATGGCGAAAGTTTTTCTATTCTGTCAGCGTACTGGAAAAATGATTAGTGAATGGTCCAAACTAAGCGAGCTTATAAAGACGTAGGGGTGAAGAGATTGAAAGAGAGGGGTAGACCTTGGGCCGCTCTCGGAATTTAAGATTAAAGATTATAAATCCGCACTTTGGGATGTCAAGGGTAGTGATATAGAAACAGATTATCGTATTACGCGTGAGAGAGGAAAGGGTGGAGGAAAGAGTATATACAAGGAGTGAAATGTGTCCAGAAGAGTGGGGGCGAGATAGGTGTTCAAGGTAATGACCAGTCCCAAGGAGATGATCGCCAGACGCATGACGCCAACGACCAGTGCTCGGTGCTGGTCTTGTCTTCATTTGTTTAACTACACCTGCGTCAACGCGAGATGTGTCACCCAAATCACCCCTACCCTATTTCTCAAAATATATCTTTTCAAAGTATCTTAGTGTCGTGAATTTGTTTCTATCTATTGTCGCCCCTAGTGTTTGCTATATTGGTGGATTCACGTTAGAGTTTGTACTGACCACATTCCGTGTCTTGATCTTTACTATGTGTGGAGGTATTGTCGTCATTCAACGTAATGAAGCTTTAGAAGTTAACATGGTTTTGTTATATGAAAGTATTACACTAATGTCAAATAAAAAGAGTATACTCTAGAAAGAAATTTTAAAAAATGTCATTCAGTGCGATTAGCTAAACTCACATATAAATATAGGGGAGGAGATAGCATGTCATTACCATTCAGGAATCTGACTTATTATAGGCCTATATTCTTGAAATAATCAAAACCTTTATATTTATTTTAAAAAAATCGCTGGACAGTGTTAGAATTCATACTATACATACAATATTACGGTAGATTGAAATAAATACGTTATAAATACGCTATAAACAATATATGCTTATTAAATTGTCGTCAAATTATATCTCGTGCCAAAACGTTCCCAGCGCCAAAACGGCTCGCGCCAAAACGTCACGTACCGTACTCACGGAAGCAGTCATCCACTCTGCTCGACAATACGCCGTCTACAGGAATACAGTCGTTTGCCCAAACCCACCCCATTTGGACAACTGTGTCTTTCAGGAAGTGTTCATTTGTCACAGAATAGCGGCATAGCGGGTTTATCAGAGGCGGCCTTAGCAGTGCTCCGGTACGTGACGTTTTGGCTGGGGTGGGTTCGGCAAACGACTGTATTCCTGTAGACAGTGTATTGTCGAGCAGAGTGTTTGACTGTGCTTCCGTGAGTAAGAACAACGGACAGGGCTACGCCACAGTTATCCCAATGTTGTTTGCTTTTGACTACATTGAAAGACCTGTTGACTACACGAAATTTAAGTGAAGCGGTGGCCATGGTTAGGAAACGAAGGGCAATACGAAGGGGCAAAATCAAAACAAAGCTACAGAAAAAAAAATGCAACTATTTTAATGACACCAGATATTGACGTGTGGAAAAAATACACACATAAATGTAGTCAAATATTAAATGTAAAGAGAAAGATTACTTGTTCTACCCCCCCCCCTCTTTTTTTTGTGAGCCGCAAAAGTTACTTGCGTTAACTCTAGTCCGACCTGACTTTGGCGTGGTGTCCCGCATGGTTGGGCGACGAAGAGAATTATATATAGAGATTAAAATAATTATTTACTTTTTATTAGACACAAACATATATATATATTTATACAAATCCTCCCGAGATAATTTTACCAATAGATAAATCTTTTCGCATACAGGCATTCACCGTCTAAGGGAAGTGGTGACTGAACGTCAATTGACATTTGTGAGACATATCGTGAGACAAGACGAATTACGTTTACTAAAGTCAACCTTGACAGGCAAGCTGATAAGAGAAACTAAAAAACATGGCCATGGCCATCCACGTCTAACCTGGCGTCACATATTTGTAGAAGTCCGGAATTTCGTAGGCACCTGCTGATAAGTGGCTGTGAAAGTCGCCTTATACTTAATAGTACTTTATACTGATTTCTGTGGAGAAAGCTTGCAGCCTTGTGCGTCGAATGGCGTGCGAGAGGCTTACGCCTGTGTGTTTTTCAACACATTGCAACAAAAAATGTTACGTTCATTACTCAACTGGTCAGATAAGATGTTTGGGGGAGTGCCTTAAGTTGTCCGGGGCGAAGCCCCGTGCGTTAAGTGTTTTTCTACATTTCTGAGCTTCAGAAACTCTTTCTCCTGGCGTCTATAACACATAATAAAGTCAAATAGAATTAAAATTAAAAAGTGTTGGGACTTGATGAGACTAAATTGTGACTTCGAGGCAGTAATTTTATTTTTATAAAGTTTCATTTTGCAAAAGTGTATTTTTCTCACTTGGGTGTCACCCCCTGGTGGGTGTCGCACGGTGCGGCCCGCACCCCCCGCACCTGCCCAGTGACGCCACTGATATATATATATAGGCCTATATGCGTGTCTGTGTGTGTGTTCAGTCGCCACTTCGCTAGTCTTATATTAGATTTAAATCACAATACTTTAACGCATATTTTTCTCCCTGCTATAGTTACAGAGTTACAGACAATAGGCGATAAGCTTTAATGGACACATGACGTTACACAGTCCTAACTTTTTTTTTTTTAGTAAAATATAGGTCACAGCCATTCGTACGGCAGTAAACCCTTGCGCGTAATCAGGATCTTGTGTGTGTGTGTGTGTGGGGGGGTGATGGGTTTATTTGTTTGTTTGTTATTTAATATTTTTCTTTCGATAATACACACACACAGAAGAGAGAACACGCCAGTGAGGTCACGCAAGACTTTCAATACGTCACGAAGGTCACCGATAACGTAGTTCATCAGCGTAAATAGAAATTGTCATGTATATTTGTGCAACGCACTTTTTCATTCCCGCAAAGTGCAATGAGCATGCTCTCGCACCCTCTTAGGCACTCCCACGGGAGCCTTGTTTTGCAAACCTTGGGCCTTACCGTCCCCTCACACAGCCGTTTCCTACCGGGCGCCACAGTGAGGCAGGGCTGCGTGCCCGGGTCATCAGCGTACTGTTTGACATATGGCTGCCTGTTCGTGTGGCATACGCTCTGGACTGTCGTCTCGATGGATGGGTTCGAACCCCGCCCTAACCTATCCCCTGCGGTCCTGCTGAAGGTTCGGGCTATGGTGTAATAATGAATGAACGTCTGAAACATGTAAAACAGAAAAACATTCGCTACCTCCGTAAGCGGAGGCCCGATGGCTGAGCGATAAAGCGCTGGCTTCCGAACCGGAGTACCTGGTTCGAATCCTAGTGAAAACTGGAATATTTAATTTTGGGATCTTTGGGCGCCTCTGAGTTCACCCAGTTCTAATGGGTTCCTGAAATTAGTTGGGGAAAAGTAAAGGCGGTTGGTCGTTGTGCTGGCCACATGAGACCCTCGTTAACCGTAGGCCACAGAAACAGATGACCTTTACATCATCAGCCTTATAGACCACAAGATTTATCACAATATGGAATTTTAAATCTTCTCTTGTTTTTTTTTTTTAAATTCAATTGTTTACTATAAATGTATGTTGGAAAATTACTATTTACAATCTCTTCTATTTGGCAGAGTTTAAGTCAATGATTAACATGCTTGACTAGACTACTCTAGGGTGCAACCCATTTTCTACAAGGAAAGGAGGAGAGTCTAGGTGTTCACCAGGGCCGGCCTTACACCACTGCAACCTATGCGGCTGCAGTGGGCCTAGCACTAATAGGCCCCTCGCTTATTCTATATGTAAATTATTACATAAACCTTTATAACTTATAACAGAGTTTTCGCGGCCTCCTGAAAATCTCCAGAAAAATAGACAAAATTGTCGTTTTAGGGTGTCCTCCAGTATGGAAAACGCCAATTCTACGCGTGATAAAAAAAAAAGGCATTGTCAGCTTTCATTTAATAAAAATGTAATAATAGGGCGAATTTTAACCAAAACCGTAAGTTCTACTACATTATTTTTTATTGTAATACTTAATTTAAGCGCATATAAATATAGCACTAAACCTATCTCGATCTCTTAAAAAAATGAAAAGCGATATTTGAAAAAAAAATTTGATTGTGATTTTATACTTAGTAAAGAATGAATAAAATGCAAAGACGAATTTATTTTTATTAATACAAAATCTTAATTTCACTTATTATCCTTATCCCTACCCATACTGGGCCCCGCGCAATCCGTTTCGCATAGGGCCCGCAATTGTTTGGGCCAGCCCTGTTGTTGGCTTATAGCACCAGCCCGCAGGTAGACAACTAAATGGCTTAGTGCGTGTTATATCTTGACTTTTACTAATAAAACTTGAAATGACATGAATATCTTCCTTGTGAACAATACTTTATAAAAACTCATAATAACTGTAGTTATATTATAATCAAGCTTATATGAAATAAAATAAATGTAGTAGACTTAAGTTATAATATTTCTTAACAAAATCTAACTCACTACAACAGCCCAACCTTTCAGTCTCACGTTCAAGGGTCGTCTGTCCTAACCGTGAGATTTTCAAAAGAGTTGAGCCATAAAGGCTCTCTGAACCCGCTCTGTCTGGAAGAGATACAAGTCAAAGCCTATATAAAACACTTCTATTTTCAATGTGTCTGTATACATGGCCAGAGGCCGAGCAGAATGGATACCCCCGCCATTTTCCTATGTTACCAAATGACAATACCACCTATGTTGCATCAATCACAACCAAACGCTAATGCTGTTACCAGGGCAGGTCCTGACAACTTCGGAGCCCTATGCGAAACGGATTGTCTGGAGCCCAGTCTTGATAGGGATAAGCATAATGTCAAAATTAAGATATTGTATTAGAACCTTTGCAATACATTTTTATTAAATGAAAGCTGACAAGCCGTTTTTTTTATCTTATCGTGCATACGATTGGCACTCCAAAATGACAATTTTGTCTATTTTTCAGGATGTTTTTTTTTATGAGTTTTCAGGAGCTTTTAATAATTTCATGTGATTTTCAGGACTTTTCATATATTTTGCAATTCCGGGAGATTTCCTGGAAGCCGTTGAAAATCAGGAGGCCGCAGAAACCATATTATTATATATAAGTTATAATGGTTTAATTAAATAATTTACACCTAGAATTAGCGCGGGGCGTATGAAAGTGCGGGGCCCACTGCAGTCGCGGAGGTTGCAGTGGCCTAAGGCCGGCCCTGCCTGTTATCAACTTCATGTCACATGTTCACATTTTAGTTAGGACAGTTTATTATCAAGCTATTCCAACAGTGAACATCGCATCGTCGCTTCCCCCCCCCCCTTTTTTTTTTTTTATTTCTGACTGATTCGGATACAAAATCCAGTGTAAGTTTTCAATCTTTTCAATTCTTTAGTTTTCTCTATATAGTTTCAGGCCAAAAGTTTGGGTATTTTTTACGGTGGATTTCACAACTTAAACTACTTTTACAAATATTTGTAAAAATCTGGGAGAAATAAAACCACTGTTCAATGAAACTGGAATATTTAAAACAAAATAATGTGCTACATTTGTAGTGTGCTATTTCCCTTGTGACTTTCCTAGACTTTATACTTGAGAGCCAGCACGTTAGAAAATTGAATCAGAAATATTTTTATATCTTTACATCTTCTAGTTCAGGTCTACCTTTAATCTCTACATTCATTTAACCAATTTGGTTTTAGCGCAACCGCGAATTATTTTATTTACATTAATACAGCAATCAGCCTTTGTATTGCATATTGCCTATGTGTCCTCTACTGGCTTTAAATATTTAAAAAAAATTATTTACGTTTTACTTAAAAGCCGGTATAGCTCCTCCGTTGTCTGGTTTTAAGTCCAGAATGTGTAAGGAGGAGGGGTGAGCACATATGTTAGGCTACATACTACTCTTCATAAACATCTAGCTCCTGTTATTGAAAACGCGTGGATTTCAGATAATTACAAATATCTGCACTTATAAGGAAACTTTAAGTTTAATTTAATTTGAAAATAAAATAAAGAGTAGGCCTATGATGCACAAATACGAACCCCATTATGATTAGTTTAATCTAAAGTAATCACATTAAATTAATAATTTGATCCACCATAATACCCTTCTAAAAAATAATAATTTAGATCTATAAAACATTGCAAATGAAAAAAAATATATATATACATAGGCCTATGACAATGACCCGTACATAATAGGAAACCATACATTTGTTTAGCCTCATAAACAAAAGAAAAAAAATGAAAAAAAATAAAGCGTAATTCTTTCTCAATATTTATTTGTTACAGCCTTTTATAATATTTTATTATTACATAATATAGATCCAGAGTTTTCATATCATTAGAGCATGACTAGATCTATCACGAACAATTTCAAGATACTACCGACACCGTCTAGCCCAGGGGTTCTCAGCCTGTCGGTCGCGACCCCCTTGGGGGTCGATTGACGATTTGCCAGGGGTCGCCTAAGACCATCAAAAATAAGGATTGTTATTGTCTATTCTTCTATTGCTGTGTGTGTCTATTGGGGGGGGGGTCGCGGCAGAGTGGTATATTGTAAAAGGTTGAGAACCGCTGGGACTCTAGCCGGTAGTGACCTTGTGACCTGATTAGCGATAGACAGTGCGGTGCTGCCACTTGCGTAACATTCTTCAAAAGGGTCCTTCGATGGGAAGTTGTACCACAACAAAGGGGGACAGCTTCCCCTCACCCCACTCACAGTCCTCGCTTCATGCATGTCTCTAGTAAGATGAGAGCGTACTCGCTTAGCCACGACTACTTGGCCTCCCACACTGATAAATACACTTATATTACAACAGCCGGTGGCGTGTAGACCATGGAGTGAGGATGAGTTTCGGATTCTGGCTGAAATGACGAAGCTTAGACCAGTCGGCGTTGTGTGAGTAATGTAACGTTGCTGAGATTGGGTATCTATTAATAGTTTTGAATCACCTACGTGAGACAGTTAAAAGACTCAAAAAGTAAAGATTTACTGCTGTGACAGTTCGACATGACCATGACCTACACAAAGCTGTGATCTATTGAACGGGGTCACGGTTGAATGCAAATTTCTAAATCAGGAGAAAAAAATAAACTACCAAGGCCGCGGGCTTAATCTATAAATCTTTACTGGAAATATGGCTTGAAAACTTATTAAAATAGTAAAGTTTATGTTTATTAACAAATGAGATTTTAATTAAAAGAAAACCACACACAAAAGCCTTGATGTATGTGTGTGCGTGTGTATGCACTGGACAAAAATAGTTGGTAATATTCTCCTTCCCCCTACCTTCAGTGTTAACTGAATGAAGAGCGCGTCAAGTGACAACTGACACGAGTCGGCTGCAACGATTGCTTCTTATGTCATCCATAATTAGACTGTTAAAAATCCGGAATGTATGAAAATATTACTGTTACAATTATTAAGTCAAATAGTGTTCTGACATAGAGACTTATTCGTTATTTTAGCAGGAGAGTCAAATAAAATAAAGCGTGTAAATTAACTTGTGTTAGTTTCAATTTAATTTTGCTTTTGTTATGTGAAAAAGAGTAGGAGCACTTTATAAGGAAATTCAGAAAACTTTTAATGAGGTAAATGTTTTTTTTTTTCAGGTTTATTCATCTCCTACAAAATATTGTAAGTCATTTTAGATACTCTAATGTCGTTAAGTTTTTGAGGTTCTGTCATTTAATTCTTATTATGCAATTGATATTTATTTTGTATTTCCACTGCTACTATAGCTTTTCGATATCGTAATTTAAAGGAAATAATTTTCTCTGCAGATGTACAAACCATTTTAAACTTAAAGGGAAAAAGTTTGTGTTATTTAACAGGCGCGTGGGCTCAAGTATTCCGGAACTTTAATGAGCTTACATTTGTTGACAAATTGTTTCCTTAAAAATGTATGAATGAAAACAACAGGCGCGTCTGGGTGAATTTGACCACTAAGCCTTAACTCTTTCTCTCCTAATTGACGAGGCCATCGTTGTATTAGCCACATTAAATTAATGTTTGGTTTCTAAACTCTGTGCTATATAAATAGAGCAAGCATTCTCTTTTAACTTTTTACCAAATAAAATCAAATCTGAAAAAAACAAAGTTGAAGTTTTATCACAATTAGGAAGTGAACTACAACTGAACAAAATGTACAAGTCCGTCTGGTCATGGAAATAATTACAGAGAGAAGGAGTTAAGAGGGAGTGGTATGAACTATCACAGAACTAACTTGCTTTGAACGGCACAACTGCACAACACAGGATGAATGCCAGCGAGAAAATTAGTATTCAATTGTGTAATTTCATAAATAAAAAGCGCACCTCCTAGTCTTCAAGTCAAAGTGTTATCACCCCCTCCTCCCCCTTCCAGGTTTTCCTTCGGCTTCGCCAATGCTACTATTATAATTCTCATGTTCTTTACTTTAAAAGGTGTGTTTGCGCGTGAGAGGGCTGTTGAAATCGAGTCCCTCTCCATTTTATATTAAGTAAAGATTACATTTTAGATTGGCGTTGGAAGATTGATATCTTTTGAGAATGAGTCAAAAAAGAATATATTATTTAGATAAGTAAGTTAAGTAACTATTTTTTTTTTACACCAAAATGTGTGATTTCCCAAAACAAAATTCGCAAAAATATGTAGGTCACTTCTGAGTCTGTGTAGATGGATGTGACATATATGTAGGTCATTGCTGAGTCTGTGTAGGTAGATGTGACAAATATGTAGGTCATTGCTGAGTCTGTGTAGATAGATGTGACATATATGTAGGTCAGCCCTGAGCCTGTCGATAGATGTGACAAATATGTAGGTCAGCCCTGAGCCTGTGTAGATAGATATGTATTTTACATACATTGTCTAATAATTAAATTACAGAAACCTTCAGAGTGGCGTTTCTTGGGATGGAAGAGAGTCAAGAGTCGCTATTTAGAGCAATGCTGGAGGATGTGGACTTGAGAGACCAGAGGAAACACATTATAAACATCACACACGAGAGAATCAAAAGAAGATTTCGACAACTTCAAGGCAAGAGACTTATCCTAGTTTGTATTTGTATCGTATAAGAGACATCCTAGTTTTGTATTTGTAACGTGTAAGAGAGTTACCTTGGTTTGTATTTGTATATTGTAAAATACTTCTAACACGGCCGGTCCTACAGGTTGTGGGGCCCTATGCGAAACGGATTGCGCGGGGCCTAATTTGGGTTGTGATAAGGATAATAAGTGAAAATTAAGATTTTGTATTAGAAAATAAATTCGTCTTTGCATTTTGTTTATACTTTACTAAATACAAAATCACTCTCAAATTAACTTTACGAGCCTTCTACAGTAGATAGTAGTTTTCCAACAAAAAAAGCCGATAAACACTCATATCATCCTTTAAGATTTACTATCGAAGTATCGACTAACGAAATATCGATTTTGTTGTTTTTTTTAAGAGGTCGAGATGAATTTAGATTTTTTTTGTATGCCAGTGACTATTAACGTAAATTAAGTATTTGAACTTCTTGTTTTGGTTAAGGTTCGCCTTATTATTACATTTTTATTAAATGAAAGCTGACAATGCCGTTTTTTTTTATCGCGAGCAGGATTGGCGTTTTCCATATTGAATGATATCCCTAAATGACAATTTTGTATGTTATAAGGAGATTCGCATCACTTTTCAGAAGTTTTTAATAATTTCAGGAGATTGTCATGACTTTTTCGTATATTTTATAATTTCAAGAGAATTCAAGGAACCTTTAATAATAGGTTAAAATGGTTTAATTTAATAATTTACACATAGAATTCGCATCGCGCGGGGCCTATGAAAGTTCGGGGTCCACTGCGGCCGCATAGGTTGCAGTGGCCTGAGACCGGCCCTGACTTGTAAGATACTTATCATACTTTGTATATGTATCGTGTTTCGTTTTATAAAAAGATCATCGCAGATTGTGAAAAATCAATAATAATAATACAATTTCGGAACATGTCCTTAGAATTTAAGTTGCATACTTTTGTTATATATAAACCCGGCTCTATTTTTCCACATCTGCCAAGATTAAAAGCGTTGTCTGCTTTTCTACGATAAAGACCAACGAGTTAAAAAATATAGTCCTTTAGTTAACTAATCTGTGTGATGTTGGCTATCGGGAAAGAGGCGGTGCTGTCGGACTAAGAGGAATGGATACATAAAAAAAAAGAGTGGAATATTTGTCCCCATTTCATCGTAAAGAAAGGTGTGTTGTTTGCTGTCTGAGCGTGGAGGATGTTTGACATACATTTTCAATCTACAGACGAGTGTTTTGTCACTACATTGTTGTATACTGTATAGCCATGAGGCGGAGATCGATTAGCCCTATGTTGTGTATTCTTAAAATGTCTAGGACAGCATGGAGAAAGACTGTACGTGCTGGTGCGAACTTCGTCGAGTGCAAAAGAAACGAAGCTGACAGTCAAGAGAAAGAAGAAGAAAGCCGCCCTGTCAGCGAGCTCTAGGACTGATGCATATACATGCACGATCTGTGGCAAACTCTGCCGCTCCAGAATCGGCTTGATCAGTCACTCCACATTCTGCCCCGCCTCAAGACGTAACCAAAGCCAGTGACTCACCTGGGCGCATCCATTGTCTTCCGAGACAGGAGGAGCCATATATGTGTTCTTGACTTCTTGTACTCATGTTTTTAAGCTAATACAAGTATCCAATAGACATTGTCACAGCTTTCCTATTCTATAACTCTATCTACTTATAACTCGATAGAATCTACCTTAGGTCTCGATACGTCTAGGGGTCCCTGGTTCAGTTCTAGTTAACGAAATAAAACAATTAAACCACTAGATTAAACACATAAACTTTAATCAGCTTTACTGCATATCACACACAAGCTGGTCTCTGTCTGCAAACAAAACACACTTCCGGTCATTCGCGCAGATTGTAAAAATAGATTATACATACATACACACATTCATCCGTGACAGACATTCTTCTTCTTCTTCGTAATTGTCCTATGAGTTTGGACTGAGTCTTGGGACTCTTTGGCCCGGGAAAGATCCAAACATATTTGTACATCTCTATTATCTCTTTATAAGACTAGGATATGGTTACATGTGTTAAAAAGTGACATCAACCTGATAATTTTAAAAATGTAAATGTAATATTGAAAAACAAAACCACCATATTACATTCGTATTGCTTTTTATTTAATCCAAATCTAGGGCGAAGCTCTACATTAATTTCAGAAGACAAAAAAACACACACACACAACACATTGATAATATGTACAGGGGCAGAGGCGCAGCAAGGCGTGAGCAGTCGCCCACGGCTTCGCAAACAAAAAAAATCGCCATAAAATAATCACATTTTTTTGTAAACTTTGCTCTCTCGCAAGTTGTACACTAACACAGACTAAACATGCTCTCATTTCATTGTTTTTCGAGGGAATTCCCCCGCCGTCATTGCTGGCTATTTCTGTGTACGTTACTTACAAGTTTCACAACCGCTAGCAAGCCAGTGTAGGTCTGAATGGGACGGACATGTACGTTTACAAAGGGTAGACTTCGAAACCTTATCCTCATGTTTAGAAGCTTGTCTGGTAACAGAGCGCTTTTTTTTTTTTTTACAGAAAAGTCGCCATTAGAGTAATGACATTTTTGCCTGGACCAGTAACTTATGTCGTAAGACGGTAGTATTATACTCTACGTCTGCTTAAAAAATGACCGTCAATCTTTTTGTTTGTCTTCCTCGAGAAATAAAGGTTCTGCCCAGCACCAGTGTTGGTATTTCAAGCCATGCAAATCTGTGTCTAATGTTTTCATTTTCTTCCTTTTTTACTTTCTATATAAGTTTATTTCCAACGATGGTAACAGTCAAGAAGTGAAAGTATAAAACCTTTATTTTTATTTTTCTCCCCCGAGTCATTTTCATTTTGAGCTAGGCCCGTGACCTTTGCCCCCCCCCCCCCAATAGTTTTTCTTTAGTCCAATTTCTGTTTTGTTTCAAAGGAAGCGGTGCGTTACCGATCTGCATGCTATATTAAAATTCAAGATAGTAACAAATTCATTACGAAAGTTCCAACATATATTGAGACAAAAAAAAAAGAAGATTTTTGGTGATACAACATTGAACAACCAAAGAAGAACATGAAGAAATGAATGGACCGAACCGAAAGTACAGAGAAAATTATTTGCAATGGAGATCTTATTACATTCATAGAAACACAATCAGTAGCCTGTGTGCCAGATTTAGTGTAAGAAGCCTTCCTTCGGTTTTATTTTACAATTTTTCACACTGCCAGCCGTTGTTTTTTTTTTTTTTTTTTTTCGGAAGGAAAGACCAATCGTCTCAAGAAACTCCGGAGTTCCTATCATAGTCTCTGTTGGGAAGGACGAGAATAAAGTAGGAAAGCGGTGGATTGTATCGCCATGGAAACTCTTTTGAGAGACTGCTTTCATCCAGCAGCCAGACTGCAACAGTTATTGATAAGAGACGACAAATTATCGGCATTGCCAAACAATGTTCAAAGAAAAATCAGTGATTTCATTCTGAAATCTAGAAAGTAGGCCTTTATGATGAAATCGGTGATAAGGCGATAAAAGCTGCTTTACCCTTAGGCTCGAGAAATGCATGCGAAACAAAGCAACCTAGACTAAATCAAGAAACAGTTTTCAGTTATTACACGGATGCAGGACCTGCTAAGAAGCAAGAGAAGCTGTCGTAATAAACACAGCAGTAAGAGCTAGTATTCGTGCTCGAATATATTTTGCAAATAAAAAAAAGTTAGCTTTTTTAAAAATTTAATATGACTTCAAATAATTGCGCATATAACTTGTATTCGTTTGACATTTAAACATCTCGCGATTTTTCAAAATTATTTCAAATAATTAAAGTTTGATGAGATCAATAATCAATTTAACGTTCTTATTTCTGTAAATTTAATGACTGGAAGACAAAATACACGAAAATTAAGATTTCATGACAGTGGTTCTAGGTTTACTGGTCCTCAAGTTGTTCAAACAGTTTTAAAATCACTACATTAGAAGATGAAACGACGTCAATTATTTCAAAAATTTAAACATTTTAATAATGTCTCTATTACTTTATATTCAAATATGGAATAACTAGGTTTTCTATGCTATGCAACTGAATTTTTGCCCCTTTCAAAAGTGACAATTATACATAGCTACTAAAAAAATTATTAAAAATTATAGATTCATGTAACGTGCATAAGTTATCTACTTCGGTCAAAGGGCTTTTCCTTACTACTTGGGTGTCACCCCATGATGGGTGTTTCACCGAGTGGCCCGCGGCTTCAGTGACGCCACTGATTCGCCTTACGTATGTTGAAAACTTTGTGATATGATACTATTAAAGGTCAACAAGAAATCTGGCTGTAGGCCTGGATTAATTTTAATACATGTCTCAAATGTGTTGAATCTATGTTTGATATATAGTTCTAGAAGGCTATTTATGGTGGATAACCGACGAATTTACGCCAGGTTTACAACTGAGCTTTTTTTTTTTAACCAAAGGGTATATATAGGCCTACATATTTTCGTATTTGATTTACCCCTCAATTTCGGCAATCTGTACAAAGTTAATGTAAACATTGATCTTAAGCTTTTGCGTACATCTTACAATCTCGCACATTATCATTCTGCTTCGCAAAATGTACCTTGCCAACACCAAATTTATGTCTTGTGCCGCCACTGTTTTGGAGATAGGCAACAATAGTTATGGTTTAGCTACGTCAGTGGTGAGAAATTCCCATCATTTTATATGAAGCCGATGCGGCCATCGACACTGCCAAAAGAACATGGAAACTTTATAGGAACACGTAGAAACCCCTCGTGGGCTCGGCTTCCTGGCTCACTGGGAAGGAAGAACCTAAATGTGGCTCAGGAGTCGTGTTTCACGATAAAGGATGTGATTAACTAGTTGCAGGCCAACCTCTGGACAGAAGGAACTGTGAAGAGCCTTCCCTCATTCTTGACCTCTGATCAAGGGTCATAGCGATGGAACATGTCCTCATTGATTGGAAGGTGCTCGGAAACAGTTTCGAAGGTACGCTTCGTCTTGAAAACAAAAGAGCTTTTGCATGCGAGTGTCTCAACCTGCACGGAGACAGGGAAACCCCGAAGAACACTGCAGGATTCTTGGAGATCAATCCCAGCACGAAGCATTTGTGCATGAAGATTTTAAAATCTTGGCTTTCAGCCGGCCGGTGCAACCTTTGGAAATGCCCACCTCGCTACATACACAACACAGTTTTCCAAAAGCAAATTTCTGTTTAACGTCATTTTGGCATTTACTAAAACAAACAAACAAAAAGTGTGATGGAATCTGTAATTTAAGGAGGACAAAGAATATTTTGGAATCGACTTTTTTTTTTTTAAGTGTTAGCTGTTAATCCCCCAGGTCATAAAGTCATAGACACATTCAGTAGGAACAACTCATATTCTAAGTACCGGTAATTAAAATTTACTAATGAGGACATCATAATATCAAAGGACACTTTACATTATGAACTATAGGAAATTTAAGCAAATATTTGCGATTCTCAATATCTGTGATAATTTAACAAAGTAAAAATACAATCATGTGTACCTTTGTTTAATACTCCTAATAAAGTTTTGATGTATTTATTTTTCAGCTCTCAGAACTTGCCAGGGATGTGGAACTATAAATGTGCGGTGCTGTCTTAACTTTCCATGTCGACATTATTCCTTGTGTGCCGCATGTAGGCATTACGTACGTCGTTGTCCACAGACTAGGTGTTTACGCAGAATCGAAGCTACTCTAAGTTTATGGGAGCTAATTCATCAAGAATTCTACATCTGAGAGTTGCTACGGATAGTGTTTTAGCGGGCCATTGTCATCCATCACTATTTTGGCAGGAAGAAAATGAATATCACTCTGTTCTTTGGTTACCGTGAAGGTGCCAAGAAAGATAAACACAATGTCATTTTCTGTCAACTCGAACATAACAATCTCATTTCATATAAACTCGTAGATGAACACAATCTCTTTTCTTGTTAACTCAAAGATGGCTATGGAGTCCAACCTTGACTTTGAAAAGCCGGCCGCAAACAAGGCATGGATAGTTTGGGTCTCTTGTCGAGTTGCCCACTTTGATTCTTTGCTGAAGGCTAATTTCATTGACTCGTACTTCAGAACACCGACATTCACGGCTTCACGCCACGAGGAGAGATCGAGAGCTAGCGTTTCCCAGCTGTGGATGTCCATCACATTCTTTTAAAGGGAAACTCCGATGGTTTTTCCAATTTGAGTTATTGACATACCGGTATTGAAATTCTAAGTAAAAAGTTGTAATTGTAAACATTTTACTATTTTTTATTTAAATGTTTAGAAACATTTATATTTAATAAATTAGACAGTAAATTCTTGACATCTCAAAAAAAAAACAAACAAACGGGGTTCTTTGATTTTTTTGTTTTTAGGTTAGGCATACGTCACTTCCCTCAACAATACTGAAAGGGAAACTAGATTTGACCAATCGTATCGCTTCTTTCTTACAGTAGCTGTTAGGTTTAGTGACGGCCTAGTCAGGCGCTATGGTACAATTATATATAAATAGATAGATTTAAAAGCATTAGGACAACCAACTCGAGAAAAAAAGTAATATTTTCATCTAAGCCCCTCCCTGTCCAAAGAAGTAAATAGATCGCAGGTCTAACTGATTCGAACAAACTGGTCAGTGTAAGGCTAGTCGAGACTACGTGTAGTCAGTCATGACAGGACAACCAAGCGATAGTGTTTGTGTGTGTTGAGTGGTCAGGCAAGAAGATACACACTGCCGTGGTTAGTCAATATCTGTGATAATTTAACAAAGTAAAAATACAATCATGTGTACCTTTGTTTAATACTCCTAATAAAGTTTTGATGTATTTATTTTTCAGCTCTCAGAACTTGCCAGGGATGTGGAACTATAAATGTGCGGTGCTGTCTTAACTTTCCATGTCGACATTATTCCTTGTGTGCCAAGCATGTAGCATAAATCTCCTTTAACATGCATTTTTTTCTTTCCTTACAAGATCCTAGATCTAACTGCATACACAAAGATATATTTCTTGTACGAGAATGTAAACGTTACTGTAAGGTTTTCCGTTATACAGTAAGTCAATAGATTAAATCAATAGGCATGTGTGACGTCACATAGAAACCTGGTGAAAGTCTGACCGTTTTGGTGCGCAGGAAAATTACGTCAGAAAAATATAAATTAATTAGTTATTATTGCAAATAAAAAACTAAATAATAATATATTCATTATCTGTAAATCAAAACACATATTATATTAAAAATTTTCAAAACCATCGGAGTTTCCCTTTAAGGAGCTCTTGAGAGTTTCTTTCAAACGTTTGTGTTAACCTCTCGAGAGCGCTTTCCAGCAAACAGTTCAGCATAAAAAAAAAGTCGTTCGGCAAGGCGACTTTTAAGGCATACGGACTACATGTCCAGCCCATCGTAATTTGAAACTTTTTTTGCTGTGGCATGGATTTTTTTTTTTCAACTTTGACGGGTTTCAAAATCTTGCATGTGCAGCCCTGTTCATGACAATAATTATTATTTTATAGATTACCTTCGTTATGTACATAATCCTTCAATTATTATTGTTATGGGGCGTGTCTGTGTTTCCAATGTGATCATGAAGAAAGAGAGAGAGAGGCAGTGGGAGAGAGCATTCATTTAATGTTAGTCTTGTAGAATGATGCTTGATAAGCGGACGTCAGCTGTGTTAAGTATACCAGACACTCAGGGATGCCAGAGTGTAAAAAAGTATTTTGATTGTAAGCTGGATTTGTTTAAAAAACATCATTTTATTTCATATGAAGTTGAATTTGTCTATTGTAATTAGAGTTATATTTAGTTTTATTGACCAAAGATAATCAGTTCTCAATTTGTAAATGGTCATTTCATGTCAAATTACAATTAGAGAAGTTAAATGTTTGGGATACATGTGGTTATACCCGGAAATCTTTGACATCAAAATTTCACTAGTAGGCTAATGGCCGCAGAATAATAGATCAAAGTATTGTTACGACGTGGGGTTGAACTAAAGAAAATTACTCACTGATTCTCAGATCGCTGGTATCTTCGATTGCAGAAGCACAATCCAACTATGATCAATCAATATCCATGATCAAAAGAAATAATGTCACAATCTCCAAATCAAATTGACATATCCCGATTCACTAACACAATAGAAAACAATCCTCAATCAAGAAATCCAAAAATCATAACTAAAGTTTCTTAACACATTTACACACTAGTCAAGGTCATTTACGCCCAACAGCATAAACAAAAAATCACCCTACTTTGCACGTGGAAAGAAAAAGGTTAGTCAGGGAGGAACAGGGTTACAACAGTATTTTTTTAATACATTTCAGCATAATGCAAAATAGTGAGAAAGGGAAGCTATACTATTTTATTAAAAGCAAACTAGTTTGGGAAGATTGTCTACCCTTTTAAAATAAATTACCATTTAAATATGGTTTATTATTTTTTTAATTATTACTACTTAGGGTACCTACTTCCCAGAAGAACTAGGCAGTCGCAACAAGATAAATAATAAAGATTGAATATGTCCATGTTTATGAAATATGTGATGCCTTTCATTATTTGCTGGTGTGTGGGCATTTTAAATTATACAGAATAATATTAGTAAAAAAAAAAAAAAATTATTCCAGACCTGATGCAGAAAAATTAGCTGAAGTTTATAAAGTTCTAAATCTTTAAAAAATGCTATAGAAAAAATGAATAACTCAGTTTAAAAAACAAACAAAAAACAACTAGCTAGAAGTTCTGAGATCTGTTTATACATGAGCCAGCAGTGACTGACAAATATATAGTAGATATACGAGTTGACAGACCATTAGGAACACAATTCTTTTAGCCATTTTAAAAATATGATTACAATTTCAGCTCTGAGGAGATGTTTTGTATGCCGTCAAGTTAATGTCGGATGTTACATAAACCTTCCCTGTGGACATTTTATTCTTCATGTATTATATTTAATTATATTTCATAATCATTTGAGTCATTGCGTTTATTGTTCAAAAAAATATTTATCAAAGTAAAAAAGAGGCATAATACATCAAGAGTCTAATTCATAATTTTATTTCATCTTGTCACAAGTTTATTTGTATTTTTTTGTTTTCGTGGACTGTGTATAAACATTTGGATTAGTTATACGAATATTAAACAAATAGGAATATAACTACTTACCTATTCTAGATAAAAAGATATTGTTTTGCACTAGAATGAATTTATGCAAAAATGAGCAAACTTGTAAATAAAATTGCAAGAAAAATGATTGAAATACCAAGATAATTAAACCATGAACTTTTATTCAATAAATTCAAGAATTGAAACATTTTATGAATATACAAGATATAAAGGCAAGTGACAGACTGCACAGTGCAATATCACTTCCTACACATTCTAATGGAGTGTTTTTTTAAATCATGAACTGGCCAATCATTATATAATAGTTCAATTGATAAACCAATACAATTACAACCAAAGAATCTGGCGTCTTGGAGAGTCATTTTGATGTTATGCTAAACTTAGTAAATTTTTTCTTTTTCTTTTTTAAATTTCATAATGTAAGTCAATGTTTGCTAGGAGATTTCATAAAAAAAAATACCTTAATGCTCAACTAGAACTAAAACCTAGCTAAAACCTAGCTGGGAACACTGTTCAGCAGCTGAGTATGCTACTCACTCTCCAACTATGTTGTATTCCTGCCATAGAAGTTTTCTAGTTGTTCCAGTCCTTGCATGTTTCATGGCTAGTTACTGCACACTAATCCTATACAGGCAATGCTGTTATTAAAAGTGAAAGTTGACTTAACTTTCTCCTTACTAGAGTGGTTATGTAGAGAAAAAAATGATCAGCTTAAAATACAATTAACATGGCTGAAAAACCACCAATTTATCCTAAATTACATGTAAATAATATAAGATTATTTAATGGCATGAAATTATGAGTAACATAAATTAAAGCTTTCACTTAAAAAAAAAAGTTAACATATCAGATTAAAATATGTTAACGACAGGACCATACAAAACAAACAGAAGAAATAAAAAACAAATACAACCTGGTCATTGTAGGATGTAAATGGCATTATATATATGTAAAATCTGGCTTGCACAACATTAATACAACAATTTATGATACTGTATTGATAATTAGATATAGTGCTTTCATACATTGCTATAGAATTGAGATTTACACATGCAGGCACAATGGTCCCAAGATTGTATTTCATTTTACTTTTAAGAATGCATGCCAGACTGGCAATTTCAATTTTTGAATTTAGAACAATTGATGTTCAAGTTACAGAGATAAAAAAATGGTCGTTACTAGTGCACTAAGGGTTGGATGGTAGCAGGAACCACACATTAACAGCAAAATATGGCACAACACCAGACTAATAATCAACTGTCCGAAATAAGGGGGGAAAAAAAGTAAACTAAAAAAACAGAATACTCCAATGTATATGTAACTACCTTCTTTAAAGAAAAGATCTAATATACAAGATAAGATACTTTAGCATTAAGTCACAAGACAAAAAGCTTAACATGAAGTAGAACTAATCAGTTTGTACTGTAGTGTCTACTTATCACACATCAAGCTAACTGCAAACAATGTCATGTTACACACACAAAAAAGTGGGGTAAATCTGGCCAATAAAAAGAGAGCACAATTAAATAGCTAAAACTTGTTTTGTTACATTCCAGAATATCTGACATTAACCATTTCAGTTACAGAGATATTTAGTTTGTACTGGACTCGTATATCGAATACAACTCTATACGTGTCCACCAATAACAGAACTTTATAAACTTTGACGCTGGAAATTATTTGTACTCAAATTTTAATCACAAATTTTAATCTAAAAAAATTAAACACGTCTGCAAAGGCAAAACAAGTATAACATTGAGAATTACAAAAATGAAAAAATATGTTGAAATGTTGTAACAACATAATGGAGTAAATGCTTATTTTATTTCTTCTTTAAATGATGTATACAGTTTCATTCACTTGTTTGGCTGACAATGAAACCTCGTCACTAATCACTACTTAAGGAAACATTCTTATTCTTCTCTTATCTTCTTACATAATACAGACGTTACTTCAAAAAAGAAGATAATTACGTCCTACGTGTCATGCATATTAACCAATCACTTAAATTCTGCCATTATTATTAGTGTACTACTTATTAATGTACTAACACTATCTGGGGTGATGCAGTTTTTAAGAGATAGTGAGTACTCTTGGACAAAAGCAATTCATGTTGGCTGAAGTGTTGTTTTACACTGAAACTCCAGATAATTTAGACAAAATATCAACCAAGAAAAAAAAATCACAGAAAATGTTCATTTCATATCAATCTTATTGTAGTCATTTTTTTTTTTTACTAAGCACATGTCAACAGAATTTATCTTCTATTACATTGGTTAAGGTCATTAATTGTTCCCTTTTAATTACCAAAGCTGCTTTTAAGTTTTTATCTCAATGGTTTTGTTTTACAATTGTTTTAAGTATTAGTAGGCCATCTCCAACCATAACAAAAAAAAACTTGTTCAGAATACAAACCAGGAGAGAAGTTTCCTGTGTAAAAGAGCAAGAAAATTGATTCATAAAACTGTATAACCCTTCACATTTCTAATTCAGGCAGTAATCAAAGAAAACAAAGAACAGCTAAACTTATTACATAAAGAAGTCTGTCTTTCAGCAACAAAATCAGTTTAGTTAATAAGACTTCAGTCTTGACACCCAGCTATCTGGTTGCTCTCTGTAATGATTACACAAAATATTCCATTTTATGGAAACTAAATAAAATGTGTTTACAAAAATGAAGACATTTCAACAATTTACTTCAGCAAGGATACAAAGAAATACTAGTCTCGGAAAATAAATGTTATTGATAAGGTCACAATGTTTTCATATATACATTTAATTCTTCAGTGTTTATATATTACTAAACTACATATCTCAAAAGCTAGAAGTAAAGGTCCCCCATCTTCTGAATAGGGCTCAACAGTCACATAAAAAAGTGCTGTACAAGATGAACCATAGTAATTCTACCACTCAAAGAGAATGGAGTTCCCCCTTTCAGATCTTGTGATCTATGGGACAGATGATGTAAAGGTCATCTGTTTCTGTGACCAACAGTTTACGAAGTGTTGTGGCCAGCACAACAAAGAACTTAT
Source organism: Biomphalaria glabrata (assembly GCF_947242115.1). Taxonomy (NCBI): domain Eukaryota; kingdom Metazoa; phylum Mollusca; class Gastropoda; family Planorbidae; genus Biomphalaria; species Biomphalaria glabrata. The sequence continues at coordinate 13,595,922 of NC_074722.1, read as the reverse complement.
TTACTTTATTTAACTAATGTCAGGTACCCATTCGAGCTGGGTGGACTCAAAAGGTGACCTAAGGAACCCTGAAAGTAAAAATCTTAGTCTTATCAGGATTTGAACCCAGGACCTCCGGTTCAGAAGCCAAGCATGCATTTACCACTCAGCTTTCACTAAAAGAGGCCAATAACCAAGGTCATTTTTTTTTTGGTCATCAGAAAAATATACTTACTTGATTTCCTCCTTGCTAATAGTTCCTCCTTTAGACATCAGCTCTGCTGCCTGGGAGACTATGGGATCCCATCCAAGGCTGGCCACTGCAACCACCTGATCATTTCTGAGAAATAAAGTTATACATATTTATTAAATCTAGGCTAAAGGGACTTAAATGTTGATCATTTAAAAAATTAATTGTATGCAGAAATGGGTGTTTCAGTTGTTATCTTGGTCTTATAGTTATATCATAGCAAGTAGGTGTATAGAAACTGAATAAAAAGTTTTTAACTAACACCCAATCAGCAATCTACATGTCTTGTTAATTCATATATTGGTATGGCAATACTAATTTATAAAGTCTACTATAAATAATAAAATTAAATGGTGTTTTCACTCTCAGATGTGGCCCTGGTAGGCTTAAGAATCATTGTCCTAATACATCACTAGAACAGAAGAGTCTGACACAGTGATCAGTAGACATAGTAAACCTATGATCAAGCAAATGCTGTATGTATAAACCTGAATGTCTTCAGACACCAAAAGCACAGTCCAAGATGACATAGAAAACTCCTCTGAGTACAATAGTATATTTGTATTTAAAACAGTTCTAATGACAACTTGACATAGGGAAAGTAAGGGCAGTTGGTTTTTGTGTTATCTTTGCAATATAAAGTTAAAGAAAACACTTAAGCCAGATAGAATGAGTTGCATGCCCTAAAGATAGCAATAACATGGAAGCCAAAATGCAGAGAAGGATATTCTCTTATACCATGGTGCTGCACCTCCATGGAAAATCTAAAAGAATCGGACACCTGTATACTGATTACTATGGAGAGAGCATGTAACCCAATGTGCCAAACAGTATGGGAGGACTTTTAAAGTTATAACAGAATATATTTTGAACTCAATGAGAATGTAGTTCAAAAGTATCAGCTGTCCTAGATTCAAATTAAAATAATTGAACTCAAAACAAACTTGGTGTAGTAAGCCACAAATTTGTTCTCCTCTACATCACCATGTAATACAATGTCATCATAACCAAACCCATAACCTGAAATAAGAAAAAAAGACACTTTAGCAGTTAAAAATCTAAAAATTGTAAAAGTAACAGATAAAAACTTTTTAAAAAGCTTTTTTAATTGAGCTTTATAAGACTTGTGTGAGTGTGTGTATTCGACCCTATTGCTAATATTGCTAAACGATGCTGTGTTTATGGTAGACAGCATAATGGTGTAGGACGTTGCCAGATTTTTAAAAAATTACTTTTGTATAATGTATTTTTCATGCTTATAACAATCTCAGATTATTGTGGTCTTCTGTAGACCAGTGGAGAAAATATTTGAGAGAAGGTGCACAGCAAACACAACTAAGCTGAAGTTGAACTTTCAAATAAGAAAAATTCTTCATGAACAAGAAGATTTTTGTGTGGATTTCAATACCGGTACCTTTTTAAAATGTTTTTAATGAGAGTTTTGATACCACACTGTATTTAGCCCAATCCAGGAAATCGAGTGTTTATGAAGTGTTTTTTTTATTAGCAGTCTACTGTTAAAACCCCATTATATCACAATAAGTTAAACAGGAAATAGTAGTTACTATATTAATATTCAAACTTCAAAAATATTTTTACTTTGATCAAAGGGAGGTTATTCACCTGTATATCTGATACTTTTGCCATACTGAACAGTCCAGAAATATGGAACACTTCTGATATCTTGAGGCTTACCAGCAATACTGAGACCTGCTATTCTACCTAAATAGGATGGAAACATACAACTTTATAATGACAGGTGTTTCATAGACTATTTAATTTCTTAAAGACCTGATCAGTGAAATCCCTCATCAGTTCAAAAGTCTGTTAGGCACTTCTGTGCTGTGTCTTGTGTGGATAAGTTCAAATGGAGGTAACACTCTCTAAAGCCATCAAAAGTAGTCTTAACTTTTTGCTATCCTTCTTAAAATACTAGTCTTGTTTTTAATAATCACATCAGTCTCTAAGTCAACATTTAAGAGGGTGTTGTGTAACAAGAACAGTGACCAAATATCTTTTTTTTTCATCAAATGCCCATTATCAAAACTTCAGAAAATGGATACTGGGGCTAAACTGAAGAATTAGAAATACCAGCTTCCACCAGATTTGAGACCTTAATCATCAAAGTAGGATACCTTTCTCCATTAGAACTCTTCTTTGATTAAAAGTTTAAGGAACATCAGCAGCGTTCAGGATGTCATCCCTGCTTTCCAATACCTTATAACTTGGAAATTGCAAAAGCAATTAACAAATAATTTTTAAGAGTTTAGATGCTACCTATACTCATTATAACTATATTTCAATAACGGACTACTACAAGTGACAGGAACTGTATGCAATATAGCTACCATAGTTGATTGACCCTATCTATCAAAAGCCACCATATATATGTAAATGGTAAACCCACCATGTTGATGTGCCATCTGCCAATGTTGAATATTGACTTGCTGGCCATCAGCTGTGAACAGTGGAAACTCTACAATGTCACCAGCTGCGTAGACATCCTCAATGTTGGTCTTCATATTCTATGGAGAAAGTAAATGATCCATATGTCAACTGTTCACCTTTTTTTCTATTCCCATTTACAACATATACAAAAATAAAAGAATTAATACCCTTTCTTGACAATACAAATTTAAAAAATGTATTGTTATCAATAAGTTTAGATTGACTGCATACTATGTTTTGTCCAAAACTGCCATAGTAGGGCTCAAAAGATAAAACAATGATCATAGTATTTAAAAAGAATTTGAAATTAACTTTACCCCTGTCTATTGAAGGAAAGTTGGAGAAAAGAAAAACTGTTACTTAGGGAGAGAAATAGATTATTAACTTTTTTTTGACAAAAACTATTCAAAGTATTTTTACATCTTAATGTGTGAACAGAGCCTTCTTTCCATTAAGGACAAGCAGCAAGGTTCTCTCTTAGATACTAATGGCTATGAAATGTCATTGTGACATATATAGTATATAGTTCGTCCATCGTGGTTCGATGATGACCACTTTGTCATCCAGGGGGCTGAGGGCTTTGCACTGGGGTTTTATGCTTCCTCATGTGGCTGGTGAGACCTATGTGAGCCCGGAATGTTCGGCCACACACTGGGCAGGTTATTCCAGCTGGAGCAAGTGTTGTTTGCCTTGCTTTTCTTCTCTGGCGTTTTTCTTTTTTCCTCAGCAACCTGTGCGCCAGTTTTCACAGCGCGACGCCATGATGCTCTGTCATGTGCCTCTGTCTCCCAGGTGCTTGGGTCTATGCTGAACGGCTTCAGAGAAGCCTTGAGGGTGTCCCTGAAGCGCTTTCTTTGACAACCTTGTGAGCGCTTTCCTTCGCTTAGTTGGCCATACAAGAGTCGTTTAGGGATGCGGTGGTCTTCCATTCTGCATACATGTCCTGCCCATCGCAGCTGGGACTGCATCAGGATTTTGTGGATGCTTTGCAGACCCGCTCTTTGAAGGACTTCAGTATCTGGTATTGTGTCCTGCCATTTGACATTTAGTATTTTTCTCAGACATGTCATGTGGAAGTGGTTCAGTTTCTTTGCATGTTTACTGTACACTGTCCATGTTTCTGAGGCATAGAGCAATGTAGGGAGGATGATAGCTCAATAGACCCCTAGCTTTGTGTTTGTGGTGATACCACGTCTGTTCCAGACATTTTTAGACAGTCTGCCATAGGATGCACTGGCCTTGGCCTTGTGACATGCATGCACTATGTAATACAGCAGGGTTTCTGTGCAAGGCTTTTGCAAGAGAGGATTTGAGCCTCTCAAGCCCTCACTCAATTGGAGTTTGATGATGATGATGAAATCTCATTACAGATATTTTGCTTATTTCATGTACAACTTCCTTAACTATTTTGTATGGGCATTGCAAGGTACATATTATATAACTGAGGTAAAATTAATTTAGAATTATGTACAAATAATTTTAAAAGAAGTTCAAAACAAATTATCTCGCATGAAGTCACATTTTGAAAAATCCTTCCCATACTCTAAGCCAAGAGAGGTAACTATGAATAAAAATTAAAAAATAAACGTTTTGAACAAAAGATAAAAGATTTAGGATCTAATACTAATAAATAAATAAACATCTTTAAAATATATATATATATACTTTTAATACCTCTAGAATGTAAAGCTTAAAAAATAATAATTTTCCAGGGTGGAGGCTTAAACAATGGGGCTATGGGCCTTAGGTTGAAAAATTCTTTAAAAAATAAAAGCAATTAACATCCAGTTTTCACTAAAAAAAAAATAGTCACTCGCTCTAGTTCTTGTTCTAAAAAAGGCAGCTCTTCATATAGGAATGCTTTTAAAAAAAGGTTTGTAGAGTCCCAACAAATTATTCTGGTACAGGACTTAAACATATAAGATGCACTGTATTGCAGTAGGAGCTATTGGGTTAATACAGCAAAAAGTTTGTAATAATTCTTCCTACACACACTAACCTTGTTTACTGTGACAAATCCTCTGGCTGTCAGTTCAATGCCTGATTCTTTAAGAAATCCAGTAGCTGGTACAACACCTGAAATAAAATTGCCAATATTATTTATTTGACATCTAACAACCTAAATACTAAATTTTAAAATGTGATTTCTAAATTAATGTATATAGAACATAAAATTATGATTTCTGAAGTCATGTAATGTATACTGAACACAAGGCTGAATCTTACCAACTCCCATTATACAAACATCTGCAGGCAAGACGGTTCCATTAGCAAGAACAGCTTCTTTCAGCTGTCCATCCTCACCATTGAACTCTTTCACACTGGTCTCAAAATAGAACTTCACTCCCTTACTTTCATGCATCTATGTGGAGACAGGAATGTAGATGAAAAAGTTGCAAGTGCACATTGTAATAGAACATTAGATATAAATAGAGATTCTTTGATAACAAAGGACAAGAAACAAAAATATTAAAAAAAATAAATAAAAAAAAGCTTATACCAAGCGTAGTTGTATCAGCTTGGATCAGATGTAATTAAATTTGTATTACAGCTATACTAACAATAATATATCTGTGCAATTAGAATCATTTTTATCAATTGTTTTTGTTAAGTGTTATTTCATGCTTTTAGCTTTCTCAATACGCTATGATCCTATCACTTGTCTGGACAAGTTAGGAAAGACAAGAAGTCTCTGAGTAAATGTTTTTTTTCGTTGATATAAGCTTTGAAATTAAATATGATTACTTTTCCACACATTTCACAAGGTTTACAAATTGTTAAATTTATGCATTTTATTCAGTCTTTCCACATATCACCCTTGGACATAAATTTGAAAATAATTATTTTTATTCTCCTACTAAGCTAACTCTTTAAGAGACGTCACAGAATATTCAGCATTTACCCTTCAAAAATATGTTGTTTTTTTTTATTTAAATGTCTTATACCAAATATTTTAAAAGCCTAAAACCGGATAACCATAACTGATTAATTCAATATCTAATAATACAAAAAAAGATGCTTTGATGTAACAGCAATGTTTTTTTTTATATGTGCACTTCCACATTTCATTTGGGAAAAAATGGGGTGTAGGCAAAAGCTGCTAAGCAAAAATGTCACAAAATCTGGCAAATTAAATGAGATTGCTAATATCAATATTGTAGGCCTAATATGAAAGTTTGTTATATTCAGCTTTATTATTTTGAACACAAAATTGTAAAATTGTTAGCCAAAATGTATGTGTACAAATGTGTTAAATTAACTAATGATGCTGCACAAAGTCAAGAAAATTTTGTTGTAAAATGTATTTACAACAGGCAGAAAAAAAAATACTGCCATTCAATTCAATTTTTAGATTTTTTTTTTTTTAAATGTCAAGTTGGTTTAATGAGCTCTTGACCTGACAACCACATAAAATTTGGTGAAATATATTTTATTATTAAATTTAATTAGTTAGCAAATGCTACATAACTTTGACATTGGAAATGACAAAATAGAAAATATTTCAAAAAAAATTTTTTTAAATAGGAAATTTAAGGCTCTTTTACAGTTTTTATTTATAAAGTGTGACCCCTCAACCACAAAAAAAACAACAAAAAAACAAGTTAAATGGCAGTTTTTAACTGCAGTCAAAATAATTGCGGAGTATGGAGGATTTCCATAAACAGTTTGCCTTGGTCTGACCTAAACATTGTTTTTATTTCTTATGCACACTACTACTTGTGGAATAAACTGAACTTTGCAATAATTTAAATGACATAATGTCTTTGACCTGGCCAGTTTTTCACTTTTAGTTCATCTGTTATAGTGATTATCTCAGAAGAGAGCAGATTGACTGGGTTCATTAAATAAGTCAACACCAAACACCTATGAAAAAACTGGATTTAAAAATGTAAATTTGAACTTATGATAACACAGTCAAATCTCTTCAGCAGCTCAGAGCCAAGTAGTTCTGCTCTTATGCATTTTTTTATTTTACAAGATTCTCTTTCTGCAAACTAACCCTCACAAAAAAAAAAAACTATTGCAGGTAGAGCATTAAATTTATGGTTGAAGGTTACAAACTGATTTAAATCATCCAGGACAGACTGTCTTTGTTTAGCAATGCTATATGTAGGGTTAACAAAAATATAAAAAAAACTATGAGAGTATTAAATGTCTATATGAATAAAGCTGCAACTTCATGCACCTTGCCAAACCATTGTCCAATATGTGGGCCAAAGACATGAGACAAGGGGACAGCACTTTGACCTATCACAGTGACTGTTGCAGCTTTGCCAACCATGAAATTTGCCACCTCCAGCCCTGCAAGACAACACAAACCATTGTGGACATTGAGAAGAATATGAAGTACAATATAGCCATGCAGAATGACTTGCCTTGAGCTTTGTTAGAATTTCAATCAGATGTACCAAGAATTAGTCTTTTGATAAATGAAATGGTTCATGGTGAATACATATCAAATAAGGTGAGTAAAACTAGACAGGATCATTAATGTGTTAGTGATAAATTAGTTGGCTAGAATACTTTTTAAATAAAGAACTACACAAAATTGACTAAAACAACCATAATTATGTTTAAATAATTTGAGCTATGCAACATTAAGCCATAAAATAAGTGAAATTGAAAATTTAAAACCTTTTTTTTATTTAATTTTTTTTTAGATCTAGAAATTATTTATTTATGAGATAAGTTATGACAATTAATCTTTTCTTTCATATGCTAAATTCCTTTTTGTTTATCGAGTTGTATTTTTGTTTTACTTTATTTCTCTTGTAATGTATATACTTTAAACATATTAAAAATAAATGTAATTGAATCAAGAATATACTAAATATTGAATAAAAAGCATTATTATTGGCATTAGTAAAAAAAAGCATTATGAGTTTATAGAAGGATGAGAAAAATGAACTTAAAAAAATGCAGTACAAGCAGTATAATAAAATAGCTTAAGCACAAAGCATCTTTTTTTTTAAAAAAAGAAACAGGCTTAAAAATAAAATGTTTGATAGTGTATGAAATATTTAAAAAAAAATCATATCCTGTTTAAAAAAAAATAGACCAAAAGAAATTTCAATAGATTTCCAAACAAGGGCATTCACTCCCCTCCTCTCCAGTTATCTGTACCTGTTTCATGTATGACCCAAGTTCTTCCCCCAGGGTCAGTTGGAATGGGACACGAACCAAGTCCACCACAGACACACTGGCTGCCTTATCAGCAAGAAATGCTGCCACCTCCATGCCTTTGTTGTTTTGAAGACATAACACAGGCCATGTGTTAAAGAAATGTTTTGGTGTTTCAAAAATATTAGCACACAAAATACGCTACATTATAATGTGCATCAAAAGCAGAACCACCATCAGTTACAAGTCTGCAATTCTAACACAAACAAAATAAAAACAAGCAAATTTGACCAGTGCTTCCCAACCTAGGACCAAAGACACAAAAATTTCTACAGATATAAGAATAACCATAACCTTAGTTGTATGTGGTTGTCATATTAAAATTTATTGTGGGATTCCTAAATGAAATGTAATTGTTTAAATATTATGGAGCTAACAATTATTAATCATGAGTTACCTATATAGCAGCACATCAATAAGGTAAATTTTTAGTTCTGATTTGAATAACCCAAATGGTAGCTGCACAGCTAAGTAACTAATTTTAATTCCTTACGACAACTAGATATTCAATTAATTTAGAAGGCAACATTAAATTGTCAATTGCCTCTTATGTGCACAGTGGCTTCCCTTAACTGGAGTTGAATTTTTAAAAATATATTATGAGTAACCATTATACAGAGGTAGTCATGGTTTGACTTATTTGGCATGCATTTGTTAAATTTTGCAGGGTTCCCTGATTGAGCAATAGTCAACTCTTAAAATCATTTTAAAAACTTGAAGCATGTAAGCATTATGTTGCATAAAAAGCTGAGATTCACTGAAAAGTTGTACAGATCCCTAGTGCTCTGAGGTTTGGGAACCACTGGTCTTCAATAAAATGCAAAGTCTAGTGGTCTTTTTCAATCAAGGTCATTCTAAGTATAAAAATATTGAATCTTCTTCCATCTGTTATTTCTAATAGTAAAACATTTTACAGTAGTATACTAAATAAGAAAACAGACTGGTCAAATTGTGTGTGTTTATATATATATATATATTCTTCTTGATGTCTGTTCAAAAATTGATTATCAATGATAGTTAATGAAACAGTTCAGAAATTTGTTTAAAGTGTACTGATTCTTAGAAGTAAAGTAATATGAAATCGATCCCTTTCATTGTGAGAGATTTTTTAAAAAATGATTTATTAGCGAACTTTGTTTTTAACTATTTCTGCACAATTTGAAACAATTACTTTGTTAAGGGTTACAAATAAAAGTTATTCTTTTAAAGATATGAAAAGGGGCAATTACCATATACATTTTTCACTAATTAAAAAAATTCAGAACCCATTTTTAATCTTGTAGAATGAATTAGTAATTAGCTTTTGTGAAATAATAAAATAGTGAAAGAAATTTCCAAAAATAAATCTCATGATATTACCACTACCCTCTGTACCATTTTTACATAGCACATTTTGAAAAAGCCTATTAGATCTAGTCCTTTTTCCATTATTTGTTTTTTTTTTATTTTTGTATATGATCGATAAGATGGAAGAATATCATGAAAGTCAGATTATATTATAGTATACATTTAACATTGCTATGAAAATAACATTAATAAAATAAAAATAAAAATAAATGTCAGACGTACTGAAAAAAATAATATAAAACTGAGTAAAAGGCAATGTTTGATTTGTATATAAAATACATCAACAAACTGTTTCATGTTGCATTATTAAGTCTATGAATAAAACTCAAGAGAATTGGTTGAATGTAAACAAAAGTAATGCCTCTCAAACTACTTTACCAATGAATGAGGAACCCATTATGACGACATTCTTGCCCTGTGCATTCTCAGCAATAGAGTTAGCATCATGTGGTGTCCTTAATGAGTAGACATTTTTCAAATCTGAGCCTGGAATAGGCAGCTGTCGAGGTCTATATAAAAATGTAAAAAAAAAAAATAAGACACAAGATAAATCATGTGGAATATTCTTGCTTATTTTCAGTAAGAATAAGTATTCTGCCTATTTGTAATTTTGCTAACAATAAACATAAATGAAAATAATGAAATCTGTCAGAACCTTTGTTTTTATTTGATCTAAAACATTTTTCTACTCTAATAAATGACTTAAATTAAGGTATAATTGTAAGCAGCAATATTGGCACTAAGAGAGAGAGTTGGCTAGTTTTCAAGAAAGAATATTTCTTAACAAGTACAAAGAACACTATGAAGGGAGATAGTATGTCTTGTTTCTTTGACACGCAACTGACTTTCTTGTATAATACTGTATCTCCTTCAAGTTAACAACGTAACTATGTTTTATAACAGTCACAGAATAATAGTTGCAGAGATAATCCAACCTGTCTAAACAAAATAAACAAACATCAATCCAGCCATTTTACTAATAAAACATGTGCCAACAATGTGTTTAGTACTACACAGTTACACTTACTGTCCACCTGTAGCAATCACCAGAGAGTCATACTTCAATTCACTGCCATCATTTAGTTCTATCTTTTTATCCTCTGGCAAAACTTTTGTTACCTCAAGGAATTTAAATGAATGATAACATTAAAAATACAAATTTTTAAATATTTGGACACAATGTCTTTAATACATCAGATAATTTATAACAAAATAACTATGTCAAGAAGTATTTATGATGCTTATGATAAAGGCATATTTCTCATTCCATATGCTAGAACCAATTTATACAAGTGCTCTTTTTTTCATAGAGCTATTAAAGTATGGAACAGTTTGCTTGAATCAGCCAGTAAAACAAAAGACGTAGCAGAATGTAAGTCTCTAATTAACATGCATGACTAAACAACTGGATACATGTAAAATGTAATTATCTTTTTTGAATGAACATAATTTTAAAATAAAATAATAAAACTAAGCCTCAAAACTAAATCTAAGACTAATAAAAAAAAACAAAACAAAGCCTTAAGAAAAGTTGTAGTCATTTCCTAGATACAAAGTATTCTTACTCTTTAGCACAAACAATGTATTCATTTCCAAAAAGGACAGGCTAAAAAAAGTTTGCAATTCTTAAATTTAAACAATACAAGCAAGATATGCTTCACATTTCCTCGTTACCAGAAAAAAAAAGAGGCAGACAGAAAAGAAAACATCAAAGAATGACAGGCCTATAATGAAAAGAGATTCTATTCAAGGCAAAAGAGGAATGGAAAAAGATGGACAACAGATCTTGTGTGGTTCCCCTATGGTCCAACAGACTAAGGGATAGATGATAAAAAAAAGATAACATTCAAACTAAACATACCTCTTTTGATAAAAGTATTTCTATGTCATGTTCATCATAAAACTGATGACTTCTAAGAGCAATCTCTTCAGGTTTAATACTCATTGCCTGAGAACATTTGCAAAAGCTCAGTGAGTAAACAAATACAAATGTCTAATACCAAAGTACTTACAATCATATTACAATACTAACACAGACTTTAAAAAATTATACTTCTTATATTATTATATTGTGATCAACTTAATTTGTGACAGTCACCTTGCTAAGTTTAATTCTGTCGTATGGTAAGCAATTTTCTTTGGACACTATCACAATTTTACCAGTAAAACCTTCCTGCCTCAATGTCTCAGCACAAACAACATTTGCTGGGCCTAGACAGTGAATGTGAAAAGAAAAAAATCTTGTCCATCAAATAATGTAAAACAATATTTGACTAAGCTAATGTTAAACCCAAGTTTTTCAAATTACAAGCTAACATGTTTAATTAAATCAAAACAGTATTGATTTTTTTAAAAATCTTAAACAACTTTCAGCAGCAAGTTTTTTTTTAGTTATAAAGTTATTTCTATGTAGACCTGACCTATATATTTAGAGAGAATGTGGCGGAAAAATTTAAAAAGTAAAGTAGCAGTGGAGCATAAACATACATAATATACAGAAAGAAAACAATACATTAGATATTAAAAAAAGGCCAAAATAAAACAAAACATTTATTCCACAGGCCAAAACAAACTTAAGAAAAATATTTTTTTCTCTATTTCCCCTTCAATCAGAGAATGAACAAAAAAAAAAATAAATTTTGCAGGCTTTAAATCTACTAACATTCACAATAACTATGCAATAATGTTTCTGAATGTTTGTAAAAGACTGGATAAAAGAAAACCAACACCAGATGAAAATTAGAATATAACAGCCATTACCTCCACCAATTAGAACCACTGATTTGTTATTGTCTGCAGCTTTTTTCACCATGGGTTTCACCCTCTTGGCACTTGCTAACGCAGCCTGGTCAGCCTTGATCACAACTTTACCATCTCTGATTTCAACCTGAGCCAACAAATTTTCATCTATTTTACCAATATTTAAGAATAATAAAGTCACATTAAATTTGTAATATACAAAAATGATTAAATAAATACATTAACATTATAACTTTGTTTTTTCTTTTTAAAAAATCAAATGGAAGCACTTTGCATTCCTTGTACATTTATTTCTAGCTATAAAAAGAAATTGACTAAAGTTATTTATAAAGTTTCTTTACTATTTAATTATGCAGATCAAAATTAGACTTATCACCACCTGGATGTATTTGTCAAGAGTCTCAATAAAATTTATTAAAATTATAATTGACCACCCACATAAAAGCAATTTAAACCCATAGACAAATTAAAAAAAACAATAGTAAATTAGGTCAGTTGTGCAGCATCTATCCCTAATGTTAACGTTTTGCAACATTTGTCTAAAAGTAAGTAAATAGTAGGCCAATAGGAAATTGTTTTGGAATCTGTATTGCACAGAAAATAAAATGAAGAATGCAAAGTAAACTTTTATCTTGAGATAATGCAGACAGAGAGAAAAAAACTTTTAAGTCTGTAACATATAGAAACGTTGTCTCACTTTATATTGTAAAATGTTAGACGTTTCAGATGTTCCTTCAGAGTTGAAGATAATCTACTTCCTAGCCTAAACCTCCAGCAGGATGATGGGGATGGCAGGGTATGAGCCTGGGACCATCAAGAAAACCAAACGACAGTCGAGCATGCATATCGCACGACTAGGCAGACACCCTGGCTGTTTTAAAATATTCAGATTGTTATCCACAGACTTAAATCCTGAGCTCAACAAGCCAAGGTAAGCTTTTAAAAGCTTATTAAAATCATCTAGAATTTTCCAAAAGTTCAGTTCCAGAGACTGATCTGTATTCCCAATACTTTCCAGCTACACCTAATAATTCTACCATGTAATTAAAAAGAATATCAGGCTACAGCTACTGTAGAAAAAAAAAATTACAGGGAACTTTGGAACACTGTCCAGCCCAGGGAAATCTTCAATGTCTCCAGTCTTGATGTTAAAGCAGGCACCATGCCATGGGCATCTAACAACACCTTTGCAATATGCACCTGATAGAGAAATGAAAAAAAAAATACTTTTGAGAAATTCATACAAAAAGCTTTTAGATTTTAAAGAGATTACAAAATTGCAGAGCTACTTCAGAATATATACCTGCTCTCATTTCATCTTTATCATATATATATATATATATATGCATGTAAATAAATAAATACATATGTATTAGTTAATTAAAAAAAACAGAGGAATAATAAAAGAACCTGCTTTCTACTCCTAACTTACAAGTACTTTATACTTTACTGTTACCCTGCTAAAAACATTTCTATATTTGTGAGTAATTTAAGTGATGTGAGAGAGTTACCTTTGTTTAAAGGAGCTCCGTAGTGAGAACACTTATTTCCAATAGCATAAAACTGACCATCTTCTTTCACAAGTAACACTTTCTGTTCTGCTACATCCACTTCTTTTGTTCTGTTAAAAGAAAAAAAGATTTCTACTAATTTTGTACTGTATTTTACAGATATTCTTTCTAAAAAGGTGACTATGAACTACAAGTTCCAATAACATGAAGGTCACCTGAAACTGATGCTAGAAACAAACTGAAACTCATATAGAATCAAAAGTTTGTTCATTTCAGATTACCGGTATATATTCAACAACCATGTTTTGACAATTATAATAGTTTATGTTAAAATCGACAGTTTGTTAAATACATAGAAATGTATATAGAATTATAATTAATAAGTATACATAAAAATTTTCAAAATGTAATTTTTTTCTATATATATATACAAAAGAGTGATGAGATTATAGACAAATGTTAAGAATGTTTACCATTTTAATTTAAAAACAATCTGATCTGGTAATAAACTCAAAATCAGCTTTGAATACATTATTAGTCAAATATGCAGTACACCTTCTACATTGCTAGTTTGTATGCCAAAAAACAATTTATTTAAGCAATATTCAATAAACCACATGATTCCAATAGAACTTAAGACATTAACATGACAATATGAAAAAAAAAACTTTTTCTGTTAGTACTTACTCTCCATCTGTGAAATCGCTAACGTCACCTGCTACGACTTCTATCATGTTGTCGCTCACTTTGGTAGCTTCAGCTTTAGTCGGACTACTGGAGTCTACAGCACTGCTCACTGGTCTGTCAGGGGGATTTACAATACTATCAGGGTAGACATTCAGAGACTCCTCTCTACGTTTAATATTGACAACTTGCACACTGTGCTCTGTATAAATGAAGATACAGATTTAAATCAATACTGGTATAGATATAATGTAACATTTGTATCCAATTTCATAGTGTTTAATATTTGCTGTAAAATAATGTATGGAGAATGATTTTTGCACCATACCAGAAGTGGTGAGCCTAAACTTTTAAACTGAGAAATCAATTTAAAAAATTAGATGTACAATATTACTTAGAGAGCGAAAAAGCTAGATGTCAGTTCTTAAGAGAAATAAGCTATGGCATAACCAAATCATGTTGGAAAACACAAAGAAAGCCATGAACTAAATAATTATCTATAGTGTATTCATTTTATAGTATGCTATTGAATATAATTATTTAACTGGATAAATTAATTCACAAAAATCCAATAAACTTCATGCTTAACTTTCAACCACCGACGATACATTCTGCACTGTTTTTAAGATTCTAAATCTCTACATATCCCAAAGAATATTGAACAAACACTGACAGCTTAAAAAGTAAGGTTGAGATCAAGCTATAGCTATTTTTATCAGGCACTGTGATTGGATCATTGCATGGACATACCCTGATAAGCATGAGAACTAACAAAAATCAATAATTCTTTAAAAGTTGTTTTTTTTAAGACCATTTGAAAAGTTGTATTTTTTATTCATTTCTTTAGATAATCTTTCTGAAAACTACTTATTTCAGAACATTTAATTAAAATTATCATGCACAATTTATACATTCTATAATATAAATAGGACAAAATTTGCTTTGTAATCAAGAGAATTTCAACTAGTGGGAAATTATTTGATGAATTCCAGAGAGTTGTAAAATTTAAGAAGGAAAGAGTCATGACAGTTTTATGAGTAATGCAAATCTTGTGGAATTATTTTACATTTAAATAAGGATAATTAATGCACAAAGATGAAGACAGATGAAGGTGGATGGAATTATATATGACATTTGCATAATTTTACTTGGTGCATTGCTAGTGTAACCAGTGTGAGATTGCACTGCTTAAGGGTTCATTATACATTTAGCTATTCATCAGCTACATGTAACATGCATTTGTGAACCTTGGCTGCATTCAGGTATTACATTAGCAGTCTAAATAGGATTTACTTTACTTGGCAGAGTTCGGCTGGGATAACATTAAGGGCAGGAAATCTTTTTAAATGTACCTGTATAATGTGAATTATTGCTTTTATTCTAAAGATTAAGAAAAAATATTTTCTTTATCAAAGCATTGTATATTACTTATAGCACTACTATTCTTTTAGTGAACATTCAAATGTTTGAGAAGGTCTGGTTTTTTTTAAATACTTCTTTTAGTGACTCTCTCAGAAACATTTAGAGGCACAGACTATGATCTGTAAAGACAGTGCTTTTGGGCATCAGATTCACAGATTGCTTGAAGATTGGAAAAACTATCATAGCTATATTAATGCAACTTTGATTTTGTATATCATCAGTTCCAACCTCATTGCTGACCTTACTTCCCAGATAGATGAAAAGGTCTGTGTTGACAATGCATATACTTTATGCCTAGTTTTAAAGACATGAATTTAAGTTTTTAATATTCAGTTTACATGTAAAAACATTTAAATGTGTGAAGGAAAAAAACACTTGAAATTTGACGTTCAATGCATGAAAGTTTTCAAAACTAGAACTGGTGCATTAAAATTGCAAACTTTGCCACTCCTGAATCAGATTGCTTTGTCACATCATATTCTGAAATATTATATTGTGTGCACTTGATATAACACTCAAACTTTATATAAAAAAAGAAGACAGAATTAACTACATTTTAGATCTATATCACCAGCGACTAGACAAGAATACCAAGATGTAAATTATTTTAAATCTACTATACACTCAGGACACTCTTTAAATATTTAACACTGTAATATATATCCTTTTATAATTATTTATACTATTTATAGTTTTCCTATACTAAAATCTAGATTTTCTACTTCTAGATATAGATCTATATATTTATGTTATACAATATTTAGATCCAACTCTGTAGTCCAGTGTAGTGTATCTAATAATATATCAAATATTTCAAATAATTTTCATTAAACTTATTTAAACTATCATATTCATAAAAGGAAAAAAACAATAAAGTTATAAAACTATTAATTATAAGTTAAGACTAAAAAAGCTAGTCATGCACACCTGTCACAAGTGACACTAGCTGCAGTGTACTCAAGTCTAAAAAAAACTAAGTTTAACTTTTATACTAGTCGAATTATACTCTGCTAAAGTAGTAATTTCAAATTTGAAAGTACTTTACTCTACTAGCTAGACTGACTCCAGATCTAGACTAGTCAACTAGTCTAGATGCGGTAATTACTAAATGTAAATAACTTTGAACGCTCAGTCCAGATTCAAGACTATATTGACTTAATTGGTTCAGCTGGCTCTAAATGACCTAGGCAAACGTCACGGCGATGAGGGCATTACTGAGGCTCCTAAGCAAACTTAAAAAAAAAAAAAAATTAGTCAAGTAGAAAGTCACGATTTTTTAAGGCTGAAAACAAACTGTAACGTCACATGATAGCAGTTTGAGATCACGTGACGCTTTTTAGTGGCCTAAAGTTTGGTACATCTAATAATCGATCTAATCTAATTTGACAGGTGTCATATTGCAGCTTGATCTTACTGAATGAGTAAATGATAATTAACACCTTTTCAATGGAAGCAATTTTTATTAATATGATTAGACACCTAGATCTAGATATATGCTTCATTTGTAGGTCTAGCGTTTCTTGCGTATTCTAGACATAGCATTCAACAGTTAATGTATTTATTTCTAGATCTATATAGGCCTAGTATAAAGAGAGAGAGAGCGATCTATAACGTTTGTAAATTTTTGTTTTGTTTATCTTCCTTCAGATTCTGAAAATAGGCCTAAATTACACACTCGGGCCTAAAGCCCGAAATCTCCCGTGGCACGACGGGAAATGACAGCAGGCATGGTTCGAAACTGAACCTTCGAGACCACTGAACGACAGTCTAGAGCACATACACAGGCAACCACCTAAAGTTTACATATGAAATTTACTTGGCCCCACAAATTACACTCAGGGGCAGTTCTACTGCAGACTAGATGTGCACAGTGTCCATGGCCTTACCCTAAAAGACTAAAAAATATATAGGCCTACTTGAAAAATGCATATAAACAAGCAAAAGAAAAAAAATTACTTATTTAAATCAAAGCTTATCTAAAGAAAAGAACAGCTAATTTATAGAGTTATTTATTTGGAAACGGCAGGGTTTAGCTCCCTTTCTGCCATATAAAACAAAATTAATTTATAGCCTACTAGATCTAGTAGGCTAGATCTTGCGAGAATCCATAATTTGGCAGACTGCAGATCTAGATGCTAGTTATTGCAAACATTTAATGTGTGAATATGTATCTGCCACTTACGCAGTTGTACATCCAGTCGATGGACCATGGCCGGGTCCTTGGCGATCGGACTTGGATTATTATAAAGTGTGTCTATTGCAAGAAGCTTACCAAAATTTACTAATCAGAATGATGCATCCTTTTTACCTGCATCGTTTACCAAACAGATGACCCATGCGACATTTCGGCGGCAGCACACAATATCTCTTTTTATTTTTTTAGCTACCGAGTCTTTGCGATTGCGTTTTATTAATTTAATTTAAGTAGCTTATCGGGGCTCGCAAAGAACTTTCTTCAGGAAACAGTACCAGGAAAAAGAAGAAGAGGCAGATATAGAAAGCGACGGAAAGACAACATAAAAGAATGGACGGGCCTGCCATTGAAAGAGGTTATATCCAAGGCAAAAGACAGAGAGGAATGGAGAAAGACGGTCGACAGATCTTGAGTGGTGCCCCAACGGCACAACAGACTAAGGGATAGGTGAAGTTGAAGCTTATCAAGTAGCATAAGGTATTTTTATTTGTGTATTTATTTATTTTTTTTTACTTTGGTCACAGTCACACGTGAAAGCCTTTTTCTTTCAGTAATTAGATGGCGGATACAAAAAATGGCGGATAATCGCCCCCCCCTCCCCCAACAAAAAAGGCTTAGGCCCTATTGTTTATAAATAGTTAAAAAGTAGATCTTATGTATATTTTAAAAAGCTAGGATGATATTTATTCATATAGTTATAACATACATAAAATGCCAAAAGAATAAAAACATAGATGCACTCAGTATATCCTAATATAGGCCTATGTGTGTTTGTTGTTTTTATATTTCCTAGATAGGCGTTAAAGTTCTCAAAAACAGTAGAAATAATGGTAGCATTGTTATATTGAAATCTACATAGCCTAATGCGACACAGCTTTCGTGCAATTCTAATAAATTAATCTAAAAAAAAAATATAAGTATAAAAGTAAAGGAATGGTATAGAGCATGGGGAATCTTTTAAATAATAATAATAAGGATAGTCTTCGAGTCCGAAGATTAATGAGGTATGCAGTATTTCTCGTGGCTACGCAGCCCCAGCTGTGACCTACATATTTTGCCTCATCCGGGGCAAACATCACCATTGTCCGCCGGTGATAGCCTCTCTCTATCTATTTTTTAAGACTTGTTTTTTTTTTATTGCGAATATTTAACGTTTAAATAATACATTTAAAAAGTAAATAAATATACCTTCTTTTGAGTGCTTCTGTCCCATGATGCTTTTTCATCAGCCGTGACCAATCACAGTACACGTCCGTGTGATTTAAGTGTACCGATTCAGATGATTCAATTCATTAATGAGATGATCTGAAATGATAAAGACTATTTGTATATTTGAGATCAAACCAACAATAAGATCCTAGCCCGAACCTCCCGCAGGACTCCCGCAGGACGACGGGAATAAAATACGAAGAAACCATGGACTTCCGGACACTTATTAGCAAATATTACGAGTAGGTCAAACTAGAAGCATTATTTTAACCCCCGCAAGTATGATATCAAGATTTGTAAAGGATTACGAAAAAAGCCCCACACCCCTCCCCGTTGGGCTGAATGCGTTGAACTCGAGATAATAGTCGTTATGGCTATGGTTTTTATGTCTTTAAATTGAAATGAAATGACGAAATTGCTTACTTAAAGTCGACAAGCAATCTAGATTTTTTTTTTCCAAAGTAGAAACAAAATCAAAGGGACGTAAATATAGGCAAGGGGGCGTGGTGGCTGAGGGGTAGCGCGTTCGGCCTACGAAATGAGAGGTCTCAGGTTCGGACCTCGGTAAAGGCTGGCATGTTTATTTTCGGGATTTGTAGGACGTCCATGAGTACACTCAACTCTATGGGTACCTGATTTTAGTCGAGAACTGTATAGATGGTTGGTCATTGTGCTTGTTCAAGATACCAGTTGGTCATATAAAAAAGGTGACCTTTACATCATCTGCTCATAGATGGCAAGGTCTGAAAGGAGTATCGTACTTTACTGTACTTTTTAGGCCACGAAATCTCATTAGTTGCAAACAAACGAAAAAAAAAAAAAGAAGACAATAATCAAGTAAAATATAAAAATACTTTTAAAAACAGAATGGGTTTGTAAGAAATAACGTGTTAAAAATTTGTACCAGACAGATATACAAAAAAATAGGCTTATAGTTCAAACTGTCTCTCCGTTGTTGTTGCTATAGATGGCACACAAGAAATGACCACTTAGTAGTGTACAAGCGCGAGAGGATAGTAAGATGATCGGATCAGTGAAATAATGCAAGAGATGGACTAGTGAAATAAGGCAAAAGATGGTTAGACTAGTGAAATAAGACAAGCGATGGTTGGGCTAGTGAAATAAGATAAGAGATGGTTGGACTAGTGAAATAAGACAAGAGATGGTTGGGCTAGTGAAATAAGATAAGAGATGGTTGGACTAGTGAAATAAGATAAGAGATGGTTGGGCTAGTGAAATAAGATAAGAGATGGTTGGACTAGTGAAATAAGATAAGAGATGGTTGGACTAGTGAAATAAGACGAGATGGTTGGGCTAGTGAAATAAGACAAGAGATGGTTGGACTAGTGAAATACAAGAGATGGTTGGACTAGTGAAATAAGACGAGATGGTTGGGCTAGTGAAATAAGACAAGAGATGGTTGGACTAGTGAAATACAAGAGATGGTTGGACTAGTTCAATAATGCACGAGATGGTTGGACTAGTTAAATAAGGCAAGAGATGGTCGGACTAGTGAAATAAGGCAAAAGATGGCTGGTCTAGCGAAATAAGACAAGAGATGGTTGGTCTAGTGAAATAAGATAAGAGATGGTTGGACTAATAAAATAAGATAAGAGATGGTTGGACTAGTGAAATACAAGAGATGGTTGGTCTAGTGAAATAAGACAAGAGATGGTTGGATTAGTGAAATAAAGAGATGGTTGAACTAGTGAAATAAGGCAAAAGATGGGTGGACTAGTGAAATAAGGCAAGAGATGGTTGGACTAGTGAAATACAAGAGATGGTTGGACTAGTTCAATAATGCACGAGATGGTTGGACTAGTTAAATAAGGCAAGAGATGGTCGGACTAGTGAAATAAGGCAAAAGATGGCTGGTCTAGTGAAATAAGACAAGAGATGGTTGGTCTAGTGAAATAAGATAAGAGATGGTTGGACTAATAAAATAAGATAAGAGATGGTTGGACTAGTGAAATACAAGAGATGGTTGGTCTAGTGAAATAAGACAAGAGATGGTTGGATTAGTGAAATAAAGAGATGGTTGAACTAGTGAAATAAGGCAAAAGATGGGTGGACTAGTGAAATAAGGCAAGAGATGGTTGGACTAGTGAAATAAGACGAGATGGTTGGTCTAGTGAAATAAGACAAGAGATGGTTGGACTAGTGAAATACAATAGATGGTTGGACTGGTGAAATAAGGCAAAAGATGGTTGGACTAGTGAAATAAGGCAAAAGATGGTTGGACTAGTGAAATAAGGCAAGAGATGGTTGGACTAGTGAAATAAGGCAAAAGATGGTTGGACTAGTGAAATAAGGCAAAAGATGGTTGGACTAGTGAAATAAGGCAAGAGATGGTTGGATTAGTGAAATAAGGCAAAAGATGGTTGGACTAGTGAAATAAGGCAAAAGATGGTTGGATTAGTGAAATAAGGCAAAAGATGGTTGGACTAGTGAAATAATGCAAAAGATGGTTGGATTAGTGAAATAAGGCAAAAGATGGTTGGACTAGTGAAATAAGGCAAAAGATGGTTGGACTCGTGAAATAAGGCAAAAGATGGTTGGACTAGTGAAATAGGGCAAAAGATGGTTGGACTCGTGAAATAAGACAAGAGATGGTTGGGCTAGTGTTTATGGTGGTGTGGTTGAGAGAGAGAGAGAGAGAGAGAGACAGGCGGCTTTGAAAGTATGTCTCTATTTCAATGTATAGAGATGTGTTTCGGTTGTTGATGTCATTCGGATTGTTGTCCTCTGACTTGAACAAACAAAGTTTATTCTCTTTCTGCAGGCAAATGATTTTGCTAGTGTATTATTCTAAATCGGTCATGAGTGGCGACGCTGTGCTCGAGAGAGTGTAAACCCGGTGACATGCCCCAGGATGATCAGTATATGACATTAAAACGTGTTTTAATATTAGAAAAAAACAAAAAAACAAGTAATAAAAAAAAATCGTCGCCAATTTCAGAGTTGCGTAACAATCAATGAAAGTAGATATTATAGCAGAGTTTAAGTCACCGATTAACATGCATGACTAGACTGACAAAGGAAATGCGTAGGACGTAATTATCTTATTTGTTGAAGTCTGTAATCTATAAGATGAGATAAGATATAGTCGTATTTAGTAAGTAACAGATCTCTGTATACCAGTGATAGTAGCCTAGACGTGGACCAGGACAAAAACGGACTGATGATCAGTCTGGGTAATAATTGTAACTCTACAAATTGAACCGTGAATAATGTCACGGATGAGAAGTCTTCTATATACAGTATGTTGCAAAAGCAGTGGACCGATACAATTGTAACAATTTATTTGTTTTGCCACAAAATAGGCTACAAGTACTACAAAGGCAGTCAATGCAAGTACTAAAAGTCTACAAATAACATTCTCAAAATAATCAAAAGGAAAGCAAAAGAAAAGTAATAATGATGTAAGTGATAAAAAGATAATAAATAATAATAATGGTAATACTAATCAACAACGCGCTACGTGGAGACGAGCTCTAGTTACTAGGACTGTTTAATGGTTCATTGTGAGATTAAAAAAAAAACTTGTAGAACTCGTTCATATTAACGTTATTATTTTCAATACTATTTTTATTCCTTAAGACCACGTCAATATTCTCTAGGAGTCTTTACTTTTAATCCATTTATACTATTTTAGATCTTATCAGCATGATTTGTTATGGCAGTATTCATAGCAATTTTGTAGTTTTTTTACTCTGTAGTTTTAATCTTGACAGGGATTCTGTAGTTTTGAAAATACTATCGATTCTTCTGGCTTTTAAATATGCTCTTGTTTTTCTGTCTACACTGATGCAATGAAATTAACATTGTCCAGTCAACAACTCGCCAATTCTTCCGCTGTCTAGGCAGTATCATGCCTCTCCCCCTTTGGGATCTATGGTGATAGATGATGTATAGCTCATCTGTTTCTAAAGCCAAGGGTTAAGGAATGTGTCACATCGTCCAACCACCTTGACCTTCCCAACGTGTGTCAGGTACAGCATGATGGGGACAGGAAACAAGGGAAAGGTGCTTCTTAAAGGTCTCGACGTTTGAAATCGCAATCTTCACCGGGATTTGAACTCGAGAATCAAACAAGCAATAGAACAAAGAATACTTTTCAAAACCAAAGCTTATCTAAGGAGAAATAGCCGCTAATTACTGCCATATATCTGAAAATTAAAATGTTTAGCTCCCTTTCTGCTATATATAACAAAATTAATTAATTAGTACTAAATGATTAACTAATTAGTTAATTTTTTAATTGATTCATGTATTGTTATCGACTATGAATGCAAAATTTCAACTTGATCCGAGAATGGGAAGTGAGAGAAAAAACGTGTCGAAACGCAATAAGGGGACTAAATCCATATATCTATCCATATCTATCAGTAAGTAGCATTTATTGCCCTTATTTTCAAATAAAACAAAATAATTAATCATCAGCAATTAATTAACTTAATGAATAATTTGTTTTGATTGATTCATGTCTTGTCAGATTTAATGAATAATTGTGCAAAGTTTTAGCTTGATACGAGAATAGAAAATAGAATAAACATGTTCAAAATTTTAGTAGACAGATAGAGTTGATATAGGGTTTGTGATAAGATATTATATATTCCTGTATGTGGACATTATTTCTGTCTTAAACTAGTGATTATATACATTCTTATTACTTGTATTGTTTCTGGTTCAACAAGTCTTGCATAATATGAAATATGTCTGTTACTTTTAAGAAACTACATAGTCTAGTCATATAAAGTCCAATTGTTGACGATTAATAGAGAAATAATTGAACAGAAAACTTACACCAAACGATATTCAATATTTCCAAATGCCTTGTCACATATTTGAGAAGGCGAGCCGTTATGTTAGAAAAGAGAATGCTGCTTTGTTTACATTCCTTATCTTACAAGTCCAAATCTCGACAGGGTTACACAGCACGACAACATGGCACAGCTACACACTGTGTCACTGAGATATTGATAAATTAATGATTGGAAGCTATTGAAGTGTGTGTTTGTTTTCATGAGAAGTCACGCGTAACGAAAAATGTATTCCGCACTTTTCAAAGGGAAATGCCAACAATGAGGCCAGAGGGGAGGGGGGTGATAAGCAGACAACATGGCGTGGCGAGGGGGGGGGCAGGTTGCGAGTGGTGATTCAGCATTATTATAGTCCTACTAGATGTAGCATGTTTTGCTTGCAGGTTTGACGCGAGACTTGTTGATTTAGCTCTAAAAGGAGACAGCTCCTGCATTTATATTTAGTGAAAAAAAAAAAAAAGGGATACATCTCAGTCGTACTACGGGTAACAAGGTAAGGCAAAAGAATTTGAAACAAAATGTGATTAGTATCATTAGAGGTAGATCTACTTAGAGTAGGACAAGGTCAGAAACTATTAGATATCTAAAGCTCTCTTCAATTAGGTTCGTAGTGCAGGTGCAGATGTGGTGACATTAGGTCTATTGATAGCATTACAAGAAGGGGAACTAACTAGAGAGTGTCCAATTGTATATGCCACAGAAAGCATTTGTACAGTCTTAAGAACAAAAAAAGTTGTTGTTTTAGCAAGTTTAATGAAAGCAATTTTTACCTGTTTACCCACAATCACTCTGCTATTTTTGTTTTCACGCTAAATCTTTTTGCTGAACGCGCAGTGTTTCTACCAGTATAGAATCGATCTTGATGTATTTGTGACGCAGAGGTATGGCACTGAGCTAGTGGGGGAATAGCGGAACAATAATCGATATCCCCCCTCCCCTACTTGAATAAGTTAATAGAACGTCATGCAATACCTCTTTAGGTCATCGACTTTTGAAATACGAGATGAGCCAGGTTATTTCCCCTTGGAACGCTGTTGTAACAGAAGTATTGTATGTGTGTGTGTGTGGGGGGGGGGTTGTATGCGTGTGTGTGCACCATTGTTTAGGTAAATGTTTTAAATCGATCTCATTGAATCTTTGAATTAATAGGCTTAGACCATGTTAAACAACAGACGACATATTTGTCGACACTGAAAGATCATCGGTTCTCAATTATTCATACTGTGGGGACCTACTGTAAAGGACGCGGTCCTGTATTAGCAATGAAAGGCAATGACAGATTCTGTTCCTGCAGCGCAGTACGGACATACACAAAGTTATTATTATGCAGCTCTCTGTTAAAGTTTTGTCCCACAATTCTTTGTGTTGAGACACGATTCATCCGCCAAGACACAATACAGGGAGAACAAAGACATGAAGTAGATCTACATTTTGTAAATGCGTCTGTCTGACTTAAGAACAGCTGTATCCGTTTTACTGTTCATTGAACCAAAGCTGTTCAAACTCTAGGTCTGTAAGCCCGATTGAATAAAGCGCCCTGCCTGGAAGTCCAAACTAATGTTCATATTGAAAACAGCTATTTCCAATGGGACGGGTAGCCTACTCCCGAGGCAAGGACTAGAACACGTGGCCGAAGGCCGAGCACACCGGGAACATCCGCCATTTTCCAATAGTTAACCAAGCTAACCGTGCAGGACTCGCCATTGATGAAACGGTCCCATGAGGAACGACGCTTGGATTTTGACAAGGACGTGGAAGCTCTCTTACAACTCCGCACTGTGCAATGGGAATGCTCTCTCATTCCATTAGAGACTCCTACAAGAGTCTTGTTTTACTATCAATTTAGCCTAATCGCTTCCTCTAGCCATCTTTTCCACCCGAGTGCCGCGTTGAGGCAGGGTAGCGTACCCGGACAGAAGTATACTAACATTTTTGTAGGCTAAGAAAAGCAGAAACATTCAAAGTTCAAGGATATATATATATATTGTACAATGCTTTTTTTCTAAAAAAAAAAACAGGTACTCAGTGATGGATCGTCTGACTTTTAACTACTAATAAATTAATAATAAACGTTAAAATGCAAGAAAATTAAAACTTTTTTTCCCCACATTGAAAAAGGTGCCGGAGCGTACCGTCACAAAAAAAGCACTGTATATATATATATATATTGCTTAAAAGAAATGAACCAACAAGTTTTGTTTGGCTCTTGTCAGACTTGAGTGAATGTCTAGTGAACTGTGTCAACGGGGTCATTGTTCTGCTCAGGAATGTCTATGTGTATTTTGCACTTATTTCTTCTTTGCCTATAGCAAATACCACAATAACTGATTGTTAAAATAACTTTAAAATAGTATTAAGGCATTGGAGGACAAAAGATAACATTATAACAGACTGCGATTGGATAGTTATATTAGTTTTGGTTATTTGAGGTCATTCTACACATGTTAATAAAAAAAAAAAAACATAAAAAATACTTTAAAAAATAAAATATCTGGACCAGGTGGGGAAATGGGAGGGGGGGGGGAGGGACATCTGGGTGAATTTTACCTTAATCGGTTTTAAATGCATTAACAATAAAACAAAATCGAGGTGAAATGACATGAATGTACGCCTCCTCAAGCCTACATACTAACCACTCTGCTAGAGAGGCGCTTATGACCATAGACGATTGTGTAGTTATATAAGAAATAACGTGTACAAAACTTTTACCAGACAGAACATTGACTGAGTGAAATGGTATAAGCTTTGTAAAAAAAAAAAAAAAAAGCAAGGCCAATGACACTAGCTCCAGCTGGAGATAGCCTGCCCAGTCTGTAGCCGAACATTCTGGGTTACATAGGTCTCACCAGACACATGAGGAGGCTCAGAACCCCATTGCAAAGCCCTCAGCCCCCTGAATGACAAAAGTGGCCATCACCAGAACCATGATTGACGAACTATATATATATATTAGCACTGTACAATTCTTAAACAATTTTAAGAACTTGCATTAAAGAACAGACTAGAACTGATATCTTAGCTTTTTCTGATATATCAAAGTCTAACAATGAATGTACCATCTACTCATTGGAATAACAGAGAATACATAAGTGGAACGCTTTTGTTTACTGTGTTTCATTAATCAGTTCATCGTCTGAGAAGACTGATCGTGATTTTTTGTTTTTATAGCCCCACCTCCAAATCCGTTCTTGTCTGTTCAAACAAGTCAACCAAAGTTTGTATTAAAAGTAAGCTAAACACACACACACACAGACGAGAACACACTCACAAAAAACAATGTGTGAATCGGTGCATTAAAAAAAACAGTGTTTCTCAAATTATTATGAGAGTTGCTCCCCGACCAAAACTTATAATAGGAGATCTTTGCAAGTTCCTCCAGCGTATTTCGAGGAAAAGCGTTTTTTCCTTTATTCTACGTTTGGAACATGCATTCTCCTTGCGTCTACAATGTACTATTTCTCATAGTAAGAAGTAAAAAAAAAAAGTAATGTTTTCCTGTCAGACCTTGCGATCTATAGGCCAGAGGATGTTAAGGACATCCGTTTCGTTGGCCAACAGTTGACGATCAGGTTGTCTTATGGCCAGCACAACGACCAAACATCTTTACTTTACCCAACGAAAGTCAGGTACCCATTAGAGTTAGGTGGACTCAGTGGCACCCTAAGAATTCCGAAATTCAAAATCCCAGCCTTCAATGAGATTCGAACCAAGGACCCCAGGTTCGGAAGTCAATCACTCAACCACCACCACGCCCCATAGTAAGAAGGGCGCAGGTTTAAAAATCTTAAATTAAGAAGGAGTGGTACTGGCCAATATGAGTGGAGTTCGAGGCAGTATAACATGTAGGCCTACGTTTATAAAGTGCTTGTCATAAGATTTTCCTCGTCTTCCGCAGGCCCGCAAAAGGCACCGAAAAAACAATGGAATATAAAGGTTTAAAAAATCAAACCTTTACTTCATCTGCCCTATAGACCACAAGGTCTGAAAAGAGAACTTTTTTACTTTTGTAATAAGATTTCCTCGTCTTCCGCAGGCTCGCAAAAGGCACGACAAGAACAATGGAATATCACAAAGGAGGAAATAGACCGTTCTGACTCTAGAATCGCATTGGCGAAATAGTATTAAAATGTGATATTCAGAAGAACGTTTTAAATCGATCATTTTCTTTTTAGCCTTTTTTTTCCGAAAACTGTATGCATAGATGTAGGCTTAGTTTTAGCCTTTTTACAAGTCGTCATTTCATTTTATTATTCAGTTTCATTATTTCATTTCATTATTTCATTTCATAATTCAGTTTCATTATTTCATTTCATTATTCAGTTTCATTATTTCATTTCATTATTCAGTTTCATTATTTCATTTCATTATTTCATTTCATAATTCAGTTTTATTATTTCATTTCATTATTCAGTTTCATTATTTCATTTCATAATTCAGTTTCATTATTTCATTTCATTATTCAGTTTCCTTATTTCATTTCATTATTCAGTTTCGTTATTTCATTTCATTATTCAGTTTCATTATTTCATTATTTCATTTCATTATTTCATTTCATTATTTCATTTTTTTATTTCATTATTTCATTTCATTATTCAGTTTCATTCAACATTGGTGATAATATGGATATTTAGCCCTTAAAAAAAGACCTGTCTCGAGTCCTCCTTGTCACAACGTCGCGCCAAACTAGAGGGGCCCGCCTCACAAGTTGATGAAAGCTGCTTAAAAATACCAAAGGGGGCCGGCTATTCTTCTGTAAATTGTTTTTATGGGTTCGTCATTGCACCAATAACCAACAATCGATTTCTTTTACCTTTAAATTCTTTACAATAAAAATCTTATAGAAAAGGCAATTTTTAAAGTTTATATTTATATGTGTCCTCCTTACACGAAACATAAATTCTTTGTGATATTAATGAGCCAATGTAAAAAAAAAATAATAATAATCAATTCACAGGTGCATTCTTGTTACAGGTCAATAATTTTAAAACACAATATGCAAATAAAAAAATACTTTGTTAATAACAGGTAAACGTGTATAATAATAATTAGCTTTATTTAAATTGGTGTGTTACCACAAAAACAAATATAATATGTGTTTTTGCTTTAAAAAACTAATAGAAATTATCTCTCAAAACGTCAAATGTTGAAAATGTTGTACATTTAGTGGAGCCAGCGATTCTCGTTGACATGTACACACTTCCCTTTTAAACTATTTCACAACGCACTCATTTATCATAACAATGCCATGCTCACTATTTCATTACCACTTTTTTTTTTGTTTTTTACAAGTATCACACAGACGACAATTTGACTTCTACGCATGTACATTAAACGTTTACTTAAATAACGAAAATAAAATGTTAGCAGCCACTATTGTGTTTGTGACCTTTGTCTGTCGGTCTGTCAGTCACGTTTAGACCTTAAAAGCTAAAAGCTCCAAGAAATTATCGATTTTACCATCGGTTTCTTCGAGATGAAAATTATTGATGCCTCTACTTTTGATGCTCAGAACGCGCGTTCTTTTAAATTTTAAATGAAGTATATAGAGTAAACGCAGATACGTAAAAATCATTTTTCAAACTAAATGAAAATGCAGTTTATGTTAGGAATGGTCATATCTCCAGGACGAACCATCCCTTAGTAAAATCTCCGATTCAGAAAATGCAATTCCCTAGTAAATCCCAATTTCAGGACCTGCAATGCCAGAGTAGAACCTACATTTCAAAATGTACAATCTTATAGTCACGCCTAGTAGAATCACTATTTCCATAGTGTCTTAAAGTTTTAAAATAAACACCTTGATTTACAACAGTTTGTGACCTTTAGTACTAAGAGAAAAAAAATATTTCCTTTTAAAGTAAATTTTAGTGGTTCTTCTTGGTCGATTCTCTATCAGTATTATGTAAGCAGATTTATATGTGAGCTTGTGTGAGGCGTAATGTATTAGCGCCACTGATGTGCATAAGCTTGATTTCAATAAAAGTACACATGTTTATTTTTCATGTGTAGGTAGTAGGCTAGACAACTCATAATTTTGAAAAAGAAAATAATATTAACGAGTTTCTTCCCTTGCTACAACTATTTATCAAGATCTTAAAAACTCCAACGTAATTGCAAGATTAGGCTTCTGTGTTCTCCCATTGGCATATCGTTAAATACGAGTTTCCCCTCCCTCCCTTTCAAAGGAACCTTTTCATAGAATGGCAAATGCCTGTGATAATTTATTCCAGCAGGTGAACATGTATGTGATTGTGTATGTGATTGTATAATCTAAACTAGATTGATGAGTTACAATGAAAAAGAGAATGGTCGGAAGTGGTTTAGAAATAAGAAAGGGCAGTTGACACAGTGTGATCTCATGAATACAGAATAAAGTTTGTCTGTTTTCTCCTAAGACATTCATTCTTATGGTACGAGTACGATGGTAGTGAGAAAACTAGTCTACGTAGTTTCAGTATTAGATTTAGAAGACCTTTGGCATTATGGAACTGAATGAAATGGTGACTTATAAACAGTATATACAGTAGCACTCATACTGTGACTCCAATAGCTAACTGTAATTTAAATCTAGTTTTAAAAAATTAGTTAGCTTAAAAAACTATTTGTCATCCATTGTGCCAAAAATCCAATTGTCGGAATAAAATGTAATTACTTCCGCCTCATCGTAATGTCCAAGATGGACTATTTAGACTACTACCTGAGCTTTAGTTGTTAAGCCTTGTTTAACCAACAAGAAACTGTACATAATACGTAATTACACAACAGAGCATCGGTTAAGAAAGATCTAAAACTTGTCTTTCATTCCCACCAGCCTTACCAAGCCCCTCCCAAGTGAGAGCAGCCCCATAGTGCAAACTCCATTATGACGTATTGTCTAGCTAATCTGACGCGTCTGTGGAAGATAAGCGTCTTATAGCGTATTATAACGCTAGATTGTAACTAGAGACTTTGCTATTTCCCTTTTCTCACAAAAGTATTAAAGTATAGTTGTTTTTATTTTCTTATTTTTTTTTCAATTATATATTTTGGAATAATGTTTTTCATAATGTTATAATTTAAGACTTTTGATTTACATAGGTAAATAACCTTTAAAAATATTTTTTTTCCATACAGAAGGAATTCCTTTTGGGTTAAATATTTAAAGTATTTTCGACTCAGAACCGGACACAACAGAATGAGACAACATATATTACGGAAGCTTAAAGTCGAACAAGCGAAACCTGCACTTGTGGAGCATCACCAGAGAATGGTGACCATGTCCTTCGAAGCTACATATCAAGAGGCCCGAACAAGACTCTGGCCCCAAAACCTTCCTATAGAACCAAAACTAAACGGAGAACTGCCTGATCTGGAAACCACTGCGCAGTTAATCTCAGATCTAGGATTACTGATCTGAACTGCCTGATCTGGAAACCACTGAGCAGTTCATCTCAGATCTAGGATTACTGATCTGAACCTCACACCATACCAACATGGCTTTAGGAAATATAGATCATGTGAAACACAACTAATAGGACTAATTGATGATTTTTCAAAAGGTTTAGATAATAGTGAACAAATAGATGCTATCTTACTAGATTTTTCTAAGGCTTTTGACAAAGTTCACCACCATAGTTTGCTTAAAAAATTAAAATATTTCGGCATTAATGGTCCACTGCATCAGTGGATTAAAGACTTTCTGATAGGGAGAGAACAAACTGTAATAATAAATGGCTCTAAATCAACACCGATAACAGTAAACTCAGGTGTACCTCAAGGTACAGTCTTGGGTCCACTACTATTTTTAATTTACATAAATGATTTACCAAATTGCATTAGTTCAGGAACAAAAGTCAGATTATTTGCAGACGATTGCATAATATATAGAACAATAAAAACAACACAAGACACAGATATTTTACAAAGAGAATTAGATGAATTACAGAAATGGGAATCAAATTGGAGCATGTCTTTCCACCCAGAAAAATGTCAGTTGTTAAGAGTAACAAAAAAACTAAAACAAATTAATTCCACTTATCTTATTCATGGCAAACCAGTATCACAGACTAAAAACGCAAAATACCTAGGTGTTATAATAAATGAAAAACTATCATGGAATCCACATATTGATGAAACTACAAAAAAATCAAACAAAGCATTAGGATTTATTAAAAGAAATTTCTATAAATCAAATAAGAACATAAAACTAAAATGTTACTTAACCTTGGTTAGGCCAATAATAGAATATGCATCCTCCGTTTGGGACCCCTCAACTCAAGAAAACATTAAGAAACTGGAACAGACACAAAATAGAGCAGTGAGATTCATAACAAACGAATATTCACATTTGACTAGAGTAACACCTTTAGTAAAATCACTAAATTTAGAAAGCCTTCAGGACAGAAGGCTCAAAAGTAAAGTAGCAATCATACATAAAACACTGAACCATAATCTTCAAATACAAAAACAAAATTTAATAAAATACTCTGAAAGACACAAAGATAAAGGCACATTCCTCGTCCCATATGCTAGGACAAATTTGTACAAATACTCCTTCTTCCCTAGTGCTATTAGAGCATGGAATGGGTTGCCTGAGCTAGCCAGGAAAACCAGTGACTTGGCAGAATTTAAGTCATTGGTTAATATGCATGACTAAATGCATGACGCGTAGGACGTAATCATCTTCTTTTTTGAAGTAACGTCTGTATTATATAAGATAAGATAAGAACCCTGCAACTTGTAAAATGGTAACGAAGAAGAAAAAAAGTATTTTTGCTTGGGGTAGGGGAAGCTAAATGCGTGCATCTCTGTTAAGTTTTGAGAACCGTCAATACGCAAGAGTTTAAACTCTTTAGTATCCATGACATGACCACTAGCGGATCCAGAACTTTGAAGTGGGGGGGGGGGGGGGCGATTTTTTCTAAACCCTAACCCTAACGCCCAGTAAACCCTAACCCTAACGCCCAGTAAACCCTAACCCTATGCATAAACGTGAGTACAGCATAAATATATATATATATATATATATATATATATATATATATATATATGAGAAATAAAAAAGCAGTGTTTCTCAACTTTCTGCGAAGAAAAAAACCCAGGGGTCTGGGGGAGCGCTGTAAGGCATTCTCCTGACATTTACAGCTCATTATTTATCAGTGGGGTTCGGGGCAAGGCCCCGATGCCAAAAGCGTTTTCTTGCATTTTTCACTGCTGAAACGCATACTCCTGTCATCTACAGATCATTATTTATCAGTGGGGATCGGGGCTAAGCCCCGACGCCAAAAGCGTTTTTTAGCATTCTTCACTGCAGAAACGCATTCTCCTGACATTTACAGCTCATTATTTATCAGTGGGGTTCGGGGCAAGGCCCTGACGCCAAAAGCGTTTTCTTGCATTTTTCACTGCTGACAAGAATATATTGTTCTGTAATAAATTCTAACCTCAAGGGAACTAAAAATCGATTCAAGGCAAGCAATCAAGTCGTGTAGTATGCAGTCAGTTTGTTATCACAATGATACCATTCGACTGTAACCCTTTGCCGACCTATAGGAGTTTAAAGCTCGGGTCACCCACTGCCAACCTACAGGAGGTTGAACTTCGGACGTAATCTATATATATAATTCTCTTCTTCCCTTAAGAGTTTCAACAAGAAGTAAAGGAAAGATCACTCTCTTATTTCTGCGGATAGTCCACGAGAAAACAAGAGTAGTATTCACACTACGGATGACTGGCTGCGCTTTATCAAATCCTGCCCGCTCCCATCCCCCTTTGTCCAGCGGGAGGTTTGGACTAGGAACTAATCTAAGTAACCTACTTATATATATATATATGTGTGTGTGTGTGTGTGTGTGTGTGTGTAAATAGCAGTGCCGGACTTAACCATTTTGGGGCCCTATGCAAAACGGATTTCGCGGGGCCGGACTTAACCTTTGTGACCAAGAAGTCATGGAAAGAGAAGAAGTAATCTACTCTGTATTGACACATCACTAAATAGAAGGGCCAGACAACCATTGTGGAGCCCTATGTGAAACGGATTTCCCGGGGCCCAGTTTTGGTAGGGATATGGATAATAAGTGAAAATTAAGAGTTTGTATTAGAAAATAAATTCGTCTTTGCATTTTATTCATTCTTTACTACTTACAGAATTACTTTACGAGCCTTGCGTGTAGCGAAGTCATACAGTATATCATAATAATTCTGTTTCCTACATAGATCACGCTCAATAGCAAGAATTAACAAATGTTTCAATCTATCTTTGAGAATTGTTGACCTCAAGTAATTTTTTATTAGTTTAAGGTGCGAGAAGCTTCTTTCACCAGATTACACAATTACGGCTGATGCATAATGCCGCGCGTAAGATTGGCGTTTTCCATATTGAAGGACACCCCAAAATGACAATTTTTGTGTATATATTTCCGTATATTTTAAGGCCTTTTTCGTATATTTTGCGATTTCGGGAGATTTCCAGGAGCTCCTGGTAAATCGACAGGAGGGCGCGGGAAATCTGTTTTAAGTTATAAAATGGTTGAATTTAATAATTTAAAAACCTTTAATTAGGGCGGGGCCTATGAAAATGCAGGTTTTATGAAAGTGCGGGTCCCACTATGGTCGCATAGGTTGCAGTGGTCTAAGGCAGGCCCTGCAAAATAGCGGCGTATGCTACGCCGCAGGCCGACTAGTAATCTTTTTCTGAAGGGACGACTAAAAATTATTAATCAGCAACGTTTTCGTCTACGTTAAGCGTAATTAAACATATAGGTCAAAGCTGGGTCCACTTATTTATATAAAATATAACAAGCTACTAAAAAAAAAAGGTCAACGTTTTGAAGATTCCACATGAACAAAGTAAAAGTCTTGCCATTGCGTAGCTCCGAGTAAAGACTCTATTGTTCTGGAATGAAATATGTGATATGTGTGCAAATAAGGTGTAAATAGGTATGAACAACTACACAAATAACCTGATACACAGTAAACAGAGTCTTAAAAAAACTGCGTTGGAAAGCTTTCTCAATTGCGGGGGCGAACTATGTGGCTTTTAAGGTTGATAAGTCCAAAGTAAATACGTCATGTTGATAAGAAAACAATGGGCACTTTACAAATTTATTTTTTTTTAAAGTTACAATTGTTGAACTTGTTTGATTATATTTATGTATGCAATATTTAAATTTTTGAGACAGAGATCCAGACGTCTATTTGTGTCACTTTTTATACGTCTTTTTAAGCAGAGACATCTTGTTAGGTTTGGGGTCGCCCAGTACAATAAAATTACGATGTCACATCTAAAAAAAAAATCTACCCAAATAAAAAAGAAAATTCGCTCAGATCTGTCTTTTTATTGAAACATAATTCAAATGTTATTGTTGCTTGCATACATAGATTACTGCAGAATGAAAGTGAGCCTGTTCTTCTTTGGAAATATACCTGGTTCTGACATTTTATGACTTTTGTGTCACCCCTTCCCCCTTTAGTTATACAAGACGTGGTCATCACCCTTTTCATCCCCACATAGCTACGCCGCTGGTGGTAAGAGCAATGAGAAATCGCCTTTACTGTCCTTCACATAATTACAGAGTAAACATCAAAATTTGGAGATTCACGGCGATCCATTGAATGCCCTAATATAAATAGCAGAAGTGACTAGACTAGGTTTCAATCTCAAGACCTCTAGACTATTAGGTCAAACCCTATACAAATCCTTGACCGCGCGAAGCTTCATTCCAGATACACTTGCAGTCTTGCTTTTTTTTTTTTAAAGAAATAGTTGCCGGTACTCAGTGATGGATTGGCTAACTTTTAACTACTAATAAATTAATAATAAACGTTAAAATACAAGAAAAGTAATAATTTTCCCCCACATTGAAAAAGGTGCAGGTACGCCGTACCGGTGCGTGCCGTCACAAAAAAAAAGCACAGATAATAACTAAACCATGTAGAATTGCATCAAAAGTCAGTATAAGTTGACTACTCTAGTTGTCACAAGCAGCAGTTCATCATACACTGTAGACTCATTATCATAACAACTCATGTGTATACAGTGATATATATAATGTGTGTGTGTGTGTGTGGAGAGAGAGAGAGAGCGAGCGAGAGAGAGAGACAGAGAGAGAGAGATAGAGAGAGAGAGAGAGACAGAGAGAGAGAGCGAGAGAGAGAGAGAGATATGAACAAGTAAAAAGAGACCGAGGGGAGAGAGAGAGTGAAAGAAAGAGAAACTTTAGCGACCTTGCTTGACAAGACAAAATGAACACTTTTGTTCAGTTTCGTATCTAATTGAATCACTCATCTCTTTAAATCACTCATCTTTTTAAATCACCCATCTCTTTAAATCATCTCACCCCTCCCCCAGAGTAAGACTATTTATAAATTGTGACACGTTCATGTTTTGTACTGTTTATCTGTTGTTACGGTCAGATGGCCATCTTGTACACTATGAGTCTGCTCGCTACAGTTTATGTGCGTATGTTTATATATGTAGGTGCGTCCCCTAGTTTTTCCTGTAATGTAAATATGATAGTAGCATATCTACACACAGTTATTGAAATGTAGCGTAAGTTTTAATAACCTATTAATCAACATCTGGTGTGGCCAGTGAATAATTGAATACTTAAGCTAGTAACGAATTCAAAACATTTCGCGTGTCATATACAGACTATACAATTTTAATTGGTAATCTCCCATTTACACATAAACACATACATTTTTTAAAGTTTATGGTAGAACTATTTGTAACTTAAAATAAATAAGCACATAAATGCTCTAATTAAAAAACAAGATATTACCATGTTTTTATTTTGTTCATTTTTATAAATCCCAAACAGTTGGTAATAGGAAAAGTAACAAACAAAATATCTTTAAAAAAATACTTTTAAAAAAGCTTTTATAATGGAAAGAACTGAATGTTTGCATCTATACTCTCTCAATACTGTATGATTTATTTCCCTTTTCTTTATCGAACAAATTCATTCTTGTTTTTTTTTTTTAGGGACAATGAATAATTGTACAAAGTTTTAACTTGATTCGAGAATAAGGAGTGGGAGAAATAACGTGCACACAATTTGTACCAGACAGACAGACAGACGGAGTGACTTGATAGAAACTTTGTAAAAAGAGGAGGGGGGGGGAAGGAGTTTGAAATGGTTTGCGGAGGGAGGAGAGGACACTGAAACTTAGAGTGGAGTTCGATAAGAAAGTGTTGACAGGGTTTAGAAGTGTAATGGATGATATGTCAGATAGGGGACCATGGTCTTACCTGAAACATGAAAACAACAGAAAACAAAATGACACATTTCCACCATCAATCATACATTGGCCCATTCTGTAGTCAGTCCTGTCCTCTCAATCAAGCGTATCGGATAGCATATCGAAGTGAACACAGGGGCGTTACACTCACTTTAGGAAGTCTTCCACTTTACCAACACATCAACTTGACATGAACACACGTGTCTTGATTCAACAGTAGTTCAACAGTTCGTCACATTCAAACAGCAGCAATATTTTCATCTTTTACGAGCAAAGTCATCATTCAAGGTGCAGTGAAGGAAGGGTCTTCCAAAGAAAATCTGGCTGGACAAAGTCAACGAATGGACCGGCCTCTCTCTTGATATCTTGCTTAGCAGTGCGGCCTTGGGCCACTGTAACCTATGCGGCCGAAGTGTGCCCCTCATTTTTATAGGCCCAGCGCTAATTCAAGGGTGTAAATTATTAAATTAAAACATAATTATAACTTATAACAGGGTTTCAACCAATAGATATACCACTTGCTGAATAATAAAAAGCATACAGTTTTTTTCCTTTCAAGACCTATCCATCAGCCTATTAAATTCGTGATGTACATAATTGCTGACGGTTGACCAAAGTGTCAAGCAGCCAACACAACGACTAACCGCCTTTTACTTTTCACAACTATGGTCAGATACTGATTAGGTAATGAATCGTTTGCAGCCATCTTTAGGGCTTGAGTTCGAGACTATTCAGCCTACTAGGCAATTTATTTTCTTGTTTCACTCTGTGCCGAAAAGTCTAAAAATGTGTTTCCAACACAAACATATCAACCCTTCTATATGGATCTGAGACATAGGTATTATACAGAAAGCAACTAAGACTACTTGAACGCTTTCAACAAAGATGCTTGCACTCCATCATGGACATACTGTGGCAAGACCGCACTACAAACAGCGATGTCCTTGCAAACGCCGGTATGAAAAGTTTAGAGGGACTTCTTTTGGTCCGACAGTTACGCTGGACAGGGCACGTATCCTGTATAGGGGACGAACGTATACCAAAAGCAGTCTTATTTTGGTGAATAAAAGGTGGTCGACGTAACAGAGGTGCCCCATGGAAACGCTTTTAGGACCAGCTTAGGCGCCAACTTGCCTTAGCTGACATAGAAGAGAGCACCTGGTTGCACGAGGCTTCAGAACGAGACTGCTGGAGGTCACTCACAAAGGCCGCGGATACACATTTGAGACAAAAAGAAAATCCGCTGCCGAGAACAGACGTAGACGGCGAAAAGAAAATCTTAATCGACCACCGCCGAACAATGGTTATGCTTGTCCTAGTTGTGGCAAAATATGTAGGTCACAGCTGGGACTACGTAACCACGGGAAATGCTGCATTCCTCATTAATCTTCGGACTCGAAGACAAGCCTTGTTATTATTATATCAACTAAAAGAAAGCAAACTAGATTTCAGTCAAAATGTTCTTAGTTCACGTCTCGTTTAAAACTCGCGAGTTTCCCAATGCCATTTAGATGCTCTTTATTTACCATCCTTGAACAGACTATAAATAGACCTACCATTACCGTCTCATTGGCGCGTGGAAAGTCCCGCCAATACTCTTCATATAAGTACACAGTGTGTAAACAAAGCAAGGTCATTATGACAACCTTATTATTATTATTAGGATACACTCTTATAACGCAATTTTCACATGGATTTATTCTGTAAATTAGAGTTAAACTCCTGGCCAAAGTTAGGGCTCGTATTTCAAGCTAATCCCGAGCATCCTGTTTTTATTAGTAGGTTAGTAGGCGCAGTGGCTGAGCGGTAAAGCGCTCGGCTTCCGTACCAAGGGTTACAGGTTCGAATCCTGGTGAAGACTGGGATTTCTAATGTCGGGATCTTTGGGCGCCTCTGAATGGGTGCCTGACATTAGTTGGGGAAAAGTGAAAGCGGTTGGTCGTTGTGCTGGCCACATGACACCCTCGGTTATTAGTTGGTAAATGTTTTAGCTTATCTTATGTGGATGTAAGTAAATAGTTTGTGGATGTGTGTTTATTAGTAGCTTCAATATAGTTTAATTGAGGCCAGTAGCGCTATTGGACGCCTTCAAGCGAGAGTGTGGCTGAATAGTTGCTCCGTCTGTCAACAAAATCAAAT
This sequence comes from Biomphalaria glabrata, assembly GCF_947242115.1. Taxonomy (NCBI): domain Eukaryota; kingdom Metazoa; phylum Mollusca; class Gastropoda; family Planorbidae; genus Biomphalaria; species Biomphalaria glabrata. The sequence goes on along the minus strand of NC_074722.1, from coordinate 13,556,754 downwards.
AGCATTTCTTTCAACTCTTTGGATCTGAGCCTAGGAAATTTACAGAAAGAAACAAGGCTTCTTAAACGCTTTCGCCAAAAGAGCTTGTGCTTGTTTTCAATTAAAGGACTCATTAAGGATAATGTCTTATGCCTGGACATACCTCAATGATTTTATCCCCTTTTATTTTTACTAAAGGGTCGGAAAAAAAAAACTAAAAATTATTTTTGATCGAGATATTTAATGTGATTAGAAATTAGTGCTAGATCGATACCAGCGTTTCCCCATAATAATTATTCAGTTGTTTTTTTTTATCGCAAGCAGTAGTGTTACATTTCAGATAATTTCAGTTTAAGGTTCAAGACATCCACGAGTGTGAATGGATGTAGCGCTAATATCAAAGCAGCTTACAGCTTGTCAAATATTAATCTTACGATCTCGCTGGACGTCATTCTAGGGAGGGGAGGGGGGGCAAACACATAAGCTATATTATCTTTACACACTTTCTCATATACTTTACATACACCTACCTATCTTCTTATATAATACAGACGTTACTTCAAAAAAGAAGATGATTACGTACCTACGTACTCACATAGTCATACACACATATACACGCTGGCAAATAATTTTTAAAAAAAGAAGGGGGGGGAGGGGATCCGCCTGTCATGCAAACAAGAGCTTAGCAGACTTAGCACTGACATAAATATTGAATAGCTTATACTATAAAGTAAGAGAACTGTATCGAGATCTTATGTCAGCTTCTGAGAGGCCAGAGGTTCTCATTTAACTTAAAGACTAAGCCCCCGTTATTAACGGATCTAGAATAAGAAATACTTTTCAATATTTATAGCAGTATCTTTGATTTGGCTTATTTCTGTATTGTATATCAAAATCAATTCTTCCTTTTTTTTCAGTGATAGACAAAATGTTTTATTGTCATTCAGGAATTTAAACATAAAAGGCCATTATATCTCACGGAGGCCTTTTAACCTTGGTTAGGCCAATAATAGAATATACATCCTCCGTTTGGGACCCCTCAACTCAAGATAACATTAAGAAACTGGAACAGACACACAATAGAGCAGTGAGATTCATAACAAACGAATATTCACACTTAACCAGAGTAACACCTTTAGTAAAATCATTAAATTTAGAAAGCCTTCAGGACAGAAGACTCAAAAGTAAAGTAGCAACTATACATAAAACACTGAACCATAATCTTCAAATACAAAAACAAAATTTAATAAAATACTCTGAAAGACACAAAGATAAAGGCACATTCCTCGTCCCATATGCTAGGACAAATTTGTACAAATACTCCTTCTTCCCTAGTGCTATTAGAGAATGGAAAAAATGGGCTGCCTGAGATAGCCAGGAAAACTAGTCACTTGGCAGAATTTAAGCCATTGGTTAATATGCATGACTAAATGCATGACGCGTAGGACGTAATCATCTTTTTTTTTAAGTAGCGTCTGTATTATATAAGATAAGAAGATAAGATAAGATAAGATGTAGATGACATAGACTCGTGAGCCTTACACGTAAGGAATGGGGTGGTAGGTATGAATTAAGGGGAACGGTATGCCCGAGCAGAAGTGAAGAGCGACTGGAAGTTGTCGGTATAGTTTTGAGAATCGGTCAACTATTTTTTTAAGTGGATAAAAAAAAAAACGGGCTAACGTAATGTGGTAACATGAGAAGGAAAGAAAGCTTGTCGTATTTTTTTTTATCTTTTACATTTCATGTAAGTTACGCTAGCTGCAGACATTTCTTCTGCAAACAAAGATCTGTGAACTTAATGCTAACACATATCGCCAGGTAATAACAGATAACACTAGGATAGAGTTTCCACCAAAACAATAGGCCTATATATCATATCTTACATGTTGGTGTATTTTTTTCCCTCAGTAACTATGGTGAAATTAAACATTCGGTTATATCCCTGACCTGTATTAATGTTCTCCTTTCAGACCTGGAGGGCTATAGGGCATTTGGTGTTAAGGTCATCTGTTTATTAAAGCCAACGGTTAAAGAGAAATGTGTCATGTGGCCAGCACAAAGACCAACCACCTTTGCTTTCCCCAACTAAAGTCAAGTATCCATTAGAGTTGTGTTGACTCAGGGGTGCCTTAAAAATCCCGAAATTTAAAATCTCAGTCTTCACCGAGATTCGAACCCATGAACCCAGGTTCGCTTAACCACTCAGCCACCGCGACCCCCTGGCCTGAATTTTCTTAAAATAATTCTCGCCCCCTGGCCTGAATTTTCTTAAAATAATTGCTAACACTAAGGAGACCCTACATAACACTAAAAATGCCTATGTATAATGTTCATAGGCCTATTAAAAGAAATCCATGTTAAAGAACTATGTAGATCTACTTCAAATATACTCAGGGCCGGATATAAGTATGTGGAGGCCCAGGGCAGCGTTTTTGTGGAGACCCCTACACCTTTTCGAAAGCTGTAATGAAAATCCGCTTATTTATAAAACAAAAATCATATCTTAAATCATGCCATATTATACAAGAAAAAGAGTAGGCCTACTTGTAAATTTAATTAAATTTTTACTTCTTTAAAAAATGTTATTTAATATGCATATTTTATTAACAAAAAGTTTTAATTTGTAGAGTTAACGCAATTTTGTAAATCCGGAGTACATTACGAGAATACGAGCACACTCTAAGGCTCTAAAAGCGAACAATTGTTAAACAGTGTTGCCAACTGTAGGATTCAAAGTAGTGTCTGTAAAAATGCAAAAAATAAAATATTGTTACGAATCTCACTATCCAGGCTCTCTGCAAACTGCACCATACACCACCAACTTAAAGAACTTGACAACTCAGGGCTCCAAAGTAACGTAAAGGTTTAATATCCATAAATAACAGCCAATACTGTACAATTGGCAGCACGTAGAACAGTACAAATAATAACAAATATACGATAACAAATATCTCTCCGATAACACCGTTCCGCCGTATCAAGTCTTGCACTGGCCTCTCCGTCTCGTTCCGGGCTTGCACTGGGCTCAACAGTTCGGGACTGACTTCACACACTTGGGCTCGTTGTGTCGGACTCGATCACAGACCAAGATCAAGACGCCGTTCGTCTCAACTGTACTTGACAGTACTCCGCACTGAACCGTCGTAATGCTTCGTACAGAACCACACCGTTGAACTGTGCTGTAGTCGACCGTGTTCTGAACTCCTGTCGTGAACCCGCTTACTGAACCGTCTTGACTGCGACACCTCCGCTCTTTATATAGGGTCCCTACTGGCCTTCTAGAACCGGACAGAACGTCGCTCGACCATTCTGGGACGCTCCTGAGCTCTGTTCACGACGCCGATCCTACTCGAACCTTCATGTTGTTAACTCGTCTCGGCCGATCGTCGTAACTCGTCACGGTTGACCGCTCGTCTAGCGCTGGCCTGGGGCGATTTGCGTCGGCTGACTACACTCACACCACTACCCCCATCTGTGCCACCACCAGGTTTATAACAATATTATTAAAAAAACGTAAAGTTGCTGACCAGTCGAAATAAGGATTTATTTCTAAATTGTGGGGGCCCCTTTCTTGTGGAGTTCCTGGGCTGTAGCCCCACCTGCCCTCCCTTAAATCCGGCCCTGTTCATACTATGAACGATCAGCATGAATGAAGTGTCGATTTTGAGAAAAAAAAAATAGCTCTGAGGTTCTTATTCTATTATGGTCTATATTTCGTTCACGTTTCGTTCAATCGAAAGCATTTCATTACATTGCATTTTGTTTGTTTTAAATCTTTCGGATGTTTCTTTAGAATTGAAGATCATGACATCCCAGGCCATACCTCCCGCTGGACGGCGGGCATGGCGGCTATAAGGGTTAGAACCTAGGACCATTGAGACGACAGTCTATAGCGCAGGCCACACGACCAGGGAGTCATCCATCCCTCCATTTTTAACAGTACTATATATATCCATATGGAAGACAATGATCTTATGTCCTCTACCGACACCAATCGTCATAGAAGGCTTGAATACTGACCTGCAACGTCGCCACCTGTGGGCAGTGGAGACCAATAGCTCGTTGTCACGCCGTAAGCCTACAGACAGAACGAGCTATTCGTCTCCATTTCCCACTGGTTGTGACGTCGCAGGTCAGTGTTGAGGCATTCTGTAAAGAATGGTCTCGACTCTACTTGCGACTTTCCATTCAGGTAAAACAACTCCCGGGTATGCTATTCTGCCTCAACGTGGCACTCGGGTGGAAACGATCACTTGAGGCAGTGATTAGGCTAAATGAATAGCAAAACAAAACTCCTGTGGGAGTGTCCAAGGGAATGCGAGATCTTTCCCATTGCATGGAGCGGAGTTGAAAGAGAGCTCCCACGTCCCTGTCGATAATCCATGCGCCGTTCCTCAAGGGACCGTTACACTAATGGCGAGTCCTGCACGGTGAGCTTGGTACAACATAGGAAAATGGCGGAGGTTCCCGGTGTACTCAAACATGCATTCTAGTCTTTAAGTAGAATCGGACCCCATGAATTTTCTAAATAACCGTATGATGCCTAATAAAAACCCAACGTGATCTCAATTGTAGAAGCTGAATTATTATAACTTTTGTCAACATCTACCCTTAAACGCGCTCTGTGGATACCCGCGCTATTACGCCGCTGAGAGTTAAAATGTGCAAATAATGACTCTTGTCTGAGTTAATCTTAGACGGTGTTATATACACATTGAGTGGGCGTCTCGCCTACACTTTTAAGTGTCTCAAATACCTGTAGCCTTCATTAGAAGTTAGGGCGTGATGGACACAGCTAGGAGCAAGGGGGTGGGGTGAGGGATGTCAGTCTTAACGTGGGAAGGTGAAAAGGGAGAAAACATTATTTTTGTCATGACAAAATAGAAAAATTAAAACTTTTTTTTTACAAGGGTCACGTGAAGCGAATATGTCTGTGTCATGTGACAAGACGATGAAACTATTCCGCTTTCACCATAATATATTATTGTGTTGCTTATTTACAACATTAAAAAAAACAACATAATGTATAAAAATAAAAGTAAGTAAAGTTTCCCCCTGTCAGACCTTGCGATCTATGGGGCAGACGATGTGAAGGTCATCCGTTTCTTTGACTAACAGTTAACGAGCAGGCCAGCACAACGACCAACCGCTTTTACTTCTCCCCAACTAAAGTCAGGTACCTATTAGAGTTGGGTGGACTCATAGGCGCCCTAAAAATCCCGAAATTTGAAATCTTAGTCTTCACCGAGATTCGAACCCAAGACCTCAGGTGTCGAAGCCAAGTTCTTAACCATTTGACCACCGCGCCCCAACAAATAAAAATAAAAAGTAGAAATTATCGACTTTCTGTCAAAAAAAAATTCAAAATAACTTTTTCTCTAAACTACTTTTTTCTTTTTTCCCTCCCCCCCCCCATCTCTTGTCATAATTCCATTCCAGACCAAAACAAATGAAAGATGAATCAAATATACTAGCTTAAGATGAACTAGAGATTATCCATTCACAGCGGGGTTCTATTGATCACATCAATTTGGCGTACAAGACTTGAAGACTAGAAAGGCATTGACCAGAATGTCCATCTTAGGCTTGTATACCCATCCTTCTGGACGCTATGAAATGAGCAATAGGTTCAAAATGCCGAATGCATTAGGTCGGTAAGAACTAGTTGGACCAGAAAGAGAAACTTTTTATTTCAGCAAACAGGTTTTAAAGTACACACATCATTTAAACTAAATAATCGTTACATGTCAAGAAGTCCGAACATGTGTGCCTCGCTCGGCTTTACACATGCTCGAAGATGGCAATGTATTCATGCGCCTGTGTCAAGAAGAAAAAAAAGGGCTAAAATGTACCCCCTTCTCCTTTATCCCCTTCCACACCCAAAATAATCCTGGCTACGCCCATGGCCAAACTATTCTTGCCACACCAAACCAAACTCACTAACAAAATGCTGTGTCTGTACAAAACACAAAAATCTTATTTTTTAAGGCTCTGCATGGGTCATAGATCTATCTATCTATCTATCTATCTATCTATCTATCTATCTATCTATCTATCTATCTATCTATCTATCTATCTATCTATCTATCTATCTATCTATCTGTCTGTCTGTTTGTTTGTCTGTCTATCTATCTATCTATCTATCTATCTATCTATCTATCTATCTATCTATCTATCTATCTATCTATCTATCTATCTATCTATTATCAATCTATCTATCTATCTATCTATCTATCTATCTATCTATCTATCTATCTATCTATCTATCTATCTATCTATCTATCTATCTTTCTATCTATCTGTCTGTCTGTCTGTCTGTCTGTTTGTCTGTCTATCTATCTATCTATCTATCTATCTATCTATCTATCTATCTATCTATCTATCTATCTATCTATCTGTCTGTCTGTCTGTCTGTCTGTCTGTTTTTCTATCTATCTATCTATCTTTCTATCTATCTATCTATCTATCTATCTATCTATCTATCTATCTATCTATCTATCTATCTATCTATCTATCTATCTATCTATCTATCTATCTATCTATCTATCTGTCTGTCTGTCTGTCTGTCTGTCTGTCTGTCTGTCTATCTATCTATCTATATTTGTCATATTAAGCCTAGTTGAATAAGTACTTCTAATTACTCCCCTGCCTGCACCTCCAAAACCATTTTCCAATAACCCGCTATTTTTACGGTAGCTTATCAAGCAAAACTTGGTAAAAGTTGAACTTCAAATGCACGCTATTTGGGAGTAGTATTAATAAAATTTTCTGCACCGTCATTACGTTGCACTTAAGTGTCCACCTCTCTGTCATTCTCATTGTTTGAGACTTTCAATTTACAAGCAATGAATTAAGGACTTTCTGATAGGGAGAGAACAAACTGTAATAATAAATGGCTCTAAATCAACACCAATAACAGTAAACTCAGGTATACTTAAAGGAACAGTCTAAGGTCTACTACTGTTTTTAATTTACATAAATGATTTACCAAACTGCATTAGTTCAGGAACAAAAGTCAGATTATTTGCAGACGATTGCATAATATATAGAACAATAAAAACAACACAAGAGACAGACATTTTTGGAAAGAGAATTAGAAACTGCACTATAAGTTAAAACAAAAAGAGACAACAGAGTAAGACAAAGAGAAAAAGAGAAAAGAAAATGTCGGTATAAAATAAGCGTTATGTAAACATTCGCAAGGCTTTTAAAGCCGTTAGGATAAGAGTAATATTTTATCTATGTGAACTTAAGTCCGATAACACCAGACAGACTTAACTGGGAAAAGATTTGTGTTTTTAATTTACTGCTTCATTAAAGTGAACGGAGCAATACATTTACAACATAGAAATGTTTCATCAAATTGCAAAGTACAATGTCTTATAGCTACACGGGAGGCGCAGTGGCTGAGTGGTAAAGAGCTTGGCTTCTGAACCGGGGATCCCGGGTTCGAATCCTGGTGAAGACTGGGATTTTTAATTTCTGGATCCACCCAGCTCTAATGAGTACCTGACATTAGTTGGGGAAAAGTAAAGGCGGTTGGTCGTTGTGCTGCTCACATAACACCCTTTTTAGGCCACACAATCAGATGACCATCATCTGCCTTATTGACCACAAAGTCTGAATGGGGAACTTTATAGCTGTACGAGTTGCTACATCTTGATGTTATTCCAATTTAACTGTATAACCGTGAAAAGCTCAGATCTACCCAGGGGCGTAGTGAGCAAAACTTGCACCCAGGGCAAGCCTCCCCTACTTACCATAAACATATATAGGCGCCTCTCTGTGTATGGCGCCCCCCTGAGGGTAGCTCCCGGCATCCTACCCCCCTTGCTCCTCCTCTAGATCCACCATGGTTTCATCCCAATACTTAAACAATACAACTGAGTGGTAAAACGCTTGGCTTTCGAACCGAGGCGTCTCAGGTTCAAATCCCAGTAAAGACTGGGGTGTTTTCAACTTCAAGATTTTTAAAGTCGCCCCTTAGACTGACCTGTCATTGGTTAAGGAAAAGGTAAGGCGGTTGGTTTTGTGCTGGCCACATGATACCTACGTTAACCGTAGGCCATAGAAACAAATCAACTTCTCTTTGTTTGTCTCACAGATCGCAAGGCTTGAGGGCGGTGTCGAAGTTGGGAAACATAGCACTTATATATATAAGAAACAAAAATAAAACAACTTCCGTTTTTTTTTCTTTTTCAATGTTTGTTCTTGTTGCTAAGGACGCTAAAGTAAATAAACATGCAAGGTCGATTAGCACTTCCAACAGCAGACTATCACATAACTATTTATTACTTTTTTTTTCCTTTTTTTGATTTATTATATTTGAGGTATGTGTCAGGGCTGCTTTCCACTTTGCTTTTTGCGTCCCCCCCCCCTTTTTTTTTTACAGACATTCTTTTTTTTCAATTTACTTTCACTAGGCCTTATTACCGACCTATATATGCCCGCTCCTCTATAATAATAAGTTAGACCCCTTTAATGTCAGTATGGAGAGAATCTATAGTTCGACAGTAGCTCAACTGGGGATATAAATCTCTGTATGCAGGGCCGGCCTTAGGCCGAATGTACCGATTGCTACAAATTGGGCCCGCGTCTGCACAATTTACATATAGCATATCACTATCAGTCATGGCTCTTGTCACATGCTTTTAAAGATATAGGACTTATGGTCAACATATTATATTGACGTAACTTTAATTAACCCATTGGCACCTATTGCGTTGGAGTTGCTTCCTATGAATGCTGTATTAAAAATGTTGGCATAGTGATCTAATTACTAGTAGGCTAATAGTTGCTATTGTAAAAAAAAAAAACAACACTAGAAGAGGGGCCTCGCAAACATTCATTAAATTGGGCCCCGTAATTCGGCCGGCCCTGAGTGAAAGTATGCATAGCGATTAAAACTAAATCATGTAAAACTTTCGAAAGGATATGTGCTTTGTGTGTCTTTGAAATGGGGAGAACAGAGAAGGCAGAGTAACATTCAGCACAGACTGGGAAAAGTTTGTAGTTAAATACAATTAATTTGTCTCTTTTATTTCTGGGCTATTACTTTAAACTCCTAGTAAAAACATGGGCGTATCTAGGAATTTTCCATCATCTGGGGGCCCGGCGGCTTGACCCCTTTGGGGGCCCTTACATTTTGCGTAATATTTAATATTTAATGTAAAAAACACTCATTTGGGAGCCCCCCTCAACTAGGGGCCCGGGGGGATTTTCAAATTCTTCCCCTTCTCCCCCTCCCCTATCTACGCCACTGAGTACAAATGTATTAAGTACATAGTGAAATACATTAATGTGTTGTGGAGAATGTGGAGATGTTAGATTAATGCTGATATATTTTTTCTTATTGAGCTTTCTCACTCTTGCAGTTAGCTCCTGTTACGGAGGTAATGATATGCATGCCTACGAGAGAGCTCCACGGTGGATCATGTTCACGTGATTCCCATGTTTGGGCTGGATGTATGATTCAACCGAATGTCTAGAGATATTTGCAGACGTGTTCATGTCAGTGTAAAGATAATAATCCCATACATAGCGCTTGTCACTGGATTTTATAATGAGAAGACCTGGCGTGTGTTGATACAAATACAGGCAAGTGATTCTCAAATGGTGAACCATGAACAAGAAGTTGAATTTGTATTATATCGCCACAGCACTTCAAACACATGTGCAATACGCCAACACATTTGTATACTCCAATAACAAAACAATGCTAGCAGACCATCACATTTGTATACTCCAATAACAAAACAATGCTAGCAGACCATCACATTTGTATACTCCAATAACAAAACAATGCTAGCAGACCATCACATTTGTATACTCCAATAACAAAACAATGCTAGCAGACCATCACATTTGTATACTCCAATAACAAAACAATGCTAGCAGACCATCACATTTGTATACTCCAATAACAAAACAATGCTAGCAGACCATCACATTTGTATACTCCAATAACAAAACAATGCTAGCAGACCATCACATTTGTATACTCCAATAACAAAACAATGCTAGCAGACCATCACATTTGTATACTCCAATAACAAAACAATGCTAGCAGACCATCACATTTGTATACTCCAATAACAAAACAATGCTAGCAGACCATCACATTTGTATACTCCAATAACAAAACAATGCTAGCAGACCATCACATTTGTATACTCCAATAACAAAACAATGCTAGCAGACCAACACATTTGTATACTCCAATAACAAAACAATGCTAGCAGACCAACACATTTGTATACTCCAATAACAAAACAATGCTAGCAGACCATCACATTTGTATACTCCAATAACAAAACAATGCTAGCAGACCATCACATTTGTATACTCCAATAACAAAACAATGCTAGCAGACCAACACATTTGTATACTCCAATAACAAAACAATGCTAGCAGACCAACACATTTGTATACTCCAATAACAAAACAATGCTAGCAGACCATCACATTTGTATACTCCAATAACAAAACAATGCTAGCAGACCATCACATTTGTATACTCCAATAACAAAACAATGCTAGCAGACCATCACATTTGTATACTCCAATAACAAAACAATGCTAGCAGACCAACACATTTGTATACTCCAATAACAAAACAATGCTAGCAGACCATCACATTTGTATACTCCAATAACAAAACAATGCTAGCAGACCATCACATTTGTATACTCCAATAACAAAACAATGCTAGCAGACCATCACATTTGTATACTCCAATAACAAAACAATGCTAGCAGACCATCACATTTGTATACTCCAATAACAAAACAATGCTAGCAGACCATCACATTTGTATACTCCAATAACAAAACAATGCTAGCAGACCATCACATTTGTATACTCCAATAACAAAACAATGCTAGCAGACCATCACATTTGTATACTCCAATAACAAAACAATGCTAGCAGACCATCACATTTGTATACTCCAATAACAAAACAATGCTAGCAGACCATCACATTTGTATACTCCAATAACAAAACAATGCTAGCAGACCATCACATTTGTATACTCCAATAACAAAACAATGCTAGCAGACCATCACATTTGTATACTCCAATAACAAAACAATGCTAGCAGACCATCACATTTGTATACTCCAATAACAAAACAATGCTAGCAGACCATCACATTTGTATACTCCAATAACAAAACAATGCTAGCAGACCATCACATTTGTATACTCCAATAACAAAACAATGCTAGCAGACCATCACATTTGTATACTCCAATAACAAAACAATGCTAGCAGACCATCACATTTGTATACTCCAATAACAAAACAATGCTAGCAGACCATCACATTTGTATACTCCAATAACAAAACAATGCTAGCAGACCATCACATTTGTATACTCCAATAACAAAACAATGCTAGCAGACCATCACATTTGTATACTCCAATAACAAAACAATGCTAGCAGACCATCACATTTGTATACTCCAATAACAAAACAATGCTAGCAGACCATCACATTTGTATACTCCAATAACAAAACAATGCTAGCAGACCATCACATTTGTATACTCCAATAACAAAACAATGCTAGCAGACCATCACATTTGTATACTCCAATAACAAAACAATGCTAGCAGACCATCACATTTGTATACTCCAATAACAAAACAATGCTAGCAGACCATCACATTTGTATACTCCAATAACAAAACAATGCTAGCAGACCATCACATTTGTATACTCCAATAACAAAACAATGCTAGCAGACCATCACATTTGTATACTCCAATAACAAAACAATGCTAGCAGACCATCACATTTGTATACTCCAATAACAAAACAATGCTAGCAGACCATCACATTTGTATACTCCAATAACAAAACAATGCTAGCAGACCATCACATTTGTATACTCCAATAACAAAACAATGCTAGCAGACCATCACATTTGTATACTCCAATAACAAAACAATGCTAGCAGACCATCACATTTGTATACTCCAATAACAAAACAATGCTAGCAGACCATCACATTTGTATACTCCAATAACAAAACAATGCTAGCAGACCATCACATTTGTATACTCCAATAACAAAACAATGCTAGCAGACCATCACATTTGTATACTCCAATAACAAAACAATGCTAGCAGACCATCACATTTGTATACTCCAATAACAAAACAATGCTAGCAGACCATCACATTTGTATACTCCAATAACAAAACAATGCTAGCAGACCATCACATTTGTATACTCCAATAACAAAACAATGCTAGCAGACCATCACATTTGTATACTCCAATAACAAAACAATGCTAGCAGACCATCACATTTGTATACTCCAATAACAAAACAATGCTAGCAGACCATCACATTTGTATACTCCAATAACAAAACAATGCTAGCAGACCATCACATTTGTATACTCCAATAACAAAACAATGCTAGCAGACCATCACATTTGTATACTCCAATAACAAAACAATGCTAGCAGACCATCACATTTGTATACTCCAATAACAAAACAATGCTAGCAGACCATCACATTTGTATACTCCAATAACAAAACAATGCTAGCAGACCATCACATTTGTATACTCCAATAACAAAACAATGCTAGCAGACCATCACATTTGTATACTCCAATAACAAAACAATGCTAGCAGACCATCACATTTGTATACTCCAATAACAAAACAATGCTAGCAGACCATCACATTTGTATACTCCAATAACAAAACAATGCTAGCAGACCATCACATTTGTATACTCCAATAACAAAACAATGCTAGCAGACCATCACATTTGTATACTCCAATAACAAAACAATGCTAGCAGACCATCACATTTGTATACTCCAATAACAAAACAATGCTAGCAGACCATCACATTTGTATACTCCAATAACAAAACAATGCTAGCAGACCATCACATTTGTATACTCCAATAACAAAACAATGCTAGCAGACCATCACATTTGTATACTCCAATAACAAAACAATGCTAGCAGACCATCACATTTGTATACTCCAATAACAAAACAATGCTAGCAGACCATCACATTTGTATACTCCAATAACAAAACAATGCTAGCAGACCATCACATTTGTATACTCCAATAACAAAACAATGCTAGCAGACCATCACATTTGTATACTCCAATAACAAAACAATGCTAGCAGACCATCACATTTGTATACTCCAATAACAAAACAATGCTAGCAGACCATCACATTTGTATACTCCAATAACAAAACAATGCTAGCAGACCATCACATTTGTATACTCCAATAACAAAACAATGCTAGC